>NW_027526361.1:54464801-54510916 GCF_048455015.1 Haemaphysalis longicornis | reverse complement strand
GCTCGAAGTTATGAGTGACGGCGCACACAAATGGTTGCCTTCATACATGCCTTGCCAGTGAATACAAGCTATAGCGCTACCGCTTTCAGTTGTGACGCTTTAGTGGGATGGCTGCTGGAACAGCATGAACAGCTTCTACATTTAATGAGTGGATGTAAATGCATGTCTCAACTGATAAAACTTCGAATATCACAGGGGATTAGCACGCGCCGCGCCAAGAGTGTATTCGCCGATAATAGATGCAAAGCATCTCTTGATCGGGGCTATGTCCGGCGTCCGTCCGTTGTCCGCACCTGTCCCCCTACACTATATAAAAAAAGAAATAATTAGCGGCGCCCGGTTTCGATCCATGACTCTGTGGCAGCAACGGGAGGTACGCGGTGCTCTTCCCCCTACGGGACAGGAGCAAGTGCTACGAACGCGCCTTATGTCCTTGACTCATTGAAACTACATCAAGAAGCTACTGATATAACGAAGGCACGCGAAGCTGAACGTCAACGGAAACGACGAACTGAAAACTTTAGAGGAGGATGTTGAATTTCCCGTGTGAAAGCTGTGGCGGGAAGCGCCACGCGCCTTGCAGCTCAACCAGCACCGTCCGCAGCGCCTCTGATGCTGATTGTGGCAAGATGCCCCTAGGGATTGGCCAACCAAAGAATCCATCACGAGATAGGTTCGCGTTCAACCACCGTCGTCATCTTCCCGTAGGGGAACCGCCGAAGAAGAAGAAGGAGAAGACAGCGCTACGAAGAGGAGGGCGTGTACATCGCTTTCAGCCGCTGCACCAATATCAACAACCTTTACCTCACCAACGCTAACGGAGACTACCGATTCTACCACAGAGACGACAACATCGACAAGAACATGATGGACGAGTTTCGGCGCCTCGAGAACCACCGCCTACTCACCGTAACACAACAGTACTTGCGTGCCTTTGCCACCGGTGTGGACCCGGACTCGGAATTCCCTCTGGCGCTAGTAAACACCAGATCACTCAACATAACGGCAACACAATGGAACCACACGGAACAGCCACGATGCTTCGCATTCTCATCAGGGTTCCCCACGGAAGATAGTGTAATTTTTTTTCAATTACCCCATTGGTTGCTTTGGCACACTTTTAGGAATTTGCTAACGGCGACATGACAAGCTGTCCCTCGGGTGACAGCGACTTGCAGCTGTTATGATCGTTCATCAAAATTTCTTCCAATTTCTCTACCATTTCTTTCTCCGCACTTGCGAACGCTGTTCGCCCAAGCATTGCGGAGTGAAAAAAAAAGTACAAAAAAACCTAACAGTGCCGGAAGGATGTCACTGACAATAATGAAGAGAGCTGGTAAGAAAAGAAAATAACTCTGGAAATATCGAAAGGTTTATGGTCCTGAAGGCGCTACTGACAGGGTTAGAAGCTCTACCCGTTCGTTTTCGCTTGTATGTTGAAGTCCGGAACATCGTTTTACAAAACACGACACCGTTACCCGGGTGTGCCGGTGAGGTAAGGAAGAACAGCCGAAGTTTCCACGCGTACATACAAAGAAATACAAAACGATAACTTAAATACAATGTCCGTAATAACACAAAGTAAAAAAATAGCACAGCTTGCAGTTATGGTACGAGGCTGTAGAAACAGCGGATCTGGAGGTCGACCTAGCCTCTTTCGGTTTTGGTAAGTTTCGCCAGATTTTGCTAGGCTTTGCTAAGATTTGTTAGGCTTTGCGATGTTCTTGCTAAACTAGGCTAAGTGTTGAGGGGTGAGGCCAAGTTTAGCCGGATTTTAAAAGACCGTTGCAGTCGGTCCCCCACAAAACAGCGTATCCCAGGTGAGAAGAAGCTAGGTCCACCCCCAGCTCCACTATTTCTCCAGCCTTGCACCTCTAATGCAAGCTTGGCCGCTGTTTTCACATTTTAGTACCCCAAAAAGACTTACAGCCTTTAAAATGATATAGGAAGGGGGGGGGGCATACATACATATATATATATATATATATATATATATATATATATATATATATATATATATATATATATATATATATATATATATATATATATATATATATATATATATATATATATATGGTTTGGATATGAGGGGCTCGTTAGGAAAATACAGAAAGAAATGCCGGCAGTCTACAACACCAAAGAAGGCATAGGGGAATGGTTAGACAATTTTTTTTTACCGTTACTGACGTTACATTATTTTTATTTTATTATTAATTACGTGAGAAAGAAAGAAAAACACGCGCCCAGAGTGGGGACCGAACCCACGCCTTTCGGTCCCCACTCTGGGCGCGTGTTTTTCTTTCTTTCTCACGTAATTAATAATAAAATAAAAATAATGTAACGTCAGTAACGGTAAAAAAAAATGTCTAACCTTTCCCCTATGCCTTCTTTGGTGTTGTAGACTGCCGGCATTTCTTTCTGTATATATATATATATATATATATATATATATATATATATATATATATATATATATATATATATGCTCACACTCGATCAGGCGCAAAAGCGGGCTTCACTGCTATAATACCCTACCTGCGGTGGGGCACCCTTTACAGGCGGCGCGGTTTTCCTCTGTGTTTTTTTTTTTGCTAACGCCACCGGACCAAATGCAAGCTTAAACAGCTCCGCTGTAAAAACAACGGGTGAGGCGCTCGAGGGAAAAACCAAAAACAAGCAACGTCGACGTGCGTGCGCCTTGAACGTGACGTGTCGGACAGCCTGTTTCCATGCGTAGCCTATGGTTTGAAATTGACGTGCAGCCTCCGGGGAGCGCGGATCGAAGGACGGTCCAGGAAGACAGCGAGAGGACGCGGGGGAATCACAATCCCAGCGACGTTGCTGGGGCCCGGAAAGACACGGACCGAGGTGGCAGCTTGTTTCTAAATGGCCCTACTGCGGTTCTTGTTGGGCCCGCTGCACGCACGGCTGGCAGTAACGATGACCGAGGCGCGGGTGTTAGGTTCCCGGCCGCTTGTCCGCGGTGGTACAAGAGAGAAGCCCCTTTTGATGGTCGTGTAACACGTCGATTGCAGCCCACTCTGGGGAAAATGCAAACGCCTTTCTTCCCGTCAGGATGCATCACGTCCCGGGTGTTTATCCGAGACAAGGTGCCGGCAGCGGGACAGCCGAAATAGGGGAAATCGGACAGTGGATTTCGACATGGTAGGCGCTTCTTTTTAAAGCAGGTACAGTGTTGGCTCTGTAAGCACGAAGCAAGAAAGAAAAAAAAAAAAGACGGAAATTTGTGTTTGGTGACAGCATAAATCAAACGGATGTTCTATACCTTGGAACATTGCGTGGGTAGCCGGCTCTGGAATTTTTGCCATCTTTCTTGTTTTATTTCCCTGCTTATTCATTTCTTCCGTTTTACCTTCTCCATCCCCCAACCCAAACGAGGAATGTTCCACGCGCCTGCCATTGGTGACAGAAATACTTCTTGATTTCGTTTCATTGCATCAGCCCTCCCCTCCTTCCCTCCCAGGAAGAACGGCAGTGCATAACTTTGTTTGCAGTGCTCTTTAAATTAAAAATAGATTAGTGCTCGACTTTTTCAAGAGCAGAATGAAAAAAAAAAGGACGCGTATCTGCTTCCTTCACTGCAAATGTCGCCGAAAGACCATGGTCGTCTGCCTCCCCTGCCGCGTAACTCTTTTTCCGCTCTACACTCCAACTTCTCGAGCTGTTCTCCCCGCTCCCCCCCCTCGGGGTTAATTGAATAGGGGTTAGTTTTGTGCAATGCCATTCAATTCTCCCGCCTTCGTACTTCTCGTGCGCCATATGTTGAGACAACGCACATCGTCTTTATCTTTTGCTTTTTGTTTTGCCTGGAACATCACGAGCGGGAGTTCTGATATTTTTTTCACTTGCTTTCATCTCGCGCGTGCTGTAGCCTCTCTGCGCCATTTTTAGCCCGTCGTTTTTTTCCCTTGCTACCGTACAAACCAACTTAACATGTATTCCGAACTAAAAGAAGGCGGGGAGCACCAGTTAAGCACTTACGTTTTTGCCTCAAATATGACGGAGGTTTTCATTGCATTAGTATTAGGGTCATATATGGCGAATGCCAACAGTTTTAGGAGTTTCAAATGGTTCGGCCTGTATCCACTAATTTTGGCCAGGAAGGCCTAAATCAGGGAGGGAGGGACAGACAGACAGACAGACAGACAGACAGACAGACAGACAGACAGACAGACAGACAGACAGACAGACAGACAGACAAACAGACAGACAGACAGACAGACAGACAGACAGACCCAAAGTTAAAGACCACCAACTTCAAAAACGCGTTGAAAACGATGTTGAACCATAAAATACAAAGAAGGCTGGCGGCGCGCCCCGCGCTCGTGACTCGAGCCCTAAAACTCGACAGTTCCAACAGATAGCACGCCATCAGCGCGAACGAGGCAAAATTGAATTCCGCCAACCTCCAATGGGCGGACCGATACAGAAGGGGTACAGGGTGAGAAGTGGGCAGGTGAGACAGGAGAGGCAGTCACGTGACCGGAGCGGCAGAAGACTATCGTCTTTCGGCGACATTTGCAGTGATGCGAGCAGGTGCGAGGCATTTTTTTTTCAGCAGTCTCGGCTTTCCATCTTTTGCATTTCGTTCTCTTGTCGTACCTACTCGGCCCTGCACTCTCTCCACACTCTATTCTACGCCACGCACCAACACGGACAAGCGGCGTCACGACGTGTCCCGACATGCTCACACAATGTTCCATCACCCCGCCTATCACCCCGCAGCGTACCACCCTGCTTATCTAATGTTCTGCATTGCAGCAGCAGCGCCTGTCTTGTATACCTACATGGGGAAGGAAGGTCAAGGAGGGGAAATTTTGAGGAGGCACGTGCAAGCAGTGAGTAGAAGCTTCGGGTCTTCGTGCACCTTCGTCGACGAGGATTGGCCAATAGGCTAAACAAGCATTTTCGAGTGGCCAAAGGAGTGGGGAAACGCTGGGTGTCAAGGGTCTGGACGGTTTGAAAGAGGCGAGGGCACGCGCCACCTGTAGTATATACAGTGCGTCAATTCTCCTGTAACCACCAAGCTGTAACCCCTGTAACAACCAATCAAATACGCGAACCAGGGGTGTCCAATCCCGATGGTTTCTTTATTGGTGGTGATATCACTTGCACGCTCGCACGCCGAAGAAGGGTAAGCGGTTTCGGTGCCACGGTGTACCACGTGTGCGAGAGAGCGTTCGATGACATTGACAAGCTGCTGGTGATGTTTAGCGGCAGAAACGGAACTGCGGTGTATACGACGAGCGCCTAAGCTAAAGATCGTAGCAGTAAAAATGGTAATTTTCAGAATTTTCGATTTTTCATTTTTACTCAGTGTCTTGACACGGCCTTTTCGACCTCGTGTTCATTAGTGAAACGCTTTGTCCACATGAGTGAGCCTGGTAGGCGTGAAGGCTAGGTTTACAAGCAAGTAAGCTTATATTTTGCTGAATGTTAAAAACTCAACCAGTAAAACTCATTTCAGAGGCCTTCATCAGGTTGAAATTTAGTTTAGGGGCAGAATGAAAGAAAAATCCCGGGCCATTTCTACTAACGTGAAACGTGGGGAGGGGCGAAGCATGCAGTGTATAAGTGCATTCTTGGCGCCTTGGCCTTTTTTGCCAACAGAGATGAAACCATTGGGGGGTAGAGGTATACAGCTTTGTTGTAAAAGTTTCCTATCTTTGAAGCACGAAGCTCTCTATCGCGAGGCGTAAACGAGTGTCCCGGTGGTTTTTTTTTAGAACGCGTTACGTTCTAGCGCGAGGAGTAAACGAGTTTCCGGGTGTTTTAATACCGTGACTACATGAGAGAAATTTTACGACGACGACAGGAGACGCCAACAGAACCAGCCCCTAAGGGGCTTCGCCGCTAAACGAGCTTAACAGCTTAGTTGTTGATAGTCAGAGTTTGTCTGATCCAACAGCTTAAACCAGACAAGCTGTCACTGTCAACAAGTCATAGTTACAAAAAGACAATGGTGAAAAAATAATAATATTACGGTCTGAACTAGAAATGCACTGAAGGCATCAGAAAGCAGCAGAATTAATATATTCATACAGCAGTGCATATGCAAGGGCGGGAATAACGCGGTATCGGATAGCTTCTGTTAGGTCCAAGAAGTGCAGGCGCCGATAGGAATGCGCTGAAATGCGCTGCGGTTTTTGAAATATAGAAATATTTTGTTTAAAACTCCAATGACATGTGGATTCATTTATTTCATTATTCAGGACACCGCTAACGTAGTTGTAACGTTCACATTCCAAGATGTAACACAGGCGAACTTCAGCTGCTTTCCATCCCTCGCAAGGCTGCCGCTTCAGTATTTAGAGGTATACAAATTGAAATTTTCACACAGTCGTTTTTCCCCCTTAGCCCATTTGAGCAGGATGTTTGCTTTTACGCTGAAAGCTACCAGCAATAGGAGCGCCTTGACCAAGAAATAAAATGAACCGGCGGGGTTTACCTTCTCCTTAGCTCTCCTGCAGTTCCTTTCTTTTTTCCCTGTTCGTTAAATAGTACACTGTGAGCTTTCAACTGCGGTAGATTTGGTCAAATACGTGATAATCTTATTTTATGTTTACCTGAAAACATTACTTTGGTTACGAAAGAAACACCTAAACATTCTCGCATCCCAATTTTCGCCTGTTTAAGTGCTTTAACGGGTAAATTTTTGTATATCGAGAACAGAGACCTCAGGCCTTTGCTGCAGCCGTGCGGCTGCATACATTCTTTAAAAGCCACTTATAGAAGCATAAACAGGGTACTTCAGGTCTGCAAAAGTTGATTCACGTGTTCATTGTAATGTGGAACGCCAGTACCTATCACTGATAATGATGTAACAGTGCCAACGTGACGGGACAAAGTCCACCAGTGCAACAACACGAGCGCTGAGCACAGCGCTCGTGTTGTCTTCTATCTGTCCCGTCAGGTTTGCGCTGTTCCACCATTACGAATGTATACCAAATGCCCCAGTTCTCCAGCCTGTGTCCCGGTCGCGTTGCGGCCGCAGCGGGAAGAGACCAAACCCTGACTTCAGCTCCAGCCCGCAGCCCCCTACGCAGCGAGCTCCCGCCGCCGCGAAAATCGACCCGAGACTTACAGCTACGGCTAGCCGGGCATTGTCTGCGTAGTTTGTTCCAGGCTAGTCAGGCGTGCCTCCCGGGCGGGCGCCGCCTCCGCGTTCCTATTGGGATGACCCCGCTAGTTAGACGAGAGGCACGTGGCCAACTCCCAGTCCTCTCTGAGCAGCGGGGTAAACTTCCCGGAGCGTCGGATTGCGGAACTTGGGGGCGAACGGTTGAATGAGGAGAGGGCGAGACAGACGGCCTTGCAAGGGGGTATCGATAGGACTGAAACGATGGGGAACTGCGGCCTGTCGAAGCTGTACTGTGTGGAGGCGTGAAAAGATAGAGAAGAGAGGTTCCTCGTTTTCCTCATACGTGGATAGACCGTCGGAAACAGGGATAGCTTCCTCGCGCGCACACTTTGCCGGCTTGCAGGCTGAAAACAGGGCGGAAAACACAGGGGCCCCAAAAGGAAAGGGTAGGAAGGAACAAGGCAGCAAAGTCGGGGAGGTAGTAAGTAGCAGTCACCAGGACTGAACTGGGAAGCGTGTATATATATATATATATATATATATATATATATATATATATATATAGCGAATCAGAATAGGAAATGAGGGGCTCGTTGAAAATAACACAGAAATAAGGGTTGGCAGTCGAGAAAACCTCGGAAAGCAAAGGGGAGGATGTGGTAGATCATTGAAACAGATTAAGAATTTGGAAAGAAAGAAAGAAAGTGAAGAAAAAATGCCCGCCAGGTGGGATCCGAACCCACGACCTCCAGAATACCGGTCTGGTGGTCGTGGGTTCGGATCCCACCTGGCGGGCATTTTTTCTTCACTTTCTTTCTTTCTTTCCAAATTCTTAATCTGTTTCAATGATCTACCACATCCTCCCCTTTGCTTTCCGAGGTTTTCTCGACTGCCAACCCTTATTTCTGTGTTATATATATATATATATATATATATATATATATATATATATATATATATATATATATATATATATATATATATATATATATATATATATATATATATATATATATATATATATATATATATATAAAGATCGGCAGAGAGAGAGAGAGAGAGAGAGAGGGATGCAGAGAGGGTGAGAAAGGAACCCCGGGTGGAGAAAAAAAATCAGAAACCAGGCGCGGCGAAGTCAGTGTACGCGTTGGCGAACCGTCGGAACGGCTGATTCATTCTTCTTGTACCATGACAACGGGTTTCAGCTCCAGACGCAGTCGACGACAGCTGCTGTTCTGTGCCACCATCACCGCTGCTGCAGTTCTTGCGCGGCGGCGGCGGCGACGACGACGACAAATCGACGTCGTCCCCTTCTCATCCTCTTCCTTTTCCTCGTGTTGTGCAGCGCTTCCGGAAAGGGGGACCTCGATTTTTCGCTGTATTAGACCCATGTCTTCCGCTCGCCCCAAGTTGCTATTTATCTTCCCCTTAACGTTTTTGTTTTGCAGAGCAAGCCCAAGCACCGTACTTGTATCCTTCTCGCACGTCCTTCCCTGAACTGGTCGACTATCCGCCCTGCACGCTTTGCGCCATGTTTCTCTATCCGACACAGCCCGATACGTGCCCGTCGTTTCATACCCTCCCTGTTCTACGGGTTCCACCCGAGCATTATTTTCCTTCGATCGGGCTTTCGAGACGTCGTTTGAGTCAATATCGAGTGATTCGAGCGCTCTGGATACATCCGAGAGCTTGGCGATGCGGAACATGAAACGCATGGATTCTCTTAAGCCCGCTCCACGGGGCATAAACCGAAAGCAATGGGAGACGACATGCTGATAAAAATGCGCCCGCTGAGACCGTTTTCTCAGTTCGAGTGGTGTGGATTAGGCCCTTTGAGCACGCCGTAATGCCTGTCACGCAGAACGTGACGTGTAAGTTAAGCTCAAACATCTCATTCTTTGTAGCGGAAGCTACACTACGCTACCTCGGGCAGTCTTCGCGGGGTGGCCAGCTTTGCCCTTGAGCGCTACAGGTCAAACCACACCCCCTTCCGCAAGCGCCCGGAACGGAGCAGCGGCTCGATAACGGGGAGAGATAGGCCTCGGGGAGAGATGCCATATTCCTCAACGCGGCCGCTTGGCTTCCTTGCTAAAATAAAGCCATCCGTTCTATTCTCTAGTCAGACAGCTAGGTAACGATCCCAGATTGCTAACGCCTCAAAACAATGGACGCGTTAATGAATGAATGAATGAATGAATGTGGTCATCTTTTTTTATCTCGAAAGAAAGCCGAATCTCCCCTTTCAGTTGTGATTCGGAAGAACTTTCAGCACCGCTTCCACTTCCTGTAGCTGTGTAAACATGACTCCAGGCAACAAGGATTTAGTTTCCTGTGCGCCCCACAATCACTGGCCAGCTACAGCCCCGTGGTTCGCTTGGTTTATCGCAAGAGACTGTTTAGGTCGTATCGCGATAGCCGTTCTCGCCCTCGTCATCTGCCGCGGCGGTCCAGAAGAGTTTAGCAAAGTGCGCGGTTTCAGCTCAGTCGTGTAGAAAATACCAGCGTGATGTCGGCAGGTGGCGATCAACGTCCGATCCATAATTCTAGCAAATATTATCTCATCGAAATATTTAGGCAAGTAAAATGTCGGAATGCTGTCGGCGGTTCTGGGTCAGTGGACTCCTTATAGGGGAAAGTCTAAGTAAGATGTTCAGTGTCTGTTCCTACTCTTCAGGTTCGACACAGGTTACCTTTCTGGTCGTCTTAAAAGCGGCAGACGCGAATACCTGTCGTCCTTTGCGTACCACCGATAACCCGCCAGGTTAGTACTTGGGCTACCCAGAGCGATCTTCACCAAGATCCCACGCACGTGACGTTGACGCTGTTCATGCTTTCGCAATACCGTGATGCTGTTTTGACGTTTATTTGACCCCAGAGCCTCATATTTTTTTCCTGTAAATGCTCAGGCTACGACTATACCATTCGTGATTGGAGAGATCCGTGGTGTTTAAATGCAGAGGAAGCTGGAAAAGTTTTCGCTTTCGTAAGAAGCTGTCACTTTAACCAGGCTACACTTCCAACAAACATGATTGTTGGTTTGTAAATCAAAGCTATTACTAAACCACCGTATAGGAGTAAGATTCAAAGGCAGCTACCTCGATTGTTTCAACATGGGGGATTACGTAATTAAAATAAACAGCTCATCATTGAGCTCAATGGAACGCCCTTAAAGGGACCCTGCAACACTTTTTTCAACTTTTTTGAAATCTTAAATCCCTGCAGAACGTAGTCACCCAGCACACCCAGTAATTGAATTAGGGGGTCGCAAAGTACGTCAGCCATAAATTACTGCTCTATGCCCATCAGATAACTTGCAAACTCGCTCGAAAGATTTTTGTCTCTTTCCCGGTCTTGACGTTCTTCGACGGCTCACTACGGCCATATAGCGGCAGTTGGCCGGTTTTCCTTCAGTTGCAGCAATGAACGCTTTTCGATAGCAATCTAAAAAAACAAAACAAAAAGACCCAAAAACAAAGCAGAAATGGAAGGCGTATCTGGTGCGACGAGCAAATCACACAGTGCCTCTCCGTGCTGGCGATAACTATAGATTTCGCAGTGCTTCCAGTCGTGTAGGAAAAAGTGAAAGCGCTTATCAAAAGTGTTGCAGGGTCCCTTTAAATCATAATAAAAAAATTGTTATCGTGGTGCATTTCCTAACCAAGCAACGTATTTACTCCGTCAACAAAGCAACAAACTAGTCTGTTCGCACGTAACTGCGCTTAGGACAGCAGCAAGATAACGCCGTTCTTCGGAAAACGCAAGCCAACGATAACATCGAACGTGGTTCCACCGTAAGATATCCGGCCCAAACTCCTCCAGCTCCGTCTCCTCCCGACCGAAAACGAGATTAGCGGAAAAGCAAACGAGGGAGGAGGCGGCACCAGCGTTGCTTTCCCCGGGAGCGATGGGCTTTGAAGTGACCTTTAGGCCGGTGGACGCCCGTTGTTCCGTTCTTCTCGCTGCCGAGTCGGGACGAGGAATTTCAGGGGTGCGCGTAATCGGCTTATCGGTGGAGTACGCACGGCTGCATCGTGAGCTCATTTGCTGGTCCAATCGGTTAGTAGACGCGACGCTGCGGCGAACACGGAGCGGCGCAAACCCCTCGGGCTCGGCCGTCCGGAAGCTGATTTGGTTCCGCCGTAGACTCGGGTCGCCCGAAGGAAACGGCCTCCCGGAGGCCATACGCGGGCGCGTGCCCGAACGCGAGGTGGAGGAGTCCGAGCTCGTATTCCTCTAAAATCATATTCACGGAAGGCAAGAAATACGAGATTTTTCTCCTTCTTTATCAGTTCCGTCGCCACAGGTTCAACGTGCTTCGCAGGAGGAGCGAAGTATCTGGAATAAACAAGGAGCTCTGGATGTCCGCGGAGGGTGTGATAATTCCCCTTGTCTTCTCTGAGTTTGCGCTACGTGGTCGGCGTAGTTATTTTATTTTACCTCAGATTTTTAAATTTGAGGAAAAATAAAATAACTACGCCGGCTCGAACAGGGAGCTCGAACAGGTGCTACTTAGTGTCACTAGATGAGGCTCCAGAGTATCGCCACCCTTTTCTGCTATTGTTCCATGCCGCCGCCGTGATAATTGATCATTTTGCATCACGTGAAATTTGCTTAAACTGCGACGGCCCATTTTGTTGTTCATGCGTTTTCTGCGTGTTCCTCCCTGCTCTGCGGCTACGCGCGACTGGAGTCGTTCCGAACGCGAATCAAAGATAAGGCCGGGTTACGACTGTGGCCGCGACTGTCGCAATATCTTTAAAGAATGACGGCATTTCAGGTCTGAGCCAACCGAACTGCGTGACACGCCGTTTTTTTACGTCCATAGCTCACGATATGGCTGTTACCTCGGTAGTCTGAACATAGCCTGACGCGCTTCGCAGCATTTCAGCTGCAGAAGTGTGTCCGCAGATGCCGTGTTGCTGCGTCTTCGGCAGTGTTGTTTACAAATTACCTCGTCAAAGTTAGCGGTGAGGCCGCAGAAGCGACAATCTGGCAACACTGATGAACACCAAAATGGCCGCCGTTGCTCACTTGCGTGCCTCAGTGACGGTACTCTGTATCTTATCTAGGGACACTAGTGCCACTCAAGGAGAGGAGGGAGGGAGGAAAGGAGGGAGAAAGGATGCCTTTAATGATGAAGAGAAGTCAGCCTGGCAACGAGCTTGGCTTGCTACTTCACATGAACATGAGAGGGGCGAAAATGAAAGGAGCCAATAGCTGTTGCTGCCTGAAAGGGCCCCTGAAGCACCTTTTTCATATTTTTTTTTTCATCATCTCAAACGCTTTTAGAGCGTGGCACATAAGCAAGTACAGTCTTTAGACTAGGTGGCCACGAAATACATTAGCAAAATATTACTCCTTTACATACAACAGGTAACTAAAAAAATTCGATCAGATATTTTACTTGTTTTTGATGCTCTTAGTTTAAAGTCTGCACATTGTTCATGCGCTTGATGGACGTCACGCAAGCTGTTAGAGGTCTCGCTAGAGAAGAAGCATCGTGGCAGCATGATTGGCCAAAATTACCAAAAGGTGGGGAAGCGTTCCCGAACGCGCCAAAAATTGCTACATAAAAGGGAAGCGAAAACAAAAAAAAAGGCAGGATAATGGGCTCGACCCGCGTGAGCGCGGGGCGTAGAAGTAACAGCCGGCGCTACGGAGTAAGGAAACCTCATCAAAATCAAAAGGAAGCTACTACAGATAAGTCTCTAGCTGTTCATAACTATTAATATAACTTTTCTTCAGTGATTTTCAAGTATCGATACTGTGCACTTTGTTTAGTGTACGTATGCTAACATGCTTTGCCACCTTCCATTATGAAGCTGCTTTTTCGCATTTTAAGTACATAGTCTCCGCTTCTGAGATGTTAAATTCTTCATGAAATGGAAACGGGGTTAGTCAAAAAATTTTTCTTGAGTGAGTCGTCTTGCTGAGATAATTAAATAAGTTCTTTTTGCTAAAATAAGTTCCAATATTGTACCATGTTGAGAAAACGAAATCTTGGTTTTATTTTTCTATATGCCTACGGTGTATACTTAATAAAAATTCAAATGATTGTGACAGGTATCTTGGAATGCAGTGGCAGCACATTGATGTAAATGCCTTGATAGCCATTTTTCGCTATTATTTCTCTTTTTATTGATATGCAGGAGATGCGTAAGAGCGCTGTAAAAGCTGCGTATGAACTGTACGAATAAGTATTGAGGAAAATTTTATGTCGTTGGAAATCCAGTTAGAAATGATTAGGTGGTCTAGCACCTGCTCATTTAGGGCTGTGACTCCTACTTAGATTGTTTTACAGTTTCACGAAAGCGCGTTTACACTTCAAGCACAGCGAATATTCCACAGAGACCTACGAAACGCTGTTTCCGTCTTGCGTTGCTAGCTCATTAGCAATGCTCTAGGGCCAGGTGCCTTGTAACTTTGCGATAAGCAGGGAGCAAGGGCCGTGAGTCTTCGCAAGAAGCTCGCAACAAACAGTCAGCGAGTAAATAAGCAACAAGAAAACATAATCAATGAGTATCGTTTAAATTAATAGCACGATACTCTTGTCCTTCAATTTTGCCGACATAATTTGATCTTCTTTTTGCCTTACTTTAGTTTGGTGCCACGTGCCGCCTGTGAAAAGTAAAAACCAATTACCTTGTTTACAGCGTCCGAAGAGGTGGTTAAAAAATCGATACGAAAAACATTTATTTCTTGTTCCCAGTCTGACCTCGGCACAAGAGAAAGAAAAAAAAAAACACGAATGAAAAAGGCGTGCTGTCTGCGAGTTGGAGTTCCTCTTAATTAGATTTGTATAGAGAATCCTTTGTCAGCCTAATTAGCAAAATGGCTCCGTGCCAGAACGCGCTGTTCGAACAGCCCCGAAAACTGGGAAGGGGGCAGGCACCCTCCTTCTTGGCTTTAAAGAGAGAGCGTCGTGTTCGGTGTTGGGTCCCAGTTTGCTCAAAGCCCGAATTATTCGAACGGGCCAAAGAACTTGAGCTCTCGCAGCGCTCTTTCCTCAGAGCAAATAGGGTGGCTGGTGTCTGCGCCGTAATCTTTCCTTTCATAAAGTTGCCGCGTAGCGCTTAAATTGATTACGAGACAATGAACAAGAATGAAGGAGTAACCAAAAGGGTTCCAGTTGCTGAAGAGAGCTGATGTCGACACTGTAGCATATGCAGTGAATGCAGTGAATCCTCGAGTGTCCGCGATAAATTTTGTCTGTGCTTAGTTCGTTCTCTTCATGCACTGAAAGGTGTACAAGGGTTATTTCATAAGTTTGGTTAAATTTTCTGAATATGGTGTCAGTCTTTGTGCTGACGTCATGGCTGGCAAGCATAACCTTGCTACAAAATGCTTCGCCCCGCTGTATCGACAGCGTCAGACTGCGTATGCTCAGGGGTCTCTCTCTCTCTCTCTCTCTCTCTCTCTCTCTCTCTCTCTCTCTCTCTCTCTCTCTCTCTCTCTCTCACGCCGGTCAATTTACGACGTTGTCTTTTGCCCAGGCCACTTGTTCTGTGCACTTTCGCGCGTGGAATAGCCTTGACCGGGATGCTACACTTTTCAATCTAGCTCCGGAGGAGACTGTCATTCGGCATAGGATTTATTTTTACCGACAAAAGGTCTAAGCGAGTATGTAAGCACTTGCCAGGAAAATCGGAAGAGATGAAGTTCACTGAATGATAACTTACTTCTTGCTTAAAGTGTATGGTTGCGCATATGAAAGTGTATTTAATAAATGATATTAATTAAATTAATAAATAATTAATTAATTAGAAAACATAACACAAAAAAATGAGAAAATAAAAAAGAAAAACAGTCAAAGGGTATTTATGGCTAACAGAAATTCACTTGAGGCCAATAACGCATGTCACCGGGTAAATTATGCCAAAGATCAACCGTGCGTGTAAAGAAGCTAAATTTCAACATGCTAGTACGGGCATAGAAGGGTACAGAGTTGCGTATAGAAAGGCGTAGAGTGGCGTAGAACGGCGGAGAGTGGCATGTTGAAGAAGGCCGGGAACACGTTCAGTACAGATCTTCTGACAGCTTGCACTACGAGTAGATGATAGAGTGAAAGAGCTTGAGCGATTCAATGCTCCGCCGCGATGAAAGGGGTGATAGGTTCTAGGTGAAAAAGCAAAGTAATATCTCCTAAAGGTAAACATAATGGCATTGTTCTGTATCTATTAAAGTTGTTTGATTTCGCACTGGCTTTAGGTGGTGAGTATTCTAGCACGGAGCGGATAAGGGTCTTGCACACAGCAAATTTTGTGTCCCTAGTAGCCGCAGGTAATGTACGCCGGAGGTAACCAAGTTTCTTTTAGAGCTTTTTCAGTGAGTACCTAATCAATATGCTGTGACTAGTTCAGGATGTGAGTGAAAAGCACGCCAAGGTATTTCTATTATTGAAATGTCTGCAAAGACAGTCCATGAAATGAGTAGTCGATAACTGGAGGAACTAATTTATTAGTAAACGACTGAAATACAGGTTTTTTGTAATCCATATTTATTTGCCGGTAACGGCACCAGTTGCAGAGAGAGAGAGAGAGAGAGAGAGAGAGAGAGAGAGAGAGAATAAACATCTTTAAATAAAGTCATGGGAACTGTGCATGTTTTGAATGGATAAACAAAAACGTGCCCGGATATCAACTTAAGATGAAGCACGCGTAAGTCACCACTCCGGACATCGTGATAAAAATTATTGAAATATTATTGAAATTATTGAAATAACTGCACACGCGGATGCCCATACAGTGGAAATCTCAACTGAACGAGTGCGCGAAATCCCGCATGAAAAAAACGTTTTTTGAACATGGGTGCCGGTATCGTTGACCGTGAACGTGTAGAAGCAAAAAAACGTTTCCATGCAATGACTGGCGACGTCTTATCACAATGCGGATAATTTTCGCGTCGATTCGGGAGCGCGAAGGTAACATCAATTGTCCTGCACACTCCAGAGCCGCAGCAGAAGCCAAAGCGTCGACAGCGCAAGGCGAAACCGCTCCAAAGAAAACGAATACCATTTGGTGCTCTGCATAGACAGTCATGACAGGCATATAGGTATTAATTTCTCCCTTATTCTTTTTATCTAGAATATTTCTAGCCAAGGCTTTTTACCGTTCACCGCCCTGTCCACCGAGCCGCTGACCGGAAGTTTTGCAATCGCTCCGAATCATATTGGTTGTTTTTCCGTTCAATATAATTACTTTCCAGTCCGCTAGAAAGGCGACGAAGCAGACAATAGCCCTCATTCGCTACTTGCAGAAAGGCAACGTGATGACAGGCTAGTGTTACGGAATTTTATTGACCTGTTGTATTAAACAGCTGAAAAAAAGGCTCAGCCTGGCGTACAAGAAAGCGCTCGTTTACCAAAACAATGCACCGTCCAAGAAATCGACTATCGTAATGAGAAGATAGCAAAATTTTGCTTTTAACAGGTTCCTCACGCCTCATGTTCTCTAGATTTTTTTCTTTTTGATTGGTTCTTCTCCCCAATATTGTGAGTTTCTTACAGCTAGATTTGGCCGTGGGTAGGAAGACTGGACTATTTTTCATCGGTTGAGTTGGCGTTGGATTGTATTTGGCAAAATTGGCAGACTTTGGGTTTAGTTTCGTTATCTATTGTTTTACTGTTTCTTCTTTACACCAATGACCAACGGTTGCACTGTTATAAAGATTGCATGTCCTAATTTCGCCAGTAATAAAGATTGCATGTCCTCATTTCGCCAGTAACGTATTTTTGTGCAAATACGAGGCGTTGAATGGTTGGTATTTTTTTCCAGAATGTTTCTGCGTGGTTTTGTTTTCTTAGGCTTCTTTTTTGTTATTTTCATTGTGATCGCGGTAGATTGGTTTGTGAGATATACATTTTTATTTAGTTAATTTTCTAATTAGGTTCTCTAGTTTCAAAAGTTGAAAGTTTTGATTTTTAATATTTTCTTTGACCAATACACTCCATGTACACTCTTGTAGCGATCTAATACGTTATATTTGCGGATTATGCACTTTTGTGGTAGTGCAAGGCGGTTCATGGTTGGTGCTTTCCCCCAATTTTTAGAATTTCGGTTTAATTTTTGGAATTTCATTTATCTTTGTCGTAATCGTGTGACAGTGGTGCAGGTTATCGCTATTTTTGATTTAGTTAGTTCATCTTTATTATGTTGAAATTTTTATATTGTTAATCTTTGGTTTCTGATATTTATGCCGATAAATAATTTAGACTTGCGCTCTGATCGCGATTAAAGTTATTAAATTCGCGAATTATGCATTGCTGTGAAAAAAAAATTGCGCACCTTGCGCTAGTGATGCACGGCTGAAGGAACAGCAGAGATGGGGGTCGACCTAGCTTCTCCCCGCACTGACAGCGGATCCCAGTAGAGGGGGGAGCCGCCGGACCCCAGCAGTGCAAAGCAGTTTTGGGCGGCACTGTGAAGAAGAGGCCATTAAAGTAATGTACAATGTTTTATTCAGTATGAATCGTCGTCCTTCCTTTCGTCGTCGCCTTCCGACGGCACGGCCGCGTAGTGCGAATCCTCTTATAGCGCGTCCTCACCTCGGTAGCCCTCCACTTCTTCGTCAGCTGGTCCGGTGGCCGTCTCCACCTGTGGACTGTGAAGGGATGGCTTGCCAGATTCGTCGCCATCGTATTCTGCGGGGCGGGCCCCTGGCGCACGGGTCGCTAAACGACAACGCCGATAAAGGCGGGCGCTCCTCATATGGCGTAAACCCACGCGCAAGCCTGGACAACGCCGGGCGGTATCCGTGAGGCACGCGGTCACGTGTGCTCAGGGTTTTCTGTCTACGCCGGACGGATCTGTGTTGACCTAAACAACTCTGCTGCTAAAACAGGGCGTTACATGGTGGCTGGTGGGAGGAGGGGGTGGTACTCGGCTAACAATTCTTACGGGTTAAAAATGTTGGTCTTCACTGCACTATAAGTTTTTATGCGGTGGTGCACGCTCTACAGGGGCATCATGCACAATCTCTGGAACCTCCTTGCCCGTGTGCTGGTCTTCAGCGGAATACTCTCCCAAAGTATAGCATTTGCGTAATGCTTAGGTACTGTACAATTTAAAGCGTAGTGATACATTTACCCTAACACGCGAAAGGCATAGGGCCTTTCATAATTTCCCCCTTCGGCTCATGTTTACGCAATGGACTGCATTGTGTCCCGAGTTACGGATGAACAGATGGACAGATTTCAGGGGGGTGTCACCAAAGAACGCTAATGGATAAAAACGAAGTCTGCAGAAAATGCAGATGAGAACTCGGATAAACGCGGCGACATCGGTCGCCTTCCAAACGGCACCAAATGAAGGCTGTTCCTTGACGAGGCTGGCTTCGCGGTTGATGCCTGAACTTCACGAAATCGTATGCAGAGCCCCTGCCTACACAAATCTTGTCTATCGTGCCAACAATTATGACGCCCCCTGGAGGTCCCAACCACTCTATGCTAATGTCGCTACCCTACCAACGTTCCTCCACACAGGGGGGAAGAAAAGCGGGGACGTGCTTCATTTGGGGTGCCGACACAGAAGCAACGCGCTTGGGACAAGAAGTAGTGGTGGGCCAGGAACAAGGAGAATCAGATGGTCTCTTTTTTGCCTGCTCAAAGCAGCTCTGAGCAGCTCCAAGCAGCTCCGTATTTTATTTGCCCATAGAACGTCTATTGCAGAAGCAGTTATGGGCTGCCTGTAGCTGCTCAGAGTTGCTCTGAGCAGGAAAAAAAAAAAAAAAAGACCTACAAGCGAGTCGGCGTGTTGCGGGCCCTGCTACGGTAGACAAGGAGCGTGTACGAACGCG
The DNA here is from genome assembly GCF_048455015.1 of Haemaphysalis longicornis. Lineage (NCBI taxonomy): Eukaryota > Metazoa > Arthropoda > Arachnida > Ixodida > Ixodidae > Haemaphysalis > Haemaphysalis longicornis. Next base: position 54,492,018 of record NW_027526361.1, on the reverse strand, counting down.
TGCCGGAACTTCCTCTGCAAGGCGGCCGACCGGAAGCGGTGGAGGCATGAATTTACATGCCTGCTGTCAGAGAAGCGGTACTCAGATGATGACAATGGCGAAACAGGAGAAAAAATGAAAGAAATATAACAACAAGCAACCGAGAAATGTGTCTGTCGCCAAGGGAGACGGCGGTGGCGTCTGATACGCAGTAACAATGTGAATACAGAACCTCCACGTAAGGGATATTGGAAGCAAAGGAGAGCCATGCTAAGAGACAGAAACGGCTCAACTTCATCTTTTGTGCATTGTATATTCAGTAATTTGTCACAAAGCAGCTGTTTCTCGGAGTGGCGAATGAATTAAACAGCAGACTTTGTGCATACAAGCATTTTTGTCATCGGTGTGATTCCTTAGTGATGAGATTAACCTTATAAAGTTTTGTTATTTCGGAATTGGATGTGGGTACATATATGCTTTTTCTTCGTCTTGTCGCACTGTTAGCCCATGAATGCACATTGTCAGTTTGATTAAGGGGAACGACATAGAAAGGGAACGACGATGCGCGCTTATCATAATTTAATTTAATTTGTCCCCAACTCATTTAGTAGTCGGTCCACCCACTGGTTGAAGCCATGATTCGCGCAAATGATGATGATGATGATGATGTTTAGAGTTTAATGGCGCAAGGCCGACTAAGGGCAAAGAGCGCCAAATAGAAGTGATTACATGAAAGTGAAATGGAAGTAAAAGATCATCTTAGTAAAAATAAACAAAGTAAAACACAACGTAATGAAGATGACTGGTGTAAAGGGCCAGGTTGTCAACATGCATGATAAGAAATGAGGTGTAAAAATTTTACGTCGGTGAGAAACTCGAAAACGCGTTTGATTGGAAACAGGGCTTCGTCTCCTAAGAAGTGTGACGGGTGTGGTGGGATATGTCGTGCGTGTAGTTGTGGGAAGTGTTTTCGTCGTGTAGTGTCGAGTGCCTTACATTGTATGAGGATGTGGATCACGGATAGGGCCTCTCCGCACCTGCTGCACAGAGGTCTTGGAGATCCAGTGAGCAGGTGCGAGTGCGTTGCGTGCGTGTGCCCTATCCGTAATCTAGCCAAGGCGACTTCTATGTATCTGTTCCGTGTGTCGGAGGTGTACGGTCCCAAGTGAGGTTTTATTACGTGTAACTTGTTGTCTGTCTGTTCACTCCAGTGTATTTGCCATGTTTTGCGAAGTTGTTGCCTGATGTGTGGTTTCACATCGGTGTAGGGTAATGTGGTTATGTCTACTGTATTCAAGAGTGTAGCAGCAGCAGCCATTCGGTCCGCTGCTTCGTTCCCGGCTATACCACAGTGGCCAGGGACCCAGCAAAGAACCAGTTCAAATTTGCGTACATACACAGACATAATACCCTTGACTATTAATTTTATAACGTGATTTTTTGAAGACTTTGTTGACGACAACGCCCGCACAACACTGAGAGAATCTGTATATATAATGGATTGTGGGATGTGGCTTTGAAGGATATGATTAACAACCAGAAGTACACCATAAGCCTCTGCCGTAAAGATACTTGTATTACTGTTAAGAGTTCTCGTGACACTAAGGCCGGGCCCATGCGCCGCGCAGGACACCGAGGTGGAAGTTTTAGAGGCGTCCGTATAAAATTCAGAACATTGGTACTTCTGCTGCAGATACAAGAAGTGCTGCAGAACTGCACATGTGGGAGCTCGGTTTTTATCTACCTGTGCGAAAGATGTGTCGCATGATACAGGGCGGAGATGCCATGGTGCTATAAAATCTGTTTGAGAACTTTGTATGGTGTCTAAAAAGGAGACAGAAAGCTCTGACGCTTCCTCTCAAACTCTGTAAGAGAAGGGCGCAGAGAACGATGGTCGATTTAAAAGGAGTTCACTCATGGATCTATCATAAAAAACTGATTTAAAAGGATGGTGAGGCATGGATGAAATTTTAAAAGCATAAAGGAGGTCTGTGTATGCTCGCTGGCGTTGTAGGTTCCATTTGTTGCACTCGACATACAGGCTTTCAACTGGACTAGTCCGGAAGGCGCCACACGCCAAGCGGAGCCCCAGATGAAGCACAGGGTCCAGCATTTTCAGGGATGTTTTACTTGCTGACCCATAAACAACACTACCATAGTCCAATCGTGAACCTATCAAGCTGGTAAAAACACGTAAAAGAAGTTGTTTGTCAGCACCAAAAGAGATGTGCGACAGAACCTTAAGGATATTCATTGTTTTTAGGCATTTATGTTTTAGCTGTTTTACGTGTGAAATGAATGTAAGCATTTCGTCAAAGGTTATGCCTAAAAACTTGTGAGTTAAAGTACTGACTGCGCTATAAATTGTTCGTGACTTCCAGAAGTCACTTATCCAACGTACAAGGTTGCTCTTCACTGACAAACATGGGCTCTTGCCAACCAAATTTAACGTTTGGCGGCTGCATAACCGATAACTTATGAACTTTTCCATGGTCTAAATACCTAACTCGTACCATAATACCACTCATAAACTTATTATTTAACTATTTATTAGTCTCCCTCAATTTATGATGTTAATAATGTGTAAACATTTGCAAACTCCGTCCGCCGCCCTGCGAATAACTTTATAGCCACAAACAAAAAATACCTAATTAGATACCTAACTTGTTTTTCTACTTATATTTCTTATTGCCAGTCCCATCAACGAAGCTGCCGAGGAACCGAGTCCTCAAATAACTTGCGCCTGGTATCGAAACTCAGCTAACGAACCCTTCCATTCCCTGCCTAGCTCTAGCACTCTCGAAGTTTATCACTCGCCAACTAACGCGTAAATTATGTGGCCCTCGCGTTCCTGCCATTTTCTGACACAGCGGTCGCGTGCAAACAGTTTGGAGAACCAAGCGGAGCGGCGAACCAACAGGCCTAAGCGACGTTGCCCAAATACTCGTCCCCGATAAGGCGGCCCGCACGTAGCGGAGGCCGCCCGGGGGCACGTGCACCTTCGCCCGGCCACCCGCGCACACGCGTGCGATGGTGCGTCACGCCCGAAGCGGCGCCGCTACTTCCGAGGTAAACAGCGGCGCAGCACCTGGCAGCGCCTTCGAGCAAACAGCAGTACTTAATCCTTCCTTCGTCTCCGCGTGCTCGCTTCCACCGCAAAACACAACGCTGTTTATTACTCGATGCTACCATTCTTCCGAAAAATTCCCCGCTCTAGTGAGGGGAACGAGCGCGAGGGAAATGCGTGTCAGCGCCAGCGCGGTTTCCCCAAGGCCTGCATTCAGCTCGGAGACGCCGCACTGACTCTCGAGGAAAGATCGCGCGAGCGCACGCGAGCGAAGCACGCCGACAGTCGCGTAATCAAATTGCGTTTCTGCCACCGCCGGCGGCGGGGGGTAAGGAAGAGGGGGAGTCGTCGGCGCGGATGGGGGAGGAAGTCGAATTGAACCAACCGGAAACTCGCGCAGCCGCCCCCAGCGCGACGCCGGCGGGCGCGCCAGTTTCCGATGGTTGAAAAATCGCGTGCCGTAAATTCCCTGGCCGTTTCCGAGACAACCGCAAGAGGGGAGAAGAAAAGCGGGGACGTGCTTCCTCCGGGATGCGGGCAAAGAAGCAACGCGCTCGGGACAAGGAGGAGGAGTGGGGCGGGAACAAGGAGAATCAGAAGCGAGTCGGCGTGCGGTGGGCCCCGCGACGGTAGAGAAGGAGCGTGTACGAACGCGTGCCGAAACATTCTCGGCAAGGCGGCCGACCGGAAGCGGTGGAGGCATGAATTTACATGCCTGCTGTCAGAGAAACGCTACGCAGATGATGACAATGGCAAAGCGGAGAAAAAAAAGGGAAGAAATGTAACAACAAGCAGTCGAGAAATGGGTCTGTCGCGAAGGGAGACGGCGGTGGTGTCTGATACGCAGTAACAATGTGAATCCAGAACCGCGACGTAAGTGCGGAATAAAAAAGAAAGGTTAAGGAAAGTCGAGCCCGTGAATATTTACTCGCAGACGGGTTGAATGTGGCTTTTTTTTTTGAGCGCGAGGAAACGTGAGAGAAAAAGAGAAAGCGAAACAGAGAGTTGGACACGTCGAGATGACCGAAAGAAAAAAAGTGTCCGGCTCGCAAGACCGCAAACGCTAAATGAGATGGTACTATTTTTGTTTGACGAGGATGAAAAATAGCGATTCAAAGTTGCAGATCAAAAGTTGGCTGCCGGGAAGAAAACCCACCAAGTTTGTACGCGGAAGTCAGAATGAAGTCGTATATGAAATGGAGCGTACGGGACGAAACTACGTTAAAGAACAAAAAATAAAGTCGATAATTCAAACGGATTGCCAGAAAGAAACAAGCAATAAAGGTTGTATAACAATAGACTATAGTGCACTAAAACAGCGCCAAGGTTTGTTGAGAAAGACGAAAGTACCAGTGCGCCTCGTACCCTCAGCGCCCGTTACAACAAGAAAAGAGCGCGTAAATAGGAGGCCGCATAAAACGTAAGCTGAAACAAGAAGAGAGTCCGGAAGCGAGCACGGTGGTGAGAGGGGAATAATAAAACTCTCTCGGGCCGTTTCACGTCCCAGGAAGCGATCGGAGCGCGGGAGCCTCACTATTCGGGGCCCGCGGTTGCGGACGGCCCAGATTCGTGCGGCCTCTTCCGGTCATGCCGCCCCACTCGACCCAATCTAAGTTGCCCAAATTTCCGCCCATCCATCTCACGGGGAGGGCCTTGCTTAGCGGGACCCTCCCTTCCTTCGGCGAGAGCCCCCTTCTCGCCGAAGAAAGAAACAACACGTGCGAACACATCAACGCCTTGTACAGTACGCAGGCCTCCCCGCTAACGAAAAGCAAAAGAGCATAAACTTGAAAAAAAAAAAAAAAAAGAATCACAGCGGGAGCAAAATTATAAGGCCAAAAATAAACAACAACACCCTGCTTACAGATTTGTAGTTTGTTGTTATTCTTACTGCAGAGGCCAAACCAAACCAAAACGAAACCAAAACAGCAACGTGAGGCAAGCCAGTGGAATCAAGAAGCAGGCAATCACCGTAGTTCTACAGCGGGATTCCCGCACCGATACGGCGGCCAACTGGGATTTTTCGGGTCACTCCGACGGCCGGTCGATGCGGCGGGCGGCCGAAAGAAGCGTTCTTGGCAAAGGTGTGCGCCCTTCCTGATCCGGGCGGCCATTTTCTTTTTTTGCTGCTGATGCTTAGGATTTCCACCGGAGCTGACCGGGCTCCGTTTTTTGAGTCCGGTAGGATGGGAAACCGTAGGAAACGAGCTTGGAATTCGCGCACGCCGAAGCCAAAGAAACCGTTCTCCGACAAAAAGACACGAAGGGTGACGGTGTAACAAAAAATAAAGAATAAAATAAAATAAAATAAATAAAGGTGGGGGGGGGGGGGAAGAACACCGATTACCGGGCAAGAAAAACTAAACGCTTGTCAAAGATTAGTTTTGTAGGAAAGGAAGATGAAGACAACATAAAGCACATCATTTTTAAGAAAGACGCAATAATTGCAATAGCGCCCGCGCTTGATTCCTTTAGAGCTTATCGAGCGTCTACGATCTGTCTTTGACAAGTGAAATGCGGTGGCACAACATGTTGCTCTATGAAAAGTTTTTACTAACGGGCAACGTGCAATTGCTCTGCGTAAATATAATAATTTATAAGCATCTGTCGGGCATGAAGTCCGGTGAAGTACAGATGAAGTACATGTGAAGCAGAGATACCCGAAATGTCTTCAAACAGCACATAAATATGTTGAAACCTAAAAAAAGTACACATTTTGGAACACCACGCGGGAAGCTACGTGCGCAGATAATTTAAAAATACAGAATGATTGATTGTAGGGTTTAACGAGCTGACGCAACGCGGCCGATGAGGCGTGCCGTAGTAGAGGGCTCCGGATTAATTTTGACCGCCCGGGGATCTTTAACGTGCGCCGAAATCTGGTACACACGGGCGTTTCTGCGTTTCGCCTCCATCATAAAAGCGGCCGCCGCGGCCGGGAATCGAACCCATGACCTCGTGCTCAGCAGCGCAACGCCTCAGCCACTGAACAACCGCGGCGGGTAAAGATGCAGAAACACGCACGCACGCCCACACAAGCTCATAAGCGCACGCGCGTGGGTTATGTGTGCCTGCGTGCGTGCGTTATGGTGCGTGTGCGTGTGCGAGCGAGAGGCTCCGCAGCCGTAGAGCGTCAGGCAGTGAGCTTCCAGCATTTACAGCGCTCTGCTGCCATCAAATTCTACGGTGCAGCGGAGATACGAAGTTCTTGGGAATTTGCGCTTTTGTAGGAATAAAAATGCACATACCTATAAAGGAGATGCTATTCAACTATATAAAACATTGTTGAGAAATTGTGACGGCCACGCAAACGTGGAAACACCCGGAGATTGAAATTTGTTTGCTTGGCAGAAAGGCAACACAGCCCAAAAAGAAATTAAACCAAAACTCAATGTTCGCATACCGGTACGAAGACTTTCTTTGCCCGTCTGGCAGTCTGTGGCAGAGTCGGGTTGTTGGAGAAGCTTGTGTTGACGCTGGTCGGTTCTGCATGTTGAGGATTACGCGAAGGACTATAGAAAAAAATCTGCAGTATGCGTGAGTGCACGGCATCAGCTCGGAGAAATTAAAGGGCGAAGAATAATAGATGCATGTGTTTGCAGTTGTGCACTTCGGCGCTTTTCGCTCGTCTCTATGCTTGGTGATGCTTCGAAACGTTGCAAGTGACTTACGAAAAAAAAAGACAGCTTTTATTTATTTCTGGAAACACAAGAATAGTACACACGCACTTTTGCATGTAATGTTTACCCTGAAGGAGCAAGCATGAATTTCATATATACTCTCTTTCACTATGGGATTATTATATATATATATATATATATATATATATATATATATATATATATATATATATATATATATAATACTACGTGCATTATGCTTACATTTATAAACAACCGTTTACAAGGCTACTTGCGAGATCCAAGATGCCTGTGGATTATATGATGAACGACGCAGAAAGGCAACTCGAAGTATGAAAGTTGCAAAAAAAAAAAATAAGAAGACCACGAAAAGAGATTTCAGTAAACAAAGGGGAGCTACAAAAAAGAGAAAAAAAAAACCCTAGAACAACGGGACAGAACTACTCGGACAATGCTGATGACCTGTCAGCACTGCTGGTCTTAATCCGGGAAACCGCGACGCCGCCAGGGGTTGATACGATGAAAACCGCACGCACATAATACGGGCGCAACCAATAAAGAGAAAGAAAAACAGATCTCCCGCGCCAGCGAGATCTGCGACTGACTCGTCGCAGAGACTGCCGACTCGGCTACAGCGGAGACCTGACTAATCCAGGAAAAGCGGCTTTTCTCCCGATTAAGCGGTCAGTCAATGCCAGCGTCGCGCGCGTAGAGTAGTACGCGAGAAAGCACCGGAAAATTGCGCGCTTCCCGCCTGTTTTTTTTTTCCGCGTTTCACGCGACAGCGCGTGCGTCGTGCTTTCCAATAGCCCGGGGCCCCGAAAGTCGGATAAGCGGAATTAGGACTGCCGTTCACGTCTCGATCACGTGACTGCCGCTCGAGCTTGGCGCCACTGTCAAAGGCGGATCTACCCACTGTCGTCGCACAGATGCCTGGCAGCCCTTGCTAATTGAAAACGTAACTTTTCGCACATTGCATTGCGAACTTTCTTGCTCAGTTTTCGTAAACTGAGAATTTCGGGTACTACACTTCTTTTTATAGATATCGTGGAAGCAAAAGTTTGCATTCCACGCGAGCAGCATTTGAAGGACAGCGCATTGCCACCACTTGAGTTTGGGCATCCTTATTAAAGAGAACCTACAACACTTCTCTTAAATGTTATCTGAATTGTATATTCTCTCAGAACGTGGTCAACAAACACATCCACTACTTAGAATGGGGGGTCACAAAGTACCCCAGACAAAAATTACTGCTCTATGCCCCTCAGATAACTCGGAAACCTACTCGAATGAATTTTCTCTTTTTTACGAGTCTTGGCGTTCTTTAGAGGGATGGTGCAACACTTTCGACAAGCGCTTTCACTCTTTCCTTCGCGTCTGGAAGCACTGCGAAAGCTGTAGTTATCGCCAGCACGGAGTGGCACTGCGTGATTTGCTCATCGCATTAGATACGCCTTCCATTTCTGCTTTGATTTTGTGGCTTTTATTAAAAAAAAGTTGCTGTCGAAAGCGTTCATTGCTGCAACTGAAGGAGAACCGGCCAACAGCCGCTACATGGCCTTAGTAACGTAATCCGAGCCGTCGAAGAACGTCAAGACCGGGAAGGAGAAAAAAATCTTTTGAGCGAGTTTCCAAGTTATCTGATTAGCATAGAGCAGTAATTTTTGGCTGAGGTGCTTTGCGACCCCCTAATCCAAGTACTGGGCGTGTTGGGTGCCTACGTTCTGCAAGCCTTTAATATTTCAAAGAAAGTTGGAAAAAGTGTTGCAGGGTCCCTTTAACCGCTCACATTAAGCCATTACGGCTATGCCAGAGTTATTGGCTGGCTTCCTTTCTGTTGCAGCAATAAACGCTTTCTATAACCACTTAAAAAAATTGGCCGCGTATCTGCTCCTTTCGTTGCAAATGTCGTCAAAAGACGATAGTCTGTATCGACTTTTGCCAAGTAAATGCCTCCCTTCGCTTTCCCGCTCACCTCTCATGTTGTTCCTCTTGCGTCGTGCTCCTCCCAAGGTAAAGACGCCAAAGGTTTGCTTAAATCATTTTAAATTTACCGCGTTCCACTGGTCCAAACCGGGTGTCTCGATGTCAACGCTGCCGTACGGCGAAGACGCGCGTGAATCGAGGCGCCCTACTTCAACGTTTATAGAACCGCGTTTCCCTACTCCACGTACGTTGCAAGCAGAACGTTGAACCTATCTAGTCGAACCTCTCGTAACTGTTGCCGGTTGATTTCTTTACATGGCGCCAGAAGCTATAGTGGCGGGGGCGACAGCAGGCAACGGCGGAGTGAATTTTTTTTCTGCAGTTGATTAAGTATTTCATTTCGCAGAAGTCAAGCACGTATGATTTTTTATAAAGGAACACTGCAAATATCACTTCTGTATTAATTTCTTGTCTTATATTTGCGTAATGTCTTGTTCGTCTTCAACAATGTTGACAAGTATGAACATTACACCGGACTTAGACGGGTAGATTTAGCTGTGACTATATAAGACTATTGCGCATGCATTGTTTTACTTTGGCCGGGTGGCTGAATCGAGTCACAGACAGACAGACGGACAGACAGACAGACAGACAGACATACAGACAGACCAAAATTTCTGGGTTTAAGTAGCCCAAGAAAGACTATCGTCTTCAAAAAAAACTTAGAGAAGCAAAGCAGAAACGGAAGGCGGATCTGGTGTGACGAGCAAATCACCCAGTGCCGCTCCGTGCTGACGACAACTATAACTTTCACAATGCTTCTAGGTGCGAAGGAAAGAGTGAAAGCGCTTATGGAAAGTGTTGCAGAGTCCATTTAACTGTGCACAAGCTTACCTCAAAATGTTAACTGCATGCCCAGCTGTTTGTATTCTTGCCCTAAGAAAGAGCGAACGGTTCCGGACGCGAAATTCAGACCTTTGCTCCCAACTGCACAGGTGACGTCAAAAGTAATCAGAACATTTTCTCGTGCATTTACAGGAATTTCTCCTTCCGGAGCTGCCTGGCTGCATTGGTGTGCGTTCAAAGGAGTCCTCCCTAATAGAAAAAGCTTACTCTAAACCGGTAATGGCTAGCAAAACAACTATTTTGAGATATTCACAAGTGCTCGCTCCAGTTACTTAAGACGACGCCTGTACATATGCTATGAGAAGACGCATGAAGAGGAAGACGCGCTAATCTCCCCCCTTCCCCCCCCTCCCCCATGTCAGAGGAATGAACGCTCATTAAGTTGTTGTCAGCATCTGCAGCGCGATGAATGGGTCTAGAGCAGTGCTCGAACCCCACTTTGCTCTACGCAAAAAAGAAAAAAAGAGAAAGAGATTAGAGGCGTTGCGTCACACATGCGTATGTTTCAATGAAAAGGTCCATCGCTGATCCTACGGTGATTGTAACCTTTTTCGTGAACGCGGAAGCACTTAGGTCCTATTAAAATAGATGCGAATGTGTCTGCATACTAAGGTAACAGGTATTTGGACGTATTTCTGAATCCTTCTGTAAAAATATGCTTCGGATCACCAGTTTATTGACTCAGAAAAATCTTTTGCACCTTATCGCCGCCTCGACGAGCACCGTCTCATCTTTTTGTGAACACCTTCATGAAGTTATTAATATTATCTTATCATTTTTTGAGTCGTTTCTGCTTCTCGTAAAGGATTACAACTAACTTTCTCTACCCAGTTTGTTCAAAAAGCTGGCTTAATGTTTCAGGCTCGTCACGCGAAGCTTTAAGGTTTGTTGAGTTGATTTCCCATTTAAAATCCCAAGTGCAGACGGAACTCGCCACAGCCATCAAACCACCACGCCGGAACGCACGCCGATCAACGAACGCCCGCGCAGCTCCCCTGCCGTGGTTTGAACCGTGGCGACACCGACCGGAGCGGGCGGAAACTATAATGGCAAACTGTTCGCATGGCGACGCAGTGAAACATCCCCCTCGCGAGGGGCACGATCAAATGCAGAACATTTCCGGGGGCGCACGACGTTAAGTAGTTTGCGTTACGTTAATGTTGTTGCACTTGTGGCAACTGCTGACGAGAGAGCGCTCGTCAGCAGTAATTTGAATGAGTCAAGGATATAAGGCGCGTTCGTAGCCTCCCACTCTGTGTCGGCTTTGTGGCGCAGTGGGTAGAGCACCATGTACATTGCGTTCCGCCCGCAGGGTCGAGGGATCGAAACCAGGCGCCGGATAGTATTTTTTTTTATATAGTGTAGGTGGAGGGGTGCGGACTACGACTACGGACGTCAACGCGGGTGACATCGTGAGTTACTGAAATGCTCTGCATTTAAAATTTTCACAACTCACGCAACCAACCAACCCGCACATAATTAAAAAGCGCTAACGTGTTAGACATGATTCCAACCACTACCCCGATCTTCGCTCATTGGCCGGCAGGCCATAGTTTCATTCACCTCGATTATAAGCGAATACAAGTGAAACAGAACGCCAGAGTAGCTACGTTCGACATGACCGGAAACCGGTCTTTTTGTCTACCAACAAATAGTTCAAAATTTTAGAATGATTATATGTTGACATTTTACCAACCGACGTTTAGGCTCTTTTCAAAGATTAAGTTCATTTCTTATTAAAGAGCATACTTTTACGGCTCATTCCGTGCATGTATCGGTCCCATGGTTTAACGTTCGCTTCAAACGCTTTTTCGATAAAAATAAAAGGTTGCTTCGGAAATGACGACGCAGTGATAACCGTATCACGCGGTATACGTATCAAAATTCCAGTTTAGAATTCAGAATCCCAGTCAGCAGTTTAAATAGTTTTTCACTGGCACCTTAAGAGCAAAAATGTGCACAAAACGCCAAGTGGTAATTGTCGGATGGTGCTTAAGCGTTAGCTCCAGCCACTGATATGCGCATTAACACCTCAACGTATGCAACGTGTCTATGAACAGCTCTAGAACTCAGTGAACACAATATATATCACAGTAATAACCATAATTAAGTACTCATAACATAAAGGTCATGTATACTCTATATTATATCGTAATGAAAGTCATAGAAACGTCATAAATTATAGAAGAATCGTTATCATACCTTACCACTCATAACGTAAATGCCATGCATATCCCATATGGCCCCATGTATGCCTGTCCAGGTCACCCTGTAAGATGTTACTGACAGCGGAGAGATTTCACAAAAAGTAGCTTAGGAATGTATACGCATTACACGTTCTAGAACGTCACTGGCGGCACAAAGGAAAATCTGATGTCTTTGGTTGATGGAAACGGCGATGCTGTATTGTTTGTAAATTTGAGTTGTTTTATGATGTATTTAGAAAAGCGCGCATAAGCACGAAAGTCGTATGCTTAATCACACTTCTGTAATACCTCAAACGTTCTTGCAATGGAGCCGGCTGTGGTTGAACAGCCGGCCGAAATCTTTTCACTGATTACATGTTTGAAGCTCTCCTCGCCGCCCCCCCCCCTCCCCCCCTTGCCCACAAAAGAAAGCGGCATAAATTGTAAATTTTTGAAAAACACATATTCATTCTGATGTAATTGCTACTGATTATTTTCTCAGTCTCAGTAAGATTCTTGATAAATAAAAAATTGGCAAAATTATTTTGTTACTGACATCTGGTGATGCACCTAACTCTTTTATCCCCCCATTAAATATCAAAAATAATTTAACTCATTTGTTTTTTTTACATATCCTGATGCTTTTCTGTGCCCTAAAAATGAAAATTGCATTCTTTGTGTTTCTTTAGGTCTTTTCGAAACAAATGGATCGTGTTACCCAGCGCATACTTTGTTAGTAACTACAGCGTAAACATTAACCCCAGCAATTTGGCTTGCATTGAAAATGTTTTATCCAAGTGATCTAACTTTCTAAGACGGATTTTCATTTATAGTTTTGCTCAGATTCTTCAGGCGTCGCTCACTTTAGTTAGTATACATACGCATCCACACCGATTCCACGAACCCCACTGCTCCAAGTGAGGTGAGCGGCATACTGTATATCACTCTTTGTGCGAGTTGACCCATACTCTCCACTCCCCTCCTCATCTCTCTGGGAGAAGGCCCTGGGCAGCTCCGAGGAGTCCAGCCAAGTGCATGGTCCCCTCCCCAACTCTGGCCGTCGCGGCGGACCTCTGGTCTTCTGCCACCCTCCCTTCCCCCCGCCCCCCGCTCGCTGACCTAGTTTTCTAAATAAAGCTTTGTTCTCTCTCTCTCTCTCTCACTTCAGAATCCGTATTCTATCCGCTCTTGTTTCTCCCTTAAAGGTATTACGTCTTCCATCAAAGTATATTCGCGGGCGATCGCTTGCTTTACTAATACAAAGTGACTTCTTTTATTTCCGACTCATCCGTGATGGAGTCTTAGTTTCTTAAAGTATTTATTCGGTGCGACGCTTGACAAATTACCTTAATCAAGATAATCAAATTAATTAATTAACACCTAATTGATTACGCAAGTGCATTATTTATTACAACGATGGAATTTCGTGATATTGAAATGTTGCTAAAAGTTCTGTATACAGCGATCACGGCTACCTTCTTGAACTTACAGCAACGTACGAACATTTAGGAGCCCAAATAACACCTAACTTATCTTAAAATAAATTCAGAATTAGAAAAAAAAAATGCTTATAAAACTCTGTAATACCTAAAAAGTCGATTTTTATGGCCTCAGTAATTTTAAATTAATTCTTCATATTACGTGACTTGACTACGAGATCCAGCACTCGGATGTTATCGCGGTAGAAACTGTACACAGAGCATGCATTATCCTCACCAACCACTCACGAATATCCAGTGGAACTTTGATCAAACAAACATTCGATCTCCCTTGCCTTTTTGTGCACCCACACACACACACACATAGCGTACTCTTTCTCTTCATTGTTCCCCTTTTCCCGTGTAGGATAGCATACTAGGACGTAGCCTGGTTAACATTCCTGCCTTAACATTACCTTTTTTTCTCTCTCCCTCCCTCCCTCTCTCTCTCTGTCTCTCACACACACACACGCACATGCACACAAAAAAAAAACTGCCCGAGAAAACCTGTTCCACAAAATTTACATCTTCAATCCGCATTTAAAAACAAGGATGACTTTCTAGTCCGCCGTTATCATTTCGCATGGATTACCCTTTGAAACGAAACGTTCCTCCATTGTCACACTAATCTGTCTTTTCTTTCTTTCACCTCTAACAAATCAAATGAACGAACCCACTTGCCAGCCTGAATTGCAGTTATCACCGACTAGCGCTATTTTCGCTCTGAAAGTGAGCGTCACCGGTGTACGAAATAATCGCCGTTGCTTGTTGTATGCGTATCTCCTTATAAGTTTGCATATTTTCACTGCCAACAATAATTTCTTTTGTAGTTTGCGGTGTACATATGGCATAGTTTTGCATAATTCGCACATTTTTGGGGTTTGTCTTTTGCGTTTATTTCGGTTGTTATTTTTTCTATTCGTTGTATCTGATTTTGTTCTTTTCTGCACAGCCAGTCTTTTATATCTTTGCTCTTGCTTTCAAGGCATCGCACAATTATTTAACTCGCCTCTGTCATTTTTTATGTTATTCCTTTCAGCGTTGAAAAACTATGCATGTCTTTGTCCATTTCCATTTTCCTAACTTTGCGAAATTCGCATTCTCGCGCGAAAATCCGGCGAACTATTTGAGCTATTTCCAATGTGTCATGCGCGCGCCCCTAATACAATATATATATATATATATATATATATATATATATATATATATATATATATATATATATATATATATATATATATATATATATATATATATATATAGTATAAGTAAAGAGTCGGATACACAGCAAGAACAATAACAAACAATGTTTACTTACGTAGCGGCAATGGGACTTGCCTTCATCAGAGTAAAGTTACATGACCATAATCATGTAACTTTACTCTGATGAAGGCAAGTCCCATTGCCGCTACGTAAGTAAACATTGTTTGTTATTGTTCTTGCTGTGTATCCGACTCTTTACTTATACTATTTCTGCGCGCTTTGTGAGTTTATCTTTCTCTAGATTTATATATATATATATATATATATATATATATATATTGTGACGAGGAATACGGCAGAACCCCTTCGGACTCAGCTGAGTCCGAAGGGGTTCTGCCGTGCGCGCTCAGCTCTCGTGACAACAGACTGGTGATGATGATCGTGAGTCTGCCATGATGATGATGCAGGTCGCATGAGGTAATACGCTCCGCTGGCTGTTCTTCCAACTTCACCGCTGTGTAGCTGCGCTGGTAGCGTTACGTCGATGGTGGCTAGTCTTCCTCGTTACAATATATCTATCTATATATATATATATATATATATATATATATATATATATATATATATATATATATATATATATATATATATATATATATATATATATATATATATATATATATATATATATATATATATATATATATATATATATATATATACAGTCTAGTCCACCTATAACGATATCCAAGTGCCAAGAAAATCCCATCGTTATAACCGATAATCGTTATAAGCGGGTCGAGAAAAAAAAAGCCACAAGGGAGATCCAAACATTTTATTAGCATGCAAGTGAGGTAGTGCAACTACTCGTTTGCAGAAAAGCCATAGTCAGTCAGCTTTGACTGCTTCACGCGAAGCTGACGCACATCTTTTTCGAGAGCATCTAATTGCTCCAGGCAATTACATGCTCGCCGCAGCGCCGCAGGCGAATCGGCCATGACGTCCGAACGTTCAGTCCGACTCCGCAGTGAAACTGGTGAAACGTTGAACGGAGGCAGATGCGGAGAAAAAAAAGCACTCAGTTCGGCGCGCAGAAAAGGCGAGGGAAACTTCCGAGCTGCGAGCAGTGCGAGCCGAACTGGCCGAACCAGCCGAACGTTGGTTCGGCCGGACACGCGGATGAGGCCAAGGCAGCGGCTCCGGGAGGGGAGTCGGGAAGAAAAGCTGCTCCTCCTCTCGCTTGGCGCAGTCGACTCGTTTTCTGAGGGGTGGACGGGATGCAAGGCGCGTCGCGTGCTGTCGGCGCCGAGTGCCGGCGCCAGCGCCGGCGGCAGCTCGCATTTTCGGCGCGCGCGGTAAGCGGATTCAATCGCTATATCCGATATCGGGGCTCGGGAGCATCGTAATAAGCGGGTTATTTTACCATAGAAAGCATAAAAAATTGGACGGTGCAATCGTTGTCCATCGTTATATCCGATATATCGTTATAAGCGGTATCGTTATAAGTGGATTCGACTGTATATATATATATATATATATATATATATATATATATATATATATATATATATATATATATCAGCTTAGCCCCAAACAGCGTCTCCGAATTGTAATTGTTTACCAAGTTTGGCCACCACGATTTAAATGTTTAAATGAATGTACCCACGTAGAAATGCTTCTGGTCGAATATCACTGCAAACAGCGAGTGCGTATCGTCGCATAAATACAATAACAGAACAGGCAGATAAACAAAAAGAGAGGAAGCGAGCGGGCTTTTGGAAAAGGGAGTCCCGAGACAGCCAGAAGCACAGATTCGGCGCAACACCGCGAGCGCGCTCTGCGCAACACCTGAGGACGACAGCCGCGAAATGAGAATGTAGGCCGTCCGAAGAAGAAGCTGCTGCCTGACTGGCTGCCCGGCCATCCGTGCGCCACGGATACGCCTTGCAAAAGTGGAGCATCGCAACATGGGGTACGGAGAAGAGGGAGGAGGGGGTGAAGGGGAACGTCGCTGCTCGGAAATGCGGACTGAAACATGCACGACGATCCGGTTCGCCCGCGCGCTGGGCACGAAACAGCCGGACGCCCCGCGGCGCGGCGAATCGGTTAGTTGACGAGATTTCGCTTTCCCACTCCAGGTCTCCCATTTTAAAATATGCAGCGAGGCACCGCCGTGATCTTGGCGACTTGGAAGATGGGACGACGTGCACGAGGTGGAGGCAAGGAGAAACGGACGGCGCTCGGAGGAGGGGGAGGAAAGCGATTTTGGTGCGAGACACCGCGGTCGCTCTCACTTCATGGTCTAGCCCGACAACATCGGGAATAATCCCCGCCGCTGCGTCGCAGGGGAGGGATGGATGCGTGGACGAAGTGTGTTCGTAGGAACGGTGCTGTACACAACACCGTTACGCGCCACCTCAGACATCGCTGTTCTCTGCATGGACGACCCGAGCAGCGGAGGGCTAGATAAATTTGCGTCGCAGAGAATGGCTGTAAGTTCGATTCATGGCTCGCTTGGCGCTGCAAGGAGCTTTGCTCGCGTGGTGAATTACACCGAGAAGAAGGCATTCGATTCTGGGGGGTTGGGGCAATTTTTCGCCACTTTTGTTCTCGGGTGGGCGGAGGTAAGAGGAGGTGGTGGTGGTTCGATATTTTAAGACTCCAAATTAAATTGAATGCAGCAGAATGGAGAGTTGGGCGAGTTGGTATTGCGACATGGTTTTGGAAACAGCGCGTTAAAACAGGACCACAAAGAAAAGAACCAGACAGGGCGAGCGCTGACCTGAGATTTATTCAACAACGAAGAAACATTTATACATAAAACGTCGAATCTGCGCATGCGCTACGATAAGAAGCACATCCAAACACTGATAGAGATAATAGGAAAGATTTCCCCTTGCTCCTGCGTTTAACTACAATCAAGAATTTGTGGTCCTGTTTTAACGCGCTGTTTCCAAAACCACGATGAAATTGAAATTCTGTTAGATTTGAATACATATAGTATCAGGATGCCTCGATAAATATATCAGTTTGGTTTTCTTTTGTGGTCATTATTATGAAGAGTGCTAACAACATATTGTTGCGGGTGGGATGGCGTTTCCTTATCTACAGGAATATGGAGTCATTTGTACCTTACTGCGTAACTAATTAGTAACAAATAAATTCGCAACTGAATGAGTTATAAAGTACAACGGAGCTCAAGTCACAAGCTTTAGTTTCAGAAAAGGAACGGGCACCCTTTGCTTTTTGGTCCTTTCACAGTACGCGGAAAATGTGAATACGTGCGCAACGATTGCGCTAAATTCGCTGCTATTGTTTCGGAGGGATTAGGGCAACCGTCAAGGGAAAAGGTAGTGTGAATGCGTTACGCGGCCAATTCAATATTTGTAAGCTTAAAACTTTGGTGTGGGGCTGTTCTAGACAGCCTTTTTTCCTAAATCTTTCCAAGTCACAACGTTTTAGCAGGAGGAGGCTGCCGTGCGCAGCTCAACTCCTACAACCCAATACAAAGTCTTGTAAAAGGTGAGTACGGCTTACTCCACACATTATGTTTCCGCCCGTCCATCACTGATATTTTTCAACCCGATGACATAACTTTTTTTACCGCCACTACCATCACCACCATCGTCAAGAAAAAAGATAAAGATAAAGAGCCGGATATCGCGTGTGCAAAACAACCTCACATCTATTCAGAGAAGGAGGTTCAATAATAAACCAAACAGCCATACGCCGCTGCATAGTAAACTGAGAAGGCGCAAAATACTTTCAGTGTTCTGAAGGAGGAAATACGCTGCCCCCGGAATAGAAATTTTCGCTGGTGCATACTGTGGAGGTGCATGGTACGGAAGCAAGGGGCAGGGGTGAAGCGCGAGAAAAAGTGTAAGCGGATGTGACGCGGTACTGCTACCACGCCTCCAAATTAGTCTTCTGCACCGTCTACGAGGAGGTATAACTTTGAGGCGAAAACCTTGAATCTCCATGTCTTATAAAACGCACGAGGAACACAAAATTGTTGTAAGATACACAGAATTGCGCAGAGAATCAGAGCGTGCGCCGAGAAGGGGAGGGAGAGAAAAAGCATTTTAATGAGCGTTATAGTAAGAGTGGAAAGCTATTCCTGTAATCCATGTGTTACCCTACCTGTCTTCTTCCAGGTCACCAGGAGGGTCTGATCCTCTAGCAGTGGCGCAGCCAGAAATAATTTTTAAGGAGTGTTTTACGGAGTGTTTTTTATTATTTCTTTATTTTTATTTACGCTATCACAGCGATTACAGGTGGAACTTTCGCGAAATCTGAATTATTGTGGAAATGCTATGCGGTATACGTTTTGACATTCTCCGTATTGTTTAAATATTGTTCTTATTTCTTAGTTTTTCAAACTTTCGTTCGACCAATTATCTCCATTTACGCTATTACAACGATTACAGGTGGAACTTTCGCGAAATCTGCATTATTGTGTAAATGCAGGGCGTTACACGGTCCTGGCTGTGGGGGCACTCGGCAAAGAATGCTACGCATTAAAAAAGCAACAACTGAACAGCTCTCTTTAACCAGCATGGCCGAAACGAGGTGGAATGAGAAATAAGAACGCTTGCTTGCAAGAACAGTGCAACGCGGGAGCTCGGTGGCCTCCTAAATCTCCCAGGATAACCTAGTCACACAGCGTAATTCGGGTGGGTAGAAGAAAGCTTCCGGCGAGCCTTTTCTTAAATCTGCGGTAGGCCCTATACGCTCACGTTTTCTTCCTTGGCGCGCACGCGAGTCAGTTCCTCTGCGGGCCGAGATAAGTTCCTCCACGGGCACCCTCGTGCTGCGAGCGCCCAGACGTCCACCGGGAATAGAGCGCCGCTGGAGGCAAAAATCTCGCATTTGAGCGGTAACGGTGCATGAACGGCGCGGCGCACGCGTTCTCTCGCGAGAGTCGGATCGTTTCGCGGTGCGCAGAAACGCGGAATAAAGCCCCATCAAGATGAGACGAGATAGAATGCCTCCTCTGCGCGCGTGTGGTTTGGGCATTCTGCTCTTAATCCGTGTTGCCGTATCGCGCGCGTTTATAGCGGCCATAATAGTAATCTTGTCGACTCCGTTCTGTCCGTTGCTGCTCCTTATGGCAGTGTGTGGGATTTCGCGTAACGCAGTCAGCTTCACCTCCGCGTATCCCATCGTTCGAAGAGGCTGTAATATTCAGCGAAACCATAGGTACCTTCGTAGCGGTTTTTTTTATTTACCTTGTTTCTCGGTTTAATTATAGGTATTCTTTTTGGGATAAAATGGCACATGTGCATGAGATCTTCGTGGGGCATGCTGGGACTATGGCCACTGGCAAAATATGGAGGCGCGTAGCCATGACTGCGTACGCGAATCCGGTTGCGGGAAAAGGCCCCCCCCTCCCCCCGAAAGTACGGTCTTACAGCATTGAAATCGAGAGAGCTTGTTTCTTCAAAGCTGCAAATTTCAAAGTTCACGACTATAACCGAGGTCTTGGAGGACAGGGAGCAGTGAACGCCATTAGCGTTGCCAACGTCCCTTGCGGATTGCAGGCTACGGAGGTAATTATGGCCGGAAAAAAAAAATAAAGCGTAGTTCACGAGTTAGGGAACTTTAAGGACTACGTGTGTACCTCGACTTTTTAGAAGAATTGTGAGTTAACCTGTTACACGCTAAGCGCTCTCTACCAAGCTTAAGGTCTTTTGCATTATTATTTAAAAATTTTCTGCACTGCTCGAAGAAAACTTTCTACAAACTCCTGAAAAGCACCCCATTTTATTCGAAATTACGAACGAAGTGCAGTTGAAGCCGCGCACCCAGGCCTCACAAGCCCAGGTGGCCGAAGGCGCCGCAGATATCTACATGAATCATGCCGTCGCCGGAAGGACACGGGAGTCGACCTGAAAACGGTCCCACCGATGACAAAAATATATTTTATTTGATCTGATCTGCCCTATGCATATCATAATAGCGCATTGGGAGAATAATATCCCATGGGGACATTTTAAGAGACTTGGCGAGCTTTGTGGTCCAGGCAGAGTGTTTGGATGGCAATTGTGAGGTTGCCCTAAGCAAGTTGAACCAAACTACGGAGATTTGCTAGCAGCTCGGGACGAAAGAAAAATTGAAAAGCGCCTATGGTTAGCCCTTGCGCGTTGAACGTGATTGCGTTATCGTACTCGTTGATGAAGTAGACCTTGTAGTGTGCCCGGCAAAGATGTACGGACGCGCATCCGCTACACCTTTACGACCAGCGATCGCGGGCTACGGCGTATAACACCCTTGCGCTGACGTCAGCGTGTCACCTAGCAGCGTCCGCCCCTACATTTTGCTCCTGGCCCGACGGCATCCATTAACGTTTACGATACTGGGAGTTTCAGTTAATTTGCGCCGCATGCTGGCGCTACGGAATTTTCGCGTCAGAGCCAATGGGAACATCAGGCCGGCGCATACTCGCGTTTGCGCCCATATGGCGTCTCGCAGGCCGATGGGGACGTTAGGCCAGTGCATTCGTGCGTTCGCGGACAATGAGAACTTTGCTGCCGAAGGTGTAGTTACATGGAAGTAGGGAGGGAGGGCGCATATTTTTCGCCAGTTGAGCCAAGAAATGCTTCAGAGATGCTCACGCGTTAACACTAGGAAAGCAAAAGCGTGAATGCAGAGGTAAATATATTTGATGTTATGGTTTGAACCAACAGACTCACCGAGGAAGACGAGAAAGTGCAACTGGCGTGTATACCTGTCAGCGCGCCAAAAAAAACAAAAAACAAAAAGGTTCAGTGACCCATGGCTGCAAATAAACTCGCGCGTAGGGTGTCCGCTCTTCGTTCGTAACGTTGAAATAATGAAAAATTGTGTTTTCGTCAGCGAACCACGTTGATTATTGTTAAGTGCTTTCCGCCGTGATTCCAGCAACTCGATCTTCAATTGCAGGCCTCTTTCAGCGACTTCCCTGAAGTAGTACTCAGGCCTTATAAAATTTTCTAGATTGGGTTTGTCAAGCAGCCCCCCTATTTAAGAACATTTGGGAAGCACCGACCTCGTGTCGACCAATCAGGATCTCCCCTTTCGACCAGGAATAAGGTCCGGGTCTGATTCCGGCCACTCTCTCTAAGAAATATATTTCATTTTTATTCAGCAAACATGTTACTTAGCTTTCGCCGGATAAAATCGTTAAATTATTTGTCTACGATGCACGGGTGAACAGGGAAAAATGAAATATCACGTTTGCGAGGAGCGGGAACGAACTGAACCAGCCACCCATAGTTGCAAGAACGGGAAACAATATATCAGGCTTAGCAAATGCAATTTTTTTTATTCTCGGGAAAATTATTTTAAAACGATATTTCAAGGCTGCTCGTGTTTATACCTAAACAAAGAGGCAACAGAAAGAAAATTACCATACGCGTATAAAGGAGCAAAGGTCATCTCCGTAACCTTTGATAATAAGGCGCTTCTTAAGCCTGTAATACAAGGCGCTATACTGGAGCGCCCAGGCTGGAGCGGAAAATTTCATCCGAGTGCTGGCCTACTCTGTCACGCCTGCAGCTACGTGTCTCCGTCATACACCCTCGCGACACCCGCATTAGTGGAAAACCTAATAAAGCCTCCCAAGAAAAAAGAACGGAAAGACTCTCCCGTGCGCATTATTTCCGCGGAAGAGGGAGAAAGAACTTCTGCAGGTATTGCTGTTTTCCTCACGGCGATGAGAGTGGCGTTCATGAAAGAAAAAGTGAGATCCCTGCCGGCTACCGATTGCATTATCCAGCCTTTGCAGCACTTTCAACGAACCCGGTAGCGGGATGCGCCTGTCAGTGAGAAGCCTTGTAAACAAAGGGATCCCAAAGCGACCACAGCGACGGGTGGGAAGATGGGAGGCGGCGGAAGAAAATAAATAGAGCGGATTCTTTGTCGGGGCGAATGAGGAGAGGCTCTGCAAGGGGCTTGACAATGAACCCGAGATCAACGTCAAGCTGTCAGGCTTCGGTTATTCCCTTGGCTTCGCCTCCTGCGCTCTTTACCCATCCATCACCTTTGATTCAGGCCTGCCTCGCCTTTGTTCTGCCAACAGGAGCGGCCGGTCGATCAAAGGCCTGCTCGCAGTATCTTCTCGTAACTTACGGCGGGTGCGTTTCGATTCGGTTGGATCCTACATGGAGTGGAAGCTTCGATGATTCGTGCATCGGCAAATTTCAACACGGCGAGGGAAAAGAATAGATTGAGCCTAATAGCAGATTGCAGTGCACTAAGATGAATAGATTTACAACGCGGAAAGTATTGTCTCTTCATCTATGCTTCGTATCGTTCATGTCTGTAAGGCAGTATTTTCAATACTTAGCGCACTTACCTTACCATGACTCATATTAACACGAACGTGTTTTATTCCTGGATATACAAACATTTGATTGACGTCATATCCGTCACGGAAATGACGCCAGTACAATGAAGCAAGCGGCCTGTAAAGGGTGCACCCCTACACACAGGGTCTTCTTGTGGGGAAGCAACCTTTAGAACCAAAAAGTACGTTATACTTAGGGTTGTTCGTTTAAGGGTTTTTTTTTATTTTAACACGAAAGTATTTTATGCCGGGATACACCAAGATTTCACTGACGGCATATCCGTCATGGAAATGACGCCAGTACGCCTTTGCCGAAGCGACCCGCCAACAGGACGTCGCTCACCAAGCACACCCACAAGACAGCCGCCGACCTGCAAATCATGCTGAGCTGCAGATTTAGGTGCACATTTCACTTTCGTGTTTTACCGATTCCTATGACAGAGAAATCATCCATAATTTTTTTAGTGTTTCGTTCTTACTTTTTTACATGAATGTTGAAGGGACCACCAAGCTCGTATTTTTAACAGCCTTGGGATTTTTAAATAGAGACTGGCGTATGTTGCTGTGGCATATTGTAAGTTCATCGAAACCTGTCGACCCATACCCATTAACTAAATGCGCATGTAATGTTATTGGCTTCCCTGCTCTTTCGATTCCGCATAGATTCCCGCTTCATCACCCTGAACGTACGCCGTGGCTGATGGCGTCGCATGAAGTGTTGTAACTTTTCAAATCAGTAACCTTGAAGAGACCTTGAAGGCCTCCTCAAGGTCCTTGAAGGTCTTGATAAGCCTCTTTTCGTAACTCTACCAGTCAAAGTCAAAGATTTTATTATACACAGAAGGATGTACAGAAAGAGAACCCGAAGTCACAGACTGAAACGAAGCCTCCTATAGAAAATATGTAAGGGATTTAATACAGTGCACCAGTCAGACATTATTGGTTGGTACTGAAGGGTGATCTACAGAGAATGATTGCCTATTAAACGTCAACTTACCTTATAGCAACGACACGCAACGTACACCCCACACGATACGATAAGAACATCAGAAGATATCATGCACAAGCAATGCAGATATATTTGTTACAAAGAGGAAGTGACTGTCGCTAAGACAGGATGTTACGCCTAATATCTAACAAGAAAAGCTACTGCTGGCTAAAAAGAATGAAGGAAGCTCACATTGAGACATAAGACTTGAAGGTAGCGAAGCTGTACGCAACTTTCACGGCCCTCACGATGACTGAAGTCCACGATTTCTGCATATTTGCTTCTTCGCTGCTGCCGCAACGACCTTTACTCTATCATTGTTGCTGTAACTACGGGCTTGCTTCATTTTTTTGGAAGTGATAAGCATTGGACATCACCTTGTAGGGGCGTACGCATGGCTTGTCTTCCCCATTTCGTGCCAGTGTTGCCACGATAACGACAAAAGTTGGTATTTTTTTGGCCAATCTTGGCCAATCTCCCTAGTGCGAATACTTGGCTTTCAAACGTGCGCAGGGGACGCTGGGCGTCGTAGCGAGGCACGCACATACGAGCGCTAGGCATTTTTATGTTTTTTTTTAAAGTGCCGGGTTGTTGGCGCAATGGTGGCCATTATCCCTAAGTGGGTATGCTGGCTTGACAAGCGTGCGCAGGGGACGCTGGGCGGTCGTTGCGAGGCACGCACGCATGAGCGCTAGGCATTTTCTTGGTTTTATTAACTTCGGGGTGGTCACCGCGAGGCCCGCGCTCGCGTGCGCGCGCTCGGCAATTTCTTGGTATTTTTAACTGCGGACCCGAAAAATTACGATTTGCTTAACTTCGCTTCTAATGATGTGAAATAATATAGTTCTCTGAGCAAGTCGAATATTACGTGTTAGCGTAGCCACACGTTACCGGCTCTATTTTTCGGGGGCTTGACCGTCTTATTCTTTATTATTGCATCATTAGTACTTTTAGTAAGGTACCACCCAATACACAAAATTAACGAGTAAGTGAGACAGGTGTGAACCTTTTGTTAATGTAATTCGCAATCAGTGACTGGCTCGCTACCATTTTTCTTCCACCCTGGCCATAAGTTTGAAGTAAAGTCAGCCGATGAATATTAACTTCGAAGTCATCGTACGGTTTAAGGTGACTCAAAACCATTAGGACGGCAAATTCGGGAGCTAGTGCTGCTCGGTACGTGCAGAGAGAGCGCTTCGGGGAAAGGGTGGTGCGCTCTCACAGTTTGTGCGTTTAGCGGACGCACTTCCCGAAAGCGCTTCATCGCGCGGTTGCCTGCTGCAGTTGTTACGTTACGGCATCTCGAAATATTATGAGAATAAAGCCGCTTTCATCGCCAAATTGCTTTTCGGGCAGTGAAAAACAGACGTTTAACTGTGTTGATTGTGTTTCGCGCTTGATAAGAAGCCCTCATGTTCCGAACGTGTCTTCTCTGGAATAGTTTCCGGATGTCTGACGCAGACAACCGCGAATTTTTATTCGACTGCAAAGTTTGTGATGAAGTTGTAAATGTTGCCTTTGTAGCCGTAAGGCTGCATTGAGGTGGCTGTCAAATTTTTCTTCGCGGAAACTTACTCCACTTTGGAGATTTCCCCTAAGTTTGGTCAATTAGCGCCATCAACCGTTGTCAGGGAGTGGATACGCCAAAAGTACGAACTATGAAAGTGCGCCATCCTATCGCTAGACCGCTCTTTATGTACTGAACGGAACGCGCTCCCGCATTACTGTCAAAAAGCTTTCGACTGTACCTGAAAGAGAACGCGAACATGAAAGACGGAACTGAAGACTGAAGGCGGAATATCGCATGCTAGGTGAAAATGGAATATGCATCGTAAGCCACCGATATGAGTGGTTTTCGAACAAAGCTTTGCAAGCTTTGAAGTCGGAGCGACGTATCCATCATTCGACTCCCTCAAAAGAACGTAATTAAGTGTGGTGTCGAGTTGATCCGGTCTAACGGGAGCTTTTACACAGAACTATCGCCGACGCTTTATCACTGGTGGCTGTAGAAGGATAATTATTACTTTCATCAATAGGGAGAACGATCTTTGATGGAACTTGAGATGTTAGCATTGCTTGGTGCGTTCGATGAACACGACAACTTAGATAAAACAAACAAAAAGGCGCTGACAATTACATTTCTTTCAAAGAGAAATTTAGAGCGCAGCTGTTGAGATAATATTTTTTCCAGAACATGTGGCTTTAAATCAACTTGAAACCAAAGGGTTGTCGGAACAGAAACGGAATGTCGAGCAACCGCTCCCGACACGCTCTATTGAACCGATAATTCTCCCATCTCCAGGTGGGGGGGAGAGAGAGAGAGAGAGAGAGAGAGAGAGAGAGAGAGAGAGAGAGAGAGAGAGAGAGAGAGAGAGAGAGAGAGAGAGAGAGAGAGAGAGAGAGAGAGAGAGAGAGAGAGAGAGGAGAGAGAGGAGAGAGAGAGAGAGATGTTATCCAGGCTTAGAGCCCGGATTGCTACTCGACACTGGGGAAAAAGTGTGCAGGGGATGATAGAGAGGGCAAACCAAAAAGAGGCGGAAAGAGCAGGCCGCGCATACACTTCAGTCCCTTTGCGGGCCCTATAGCCTTTCAGCTAAGCCTGTTTCCTCCATAAAACGCAAAAAAGGGCTTTTGTCGCCTTCTGCGAAGTCGATTGTAGGGGTCGCTGTCCTAGAATAGTATGTACTGTGAACGGTTGATTGTCCAATCGGTTGAGCTGGGTGTCCAAAACACGTCTTTCTGAGAAGAATGCAGGTTCTACGGTGTTCACGTGCCAGCGTACGACCACCAGTTCCTTCCCGGAGCAAGGGGACGCTTTAACACCCCCCGTTGCCACAACAGCAAACCCCTCCCAGCGTCTCACTGAGCGGGAGCTCTTCTGGTAATCATAGTTACTGCCTCCGTTGAAAGGTAGGCTCTGGAATAGAACGAGCAGGAACGATGGTGTCAACGCCACCTTAAGCCTCAGTAGGCAAACCTCTCTGCTACTACGCTCTCCTCCCCATGCTTCCACCGCACCTTTCTCCGCTTTCCTCCTCGCTATCTCTTCGCTATCACCGTCATTCGTTCCACGCTGTGCTTCGCGCTGGATATTTTACGTACAATCCTGTTCAAGGGTGTAGCCAAGGGGGGTGTTCCGCTGGGGCCTTATTTCGCCCTTTTTTAAGCCCACGGGTTTTACACACTTTATCTATAAATTTAAATGTAAAAGCGAGCATAAGATAAGAAAACAAAAATAAGATATTGTTGGGGCGCAGACTATCTTCCTTAATTTTGTTTTATTGGCGAGGTATAACACCTCCCGAAAATTATTTGTGGCTGCGGCGCTGATCCTGTGCCAATAGATCGTTCGCTCGGCCGCGCCTGTAGCGACGGCGCCGCCAGAAGCTCGAACGGGCGCGTAAGAGCTGCGCTCTAGAAAGAAAAACACTGCTCCCTGTGTCACTATGTGAGAGATAGTCAACCACGAAAGCCTATGGGCCCTCCAATTATATGATAGTACTGTGGTATATCGTTA
>NW_027526361.1:54165379-54464701 GCF_048455015.1 Haemaphysalis longicornis | reverse complement strand
AGCGTTGTAAACCATTCGTTAGAGCAGCGAATCGATGTTGTCGCTCTGCTCGAGTCCTGTATTGTAACCTCGCCCGTCGGGGCATTGTTCTTTGGCTTCGGCTCACCTCTCGCTATGAAGTAAACAGTTACGTTAGCCTACGGCTTCTGGACTTCTTCACGGCTGCAACAGCGGCTGGCCGCCCGCATCATACACGCTACCACTCGTATGTCGGAGGCCACGGAGATCGGATCGGGTGCCCCCGCCCGGTCGCAACAGCAGGCGATGAGGCGCGCCGTAGTGGAGGGCTCCGGATTAATTTTGACCACCTGGGGATCTTTAACGTGCGCCGAAATCTCGTACACACGGGCGTTTTTGCTTTTCGCCTCCATCAGAAAAGCGGCCGCCGCGGCCGGGAATCGAACCCGCGACCTCGTGCTCAACAGCGCAACGCCTTAGCCACGTGTAATTTGTTTTCGGCCCTCTCATGTTCACATGGAGTAGCAAGCCAAGCTCACCGCCATGCTGACTTCTCTTTATCATTAAAGCCATCTCGCCCTCCTCCACTGCTACATATTACGGAGTCTGACACTACAACGCGTGCCTTGTAGTGCAGGTATTTTTAAGCTACGCTCCACGACGTCTTCACTCTAAGACGTCTTCACTCCAATGCTCCAGAATTACCAATCGAAGGGCCCTAGTGCGCAAATTCGACGAATGACGTGGCCGAGCATTCAATTTGGGTGAAAAAGGGCATCTGCACAGGTACATTGCGCAATGCAAAAATGCCATGCACGTCTTGCGAGTTGTCCCTGCGCACATGCCATTTTTTTTAGACAAATCATGTGATGGGCTTCGTCATTCGCCCAATTTGCGCACTTTGTCACTTCAATTTGTCATCTCTGGAGCATTGCGGTGAAAACGACCTACGGGAACTTCTTAGAGTGTAGACAATAGATAGACCCAAAAGTCTGCGGAGCAATACGGTGGATTTTCTAGGTCTTCTAGTGTCACGAACTTGTATTGTATCCCCCATGGTGTTATTGATATTTGTAATATTTGTATTTTTGTTGCTCAATAAACACTTCGGTATCAGAAAGCAAGATTCCAGTATTGGTCAGCTGATCAATAAGCTGCCATTACTTCTTTCTTCCCACCCACTAAAAAGAAAACAACGGAATAAGGCATCCATATTGACCGTTTCTGGAAAAAATATAGTGGCGGCTTCGCGAACATATAAGAGCACACGCACGAGCGAATGTGATTTTGCGAATGAATTTTGACAGGGTAGGGTGTTGTTTCCTTGCAAGTAAAACAACATAAACAAACCGTGATATTAAGGTCGCGCAAAAATACGGCGATAAAACAAAAAAAAAAAAAGAAG
Organism: Haemaphysalis longicornis; assembly: GCF_048455015.1. Classification (NCBI taxonomy): domain Eukaryota; kingdom Metazoa; phylum Arthropoda; class Arachnida; order Ixodida; family Ixodidae; genus Haemaphysalis; species Haemaphysalis longicornis. The sequence continues at coordinate 54,463,338 of NW_027526361.1, read as the reverse complement.
GAGAGGAGAAACCCAACGAGGGCTGTCGCTTTCGCTCGTAAACACCGGCAGCGTTGTGCGCCTCTGTTGTCCGCGGCATCGTAACAGGCTTTCAGGAAACAAGCGCTGTTTGTTTGGAAAGGTGTTCTCAAAGTGGGGGAGGACTCGTCAGGCTCTGATGGAGGTGAACGAGGGCAGCGTCTTTGTTCACGGCCGCTCCTCCGACTGATCAAAGGCTGAAATACTTTGAAGCGACGCCCGCCGCATCGAATAGCGCCACGGTTGCTGACCGGCGCACCGTGAAAGCCGAGAAAATTTCTTATAAGCTGTCACTTCGCGAGAGCCGGGCACTGCAAACAAAACAGCCGTGTAGTTAGCCCATGAGCAGTCTGGTGTTTGTTAAAGCGAACCTTTCTTTGCCTCACTGATCGCGTCGTTCGTCTGAGCAAAACGCACTGCTGGAAAGCTAACTTTACACAACGGGTTTCACAAAACGATGATGATTAGAAGGGAATGCACATCAAGCACACGTTGTCGGCATCGAACCTGGGTCCTTCGCGCTACGAAGCCTACGTCTATCCGGTTGCGCCATTCTGACACGATCGAAGCAGTTTCGATTATGTACGTTTACTTTCACTCAGTTTCTCAAGAATTGGGATTTGATTTTTTGTGACGAGGGAACTATAAGCGGTAAAAAAAGGTAGGCGAGGAACGCTTTGATACGCGTTTCCCCTGCAAGATCAATTCATCAATTCATGACCAGAAAACATTTCCGTTTATGCTTACAAGTCCGCTGAAGAATGAAACCGATGTTGACGCGCGCAATTCTTTCAATGAAGCGAAAGTGTGCGCTTCAGCGTGGTCCATAAATCAGCGCGGGCGAGAGGGATTGCGTGATCTTCTGACTGGTGAATTCGTACAGAGGCCAAACGCGCGACAAGCAGGCGTTTCTGATTGATTGATTGATTGATTGATTGATTGATTGATTGATTGATTGATTGATTGATTGATTGATTGTAGGGTTTAACGCGACGACGCAACGCAGGCGATAAAGCGCACCGTAGTGGAGGGCTCAGGATTAATTTTGAAAGCAGCCGCTTCTGACATTTCCTCCTGTTTTTTTTTTCTGCCCAGAAGTCATAAAAACACAACGGTAAGGCGGCCTGGATTTCTAAGATGCAGTCGATACTAGCATTCGCGAGTGGTTGGCACGGTCACAGTCATACTATTATCAGATGAACCAGGCTATTCATTTCATCAGCTATTCTGCTTCAACTATCCTAATTAAGTAATAATTAATGTGCCTGACCGTAAAACTGAAAAGATGGGCGATGGAAGAGGGACGTTATTGACTATTTGAAGAAACCAGGAGGAGTGCCACGTGACTTAGGGCGTCGAGCAAGATGAGAAGTCCAACTGGGAGTGCAGCAAAAAAAGTTAGACGATGACGACAGCGGGAAGCGGAACATTGGCAAGTTACTTACCAAAGACTAGGTTGACGGATTCGACAACTCGTTCCACCCGGGTACTGATAATCATTATGACACGGTGCATGACGGGTGCAACAATATAGAAAGGAGCAGTGTACCGGTGAGTCTGGCGATGAGATAGCGAATGAGAACCAGGAGATGATGTTAATGGGGTTTCCTTTCGGCCATTTTTTGTTCCAGTGCAGGTTGTGGCGCCCAAATATGTACAACGTTAGGAGTGAAGTAATAGTACGTAACCCGGGCATATGGGAGCTCTTACGCTAGACGCCTGTTCTGCAGCCGACGCGGGTTCGATTCCAGGCCGCGGCGGCCACTTTTCTGATGGAGGCGAAAAGCAAAAACGCCCGTGTGTACGAGATTTCGGCGCACATTAAAGATACCCAGGTGGTCAAAATTAATCCGGAGGCCTCCACTACGGCGCGCCTCATCGCTCGCGTTGCGTGGGCCTGTTAAACCCTAAAATCAATGAATCTATCAATGTTCTTCAGCAGGCCCACCTCGTCGCTTTGCGACACGCACACCAAATAAACTCAGTATTTCTGGCGCGTTGATGGTGTAGATAAGCCGGGATAGACCAAGTATTGTGGTCTTCATATTCGGTAGCGGGGGCCCTAGTCGGAAATGGGTTCAGATCAAAAAGGTTCTTCGTCATTAATCTTTTCATCAGAAGAGATATCAGTTCCGGTTATAACACCAACTTTTAATAATGTGACATCCCCACCCGCATGGTCAGTGTGACGCATGGATCCTTCAGTGTGCGCACAACCAGCGGATCCTTTGACCGATGAGCCACAGGCAAGAGCAGGTAATTTCTCAGTGCACTCTCTCTCGTCGCGTAATCAATCATTTATTCGAACACCACACTGCTTGTCAATGTGAATGTCAGCAAGTTTATTACTTTGCTTCCGCGTTGGTTAGAAGATCAATCCGAATTCATCTGAGCGTTCCCCACTTACAAGAGAACATGCGCTTTTCGTGGTTTCGTGCTTGTTGGTGTTTCTGGTCAAAAGCAGTAGCACGCGGAAATAGGAAACGGATGACGGCAGCACTAGCGCTACTCGGAAGACAAATTTCCGCGACCTTCTCACCTTCCATCGCCCTCACCTCAAGAGTGTACCTGCGCTTTCATATTTCGCTCCCTCGAGAACGCGCGCGGGGCTTCGGGGACTTATTCCAACTTCCGCCGCATTCATAGTGGATGCAACGGGGGCTCAGCTCCGGGTATTACGAGCGCCCGGAGAAGAAGGAGTTGCCGGCACAAACGTGCGTTTCTCGTTTTTCTACTTTCGGCCATACGGGGGCGTGCGAAGGGATGAGAGTGCAGTCCGGAGCGTGGCAAAGAGAAGCCGACGAGATGCATGCATCCGAGGAATGCGGCTTAGGTGAGCAGTGCCGGTTTTGCCATTTCTCCGCGGAGGAGAAAATTTGTCGCAGCTGTCGTTGCTCGGGGCACACACTGGAAGCGGGAGAGAGGGGCCGTGCTGGCGACACGAAAATAAAAGTACGCCGAAAAGAAGGGAGGTGCGGGAAGTAAACCGATTATAAGTCGCGAGTGTATGCGGACGTGGTACTTCAATCCGGCGGGTTATGAAAGCGAGGCAGGAGGAAAAAGCTCCTGCCGCCTCGAATTTATTGAAAGAGTTCGAAAGGGTGGGGAGAGGGAGAGACCTGCAACCCATGATTCTTTTTCCCCGCCCTGGCTGCTCTCAATACGGTCGAGCTGCGTTCCAGGGCATTTCATTTGTTGGGTGGAGAAGAAGGAAAAGACATTTCGAGGCCTCCCACGAGGTTATTACGAAGCCGCTGCTTTGCCGTCGGTGAATACCAGGGCCCTTTCACGCCGCGTTGTCAAAGCGGAGGAAGATGAGGGGGAGGGCGGAGAGACAGAGAGAGAGATAAAAGGAGAAGGAAAACGGGAAAAATACGAGTAGAAAAGGACCGCCAGTTCTAGGGCTAGCTGTGGCTTGAAAACAAAGCAGTTGAAAGACGACGAGATGAAAGGGTGAACTAGGTTAGGCGCAATTAAAAAAAATAACGCTTGCCTTCAACAAAATGATAATTTTGGAATAAAACAATAATATTTTCCCTTTTTAGAGAGCGCTTAGAAAAGTAAATTCACTTATACGTGACCCGATAAATTCTCGAAAGGGAGATGTGAGCCGACAATATTTTCTTTACGTTTGGGCTCACCGAAGAGTTTTGCACCGAATGTTTTTATTCTCCTGCCATTAACAACCCAGGCCTTGATAAGTGGGACTCTTGGCTGACCAGCTCGGCGCCAGGAGTGCAAGAAGCACTGGTTCAACAAGCCCTGTATTCGGCGCAGGCTCGCGGCCTACTGGACATAGGAGGCTGACCACATCCCCGTCCCTGCACCCTCTCGCTCAAATAAATGTTTATTCCTCCCCTTGCTCATGAACCTCATACACTACACACGCCGCTGTGTGAGGAATTATCGATAGCCATAGACATATACGGAAAGATGCAAAATTTGACAGATATTGATGGCGTGTTTTTAAAAATGGCCGGAATAATTACGCCGGCAACGCCGACACTGAATGTGGGAGAAAATGAGCTATGTATGTCGATTTATTGCCTTAATAATTATGGAAGGCATAGAATGTAATGTCCTCAACCTGTGCTGGCTAGCCCGTTATCCTTGTTTTAACGTTTCAAAGGCCATTCGAACCAATTCCGTGAATACCGAGATCATCTGTTTCGGCGTTCTAATGTAAAAAGGTAGATGTTCTTGGAAGGGAGGGGAAGGCGAGGGGTCTGAGCAACCTATTGAATATTTTGTAATTTTTTCCTACCCATGGTTTAAGCCGAGAACGATACAAAAATACACGTTTCACGCAAACAAACAAACAAACAAACAAACAAACAGACAGACAGACAGACAGACAGACAGACAGACAGACAGACAGACAGACAGACAGACAGACAGACAGACAGACAGACAGACAGACAAACAAACAAAGAAAGAAAGAAAGAAAGAAAGAAAGAAAGAAAGAAAGAAAGAAAGAAAGAAAGAAACATTACCTTCGAAAATAGCCCCACTTATTTATCATATTGCGTTCGGTTTTCTTCAAACTGACCCTGCCTGAAACAGTCCATATGGCATAGTGGTGTACTGTGTTCTAAGGTTGGTTAAACAGCCAAATGCCTTTTACATGCAGAGGTTTCTGGTGTGTGGACTGTCATGGGAAGACATCAATTGCTTTTAACGTCGAGATGAAATGTTGCCCAGATTTCGTCCAAGCAAACTAGCTGCTCCACCAAAAAGCAAACAGAATAACTGGGCCAATCCTAAGGGCTTCAACTGTATTTGCTCAATACGTCTCGTGTTTAACCCACCAACTTGAAGTATCATAGATGTAACTAAAACAAGCTGCGCTAAAGATTCTCGTGATACAAGTTGGTCCAATTGTTCTGAACGTGCTGGTAGCTCGATTATTCCCCCCTGTATCCGGTGGGGCGAAGACCTGAAGAAAAATAACAGTTGTTCTAGTACAATTACAAAAAAAGTTTCTTCTGCTGGAACTAAAAAATATATATTTTTCGATGCACGAGACAAATATATTGAACATTTGAGTTCTTTTGATGCTATGAGACTTAGCGGGACCAAGAAAATATTGTAATTTGTGAAGAAAGAACGCTGAAGTGCTGTTATGCCGGCAAGAGCGGCTGAGTCCGACGATATATATAAAATTATCTTGGCTTTCCAGAATTTTGAGGCAGTCACAGGCGCAATATTTTTTTTTTCTGGTAGACCGGCTCAGGGCTTTCTCGGAAAACATTGACCACAGTTTAGGCCTAGTAACAAGCTCTATACCCCCAAAGCTCAAGGAAGATATAAGCTCGTAAAGGGTAGGCGATGTTGAACAATATCAAAAATAATGTTCACATTGCCGTGTTTGCCTTTTGGCTGCTGTTTGTTCAGGACTGGCGTAAAAAAATGAGAAAAACGATGTCTGGTCAGCATGCGTGTACAAGGCCCCGCCCAAGGGAAGTATTTTTGATAGGAACCATTTTGAACACTTTAAACATTTGTGTTCGAAAAGAAGATGACACGGTGATTCAGTACGACCTGTAACATGAGGCCGTTAAGGCTTGCGAGGGCTGGGTTAGTGGAGCGGTAATGGTGTGACCTTAGTCGAATACAGAGAGAGAAAATTATTATTCCAATCCCACGATGGGTGTTAAATTTTGCTTCGTATGTTGGCTTTCCTTCGTTGCGGGCCGATGGCTCTACTTGCAGAAGTAAATAGAGAGACAGAGAGAGAGTGAGTGAGCGAGTGAGTGTGTTCGTGTTTGCGTGCGCGTGCATGTGTGTGCGTGTGTGTGCGTGAGTTTGTGCGAGAGAGAAATAGCGAGAATCACAAAGAAAACATTACTGAGCCCGTCCGCTACCGGAAACTGGGGTGCACACGCAGCTTCATCTCAGGGAAAAGGTAAACCAACCCCTTCTCTCAAGCCGAAATGCAAAACCTTTGATCTACCACAGCGCAAGCTTTTCCTTCCGCTGGGATTGAACCAATAATCGCAGAAAATCTGTCCGCCGTCCCGTCGTTGTCGTTTCGCCTGGCTTCCTGCTTGCCGTAACTCGGTATTAGCTCGCGCCACTTGCGAGAGTACGACCTCTCTCCTGCGAGGGAGACGCGACAGCTGCGAGTGAGAAATGAGAGAGAGGAGGCGAGGAGGAGGGTTTTTCGATACGACGCCAACGACGGCCACCTCAGGAAACTCAAGCTTCGCTTGAAAAACATGTTCGGGATACTTGAGTCTGCCTGCGTGCTTTGAAGATGAAAGCCTGGCGACACTCTTTTCTGGTTCTTTAAGAATTCTTTACTTGTTCATCGTACTTGCGTCTCTTCACTGGTTTTGGTATCTTTGGCATTTGGTGCGAAATGCTTCAATACGCAGACTGATGACTAGAGACCGGCTTTTAGGTAAATGCCCATTTTGTTCCCTGCGCTTATATAGCCCGACTATGATATATGATCCTTAATTAGAGGTTAAGAAGGGCTGTTACGATGTTTTTACAGCATCTATAAATGCCTATTTTCAAAATGGGTACCTATGAGAACACCATTTAGCTCCAAGTTTCACTTTCGAGCGCAGTTTCAGATCGTTATTTATGTTATCCGGCAGCCTTGCCTGTTCGAAACTATACGGGGTTCAACCTGGTGTTCTATTTCCAACCAATTCCCGGAAAATAACTGCTAGTGGCAGTGGAATGGGTCTTTCATTTGCAGGGACAAGAGGCGCAATTTTGAAGCCAAAAATTTTGAAGATGGTGGTAATTTGCTGTTGTTTTCCCAGTTTTCTCAGCGATTCTTCGACTACGTTCCTCGTGCTTTCCAAGCAAATTTCTTCAAACGTGCAGTCGCGTTCTCATTTCTAGAAGCGTACTAAAATCCAACTGTATTTTCGTCGCAACGGTGGAGCATCAAACAGGACTTTGCTAGCGGCTCATTCGTATATTGATGATTCAAGGCGAAACATCGCTGCGCAGCTGCCTTTCCTTACGCCTTAAAATTCACACTGCCGACAGGCTCTAAAACATACTTTAATCAAAACACTGTTTGGTTGCTACACAGCTTTTTAAAAACGCTCCTCAAATGTGTGGAGGTCTTTTTGGCAGTGTTGGGACTTCTTGCCTGAATGATTCGGATAATATGATTGTGCATGAAAAAATTTCGAATTGTCCCTAACCGCCCTTATGTAAGATCGCGTTAATTTTATGATAAATCGTCGTCTGTTTTGCGTGTATTGTTTCTATCTGTTTTGTTGTGTCGTAATTAAATGCGTCAGGCAGGCATCAGCCAGCGCTATTTTAAATGAAAACAAAAATACGGGAAAAATGTAACAGGAATTCCCGTCGTACGACAAAAAAACTTTGTTGTGACAACAGAAATCCTGTTGTTACGACAAAGCCATCTGTTGTTACGACACACATTTCTGTAATTCCGCACGACGGAACATCAATCTTAGGACAGGAATACGACACACGGCAGAACATCAGAATCACGACACGATAAGAATACGACAAGACGACAGTACGACACGGGAAGGTACACACACTACAGACATCTTTCTTGCCGCCTTTTTCGACTGGGTATTGCTAACTTCCAAGTATTATTTCACTGGATCGCCATTAGTCCAGCAGCTTATGACAGAATTGAACGGCTATGTTCAACTATTGGCGCCTTTGTGTCATCATAAACGATGAAATCTGGGGTTTTGCTGTCGTAGATACAGGTCGCACGCGTCTTCTTTTGAAATTATTCGTATTTTTTTAAAAGTCTAAGGGCCTAAATTTATGACGTTGGAGGCCTAAAGGGTTGTTTTGCCTGCTTGCTTTCGGCGTCGAAAACCCGCTTTTTTATGCCTAACAATCCGGACTCTACTGATGACACACGCCAGAGCATCCCCGCAATCAGAGTTCTGTGCCGCATGTGTGCGCCTATTTTTATCCCGTGCCGTCACGCTCACTCTTCACGGGGCAGGCACTGGTCTGTACTGTGTTTCGCTGCTGGCAATGGCCGGAGATGTGAAAACAAGGCCCATGGTTTATTGTTTCACTGAAAATATTTGTAAGCTGAGGGAATTGTATCCCTCACAGGGTTGTACGATGATGCTTTGAAAATAACCAGTGATTTAATTAGGATAAGAGCCACAAATTTTAACTGGTTGCTCAAAGCAGGGCAGTGGTTTTTAATGAAATAAACTACCAAATTGAGCCTGTATTTGCTCTGCATTGCTGTATAGACAGACAACAAAGAAAAAAATTGGCCGCGTATCTGCTCCTGTCGTTGCAAATGTCGTTAAAAGACGATAGTCTTTATCGACTTTGGCCAAGTAAATGCCTCCCTTCGCTTTCCCGCTCACCTCTAATGTTGTTCCTGTTGCGTCGCGCTCCTCCCATGGTAAAGACGCCGAAGGTTTGCTTAAATCATTTTAAATTTCCCGCGTTCCACTGCTCCAAAACGGGTGTCTCTCGATGCCAACGCTGCCGCACGGCGAAGACGCGTGTGAATCGAGGCGCCCTACTTCAACGTTTATAGAACCGCGTTTCCCTAGTCCACGTGCGTTCTAAGCAGAACGTGGAGCCTATCTAGTGGAACCTTTCGTAACTCTTGCCACTTTATTTCTTCAAATGCCGCCAGAAGCTATATGGCGCGGGCGACAGCAGGCGACGGCGTAGTGATATTTATTTCTTCAGTTGATGAAGTATTTAATCTCGAAAAAATGAAACATGTACAATTTTTTATAAAAGAACGCTGCAAATATCACTTCTGTATTAATTTGTTGTCTTATATATGCGTAATGTCTTGTTGTTCTTCGACAATATTGACAAGTATGAACATTACACCGGACTTAGACGGGCACATTTAGCTGTGACTATATAAGACTATTTCGCAGGCATTGTTTTACTTTGGCCGGGTGGCTGAATAGAGTCACAGACAGACAGACAGACGGACAGACAGACAGACATACAGACCAAAATTTCTGCGTTTAAGTAGCCCAAGAAAGACTATCGTCTTTAAAAAGCAGAGATACCGCAGCGGTGACACACTTTCGTCCTACTGTGAAGACCTAGGTTGAATTCCCGTCCGACCCCAAATGTGTTTTCTAGCTGCTCTTTACAGCGGCGGTCATTTTATGTACCGAGCAACTACAACGACGAGGATGATGGTTTTTCGCACAATGGGCAACTTGACGCTTTCGCTTTAAAACTTCAGTAGAATCTCGATGAACGGAAATCGCTTAAACAGAACTGCCGCTTAAGCGGAACAGTGGCCTGTAAGTTGGTTGGGTTTGTATTCAAATAACGTAAAAAAAAAACTCTTGGTAATCGGAACATTAAATTTCCGCGTCACCGTGTAAATGGAACCAGAAATGGAACTTCTTGCTAAACCCATTGGCATGAAAATCAGCTTTTTACGGTTCCGGCTGGTTCGTTTTTGTTTTTGTTTCTTCCTGCATGTTTTTTTTAAGCCTCGTTGGCTTCGTAAGCGTCGTCTCCTTAGGGATCAGCCGTGTTAGCGCAACGCATGCAACATCGCAGTTCTTGTTCCAGTCGTTCGGTCTCGATTCAAGATGCTGAGGTTACAGGGCTCAGCTCCTGCCGCCTCGTTCGTGCCATCGTGGTGCTATTCGCGCTTCATTGCCGTGTTGCCGTCTTTTAAATTCGGTGGCTCGTAAGCATTCGCGAAGTTGAGGCCTCTTGCCTCCGGGAAGTTGCAGTTGAAAGGACTAGAACAAAAATAATTTATGCATTTTATAGTGCACAGCGACTCATTATTGCCAAACCAACTTTGTAAATGCTGTGCCTAAATCTTTTGTAATTTTCTCGCTTTCTGAAATACTATCAGCTACATTCACCTTCCAGTGCTTAGAGTTCCATGAAATGGATTGAGAGTGTTAACGCACATACATTTGCACTTTCGCAGATCTATTCTCAGTAAACAGAACTCTGTTAAGAGGAACTAATTTTTTCGGTGCCTTGAAGTTCCGTTTATCGATCGAGAGTCTACTGTATAGGCATTCATATCTCCGCCCTCGCCGGCAAAAGTACTGCATAATACGGGCGCGACTTATAGCGCTTTCCATTGGGCGAACAGGAGCACTTCTATCTGCACCCAAAGTGCTCTTGCGAGTTCTGGCGTCTTCCAGTGGTCGGGCAGGAGCAGGGGCGTTGTGTTTCATTGGTCGAGGAGGAGCACTTTTTTGGCGCCGAGAGCAGCCGAGAGCAGTTCTCGGTGCTCCGTCGCCAGCGGCGGAGTAACAGGGAACGCCGAGGAAGTCACATGGCCTCTTTTACGTCATTTCTTGTTTTATCCCCGAGTGGCGGAGGAAAAATGGCGGAATCCAGCAGCCGCGATAGTTGTTGAAAGTTGTTGAAAGTTTATTGCGACAACATGTACAAGACTGGCTATACAGTTGTCGAGGGGGACGGTCAAAAAGGCTACAGGAAACAAAAAAAAAAGCCTGACAAGGTGACGTCCCCCTCCCCCCCCCCCCACGTGTTGGCGCGACTCTGCGGGAAATGGCACGTACTTTGTGACAATAAAAATTAACAAAATAATGCACACAACTAACACATAGAAAATCAGCTTTCAGTTTACAGAAAGACAATAATTACAATGACAATTCCACTAGGAAAAAAACATACACATCAGCTCTCGGATTTCAGGAAACAATGAGTAGAATTCAAGAATTCACAGCAAGAAAGAACAAAAAAAAGACAGTTCTCAGTTCTCATACACAGTTCTCAGTCGCTCAGTGCGTACGGCAGCAGCTAAGCGCGGCCGTCTGGACGATGCTGCTGCTTTTAGATGATGAAAGCACCGCAGATTCAAGCGCAAACTCATCATCGGACAGCAGCAGCAGCAGCGACGACGACGACGATTTGACACTGCATGAGTTTATGTTCGAGCAGCTGTTCACCCCGTCGGAGCAGCGACCGAAGGTAGAGTCGTATCTGGAAAAGACGATGGACGCTGTTATCGTTCGCAGCTAATTTTTGGGAGACACGATGGTGACCCTATCATGGACATGAACATCCGCTCGGCTTCTTCACTCGTCGCCATGCGGAAGGCAGACACAAAACCACCGGCACGTATCTGGCAAAACTGGCGAGGAACAGCGTGCGAACAACACGAGCGCGCGAAATGCTCCGGGAAGCGAGAGCGGGAAAAGTTTGGTCACATGACTCTTGACATCACGCCCTACCCCTCTTTTCACTGCTCCCGGAGTAGCGCGAATGTTTCTTTCGCGGAACGAAAGCGCACGTCCCCGTTACTCCCGTGTGCTGCTCTGGCTGCTCGCTCCACTTGCTCCTGTTCTCCCAATGGAATTCGCCATTACATATTACTGCGCTGCTGGCTATCTCGACACCTGTGTACTGGCATGACACAGCTGTTATGTATAACTATTGAGGCAGGTGCGCTTCTTCGGAAAAACTCAGATTTTGCCGTGCAAGGTCCCGCGGGGCTTTTTGGGAGCTTCGGAAGCAGAGATAATCGCCACAGCTTTAATCCCGAATCAATGGGAGACGGAAGAAGCTTAATAGCTCATACTCGGTCGGCAAATATACGAATTAAGTACAAAACGGAGGGCAGACCTCTGCATTGGGATGCAACATGCGCATGATGTGAACAAACTGCTCGCACGTCCAGACGGGCTGGAACTCGCGAATAGCAAGAAAAGGTACAGAGATATGCGCATCTCGACATTAGAGGGTTATAGCAGAGCGAAGAACCTGTCCCGGTAGGACTCCCTGTAGGCGACCGGCACTACTGCGCATGCGCGGAGGCGGAAAAACTAGTTGTGCGCATGCGCCGGTGTACTGGGCACCGTGCCGGGACCGGTTCTGCACTTTGATATTACTCTCTACTTTCTACAGTGTCACTTACCGGGAACAGTTGTACTCGGGTAATGAAGCCTAACACAAGCTGACACCGTACAAGAGGCTGAGCCTCTTTTAACTAGGCCTCTTTTATTTTTTAAATTGGACTGCTATGATCGGCTCCAAAGCAACTCTGTATTTTATTTTTTCAATAAAAATCTATTGAGAGATGAGTTTTCGCTGTCCAGGAAGGGCTCAAAGCTGATCTGGACGGGCAAATAAAAGACCGAATGTTTGCACTGGTCGAGGGACGGAGAGAACGGCACGGTGTCAGACAGCAACAAATGTTTGTGGCAGTGAAACACTTTAAAAACACAATATAAGAGCAAAGCCAAGAAAGTTACGCTTTTAGCAGAAAACAAAACAAAAGAAAAAAAAACTGCAGAAAAGACTTTTGCATAATTCGACTCCAAACAGCACTTTTGATTCCCCTACTTTGTACCTACTTTCCTTCGTTCGTAAATGTTTGGGTTTTGACCACTCCCGCTTGAAAATCGTCGTCTTATTCGTCCTTATTTACTTCATCCCCTCTCACCTGCTCCTGTTTGTTCTTCGTCTCGCATGTTTCTTCGCAGGTCCTCTCCTCATCCTTAGACATTCGCATTTTTTTATCAATTTCAACTTTTCCCTGCCCCCGCACACTTCAGCCGTTTTCTCCTTTACATTGCGCTTTCTTTCGTTGTTATTTGTTTTATGATTCGATTCTCTACTCTTAGTCTGTTGTGCCAAGAATCCCACGGGGTCCCGTGCAAACAAAGCCTCCTGGGCGAGTAGTCGCGATTGCGACGTGCCGACCGTCGGTCGGCTACTTTCCTGGGTTCCTCACGGTGGACAGGGTACACAGAAACGGGCACAGGCGCGCGCAGACGACTTGGCTTGAGCTATCTTTCCTTGGAATTGGCGACGAATACCCTTGGTCCGGATGTGGTGAAGACTATCTCCAAACCGTACAGCACCAGACAAAAGCGTCCACCTTCTATTTTTCTGTTAACGCGACGCAATATTGAAAATTTGAAAAATAATGCTAGCGAATAGCCAAGGAGCGTCTTGTGGTGACGCTAGTTTGGGTTACAACGCCGAGTGAGTGTGTGCAAAAAAACATCTATTTAGCCTGAAGGAAATAAAAATAAAGCAGTTTGAGGGCGCTGACACAGAGAATACATACACTTCTTTCCATCCCTGAAAACTGAAGCAAGAGCTAAAGGCTACGGCTCGACAGAGGTTTGTTGCTCCAATGGGCATTCCATCAGTACAGTGGAATGGATAATAAACACAATAACATTCAATAACGCAATGCGAACTGACACAACCTTTCAAAGCTGGGGTACCTATGTAAAGGGCTTAGTTTGTATATTCAGATACCTCCTAGAAAGTTTCAGCAGTAACCGTTCAGTATGACGCATTTTAAATTCATTTTATCTTTGCGCGCACGGCAAAGCTCAGAATGGATACCCTTTCGAAATCGGTATCAGCATGGCGCCATGTGCTTCTCCTTGCCTCAAACTGCCGACGTGAGGGCCGCTGTGATGTGGCCAATGCTCTGGTTGCGGTGGCACGTCACGGTTTCACGTCACGGTTTTGGGGAATGACGTCATGCTGCCCGGGTGATGGAGATTAGGGAGACCATGGCCGGTCTTGACGCGCTCGCATGCACACGCAGTGGTGAGACAAGAACGGTGACGTCACGAGCGCCATCCTGTCATGGCGGCCGCCTAGGTGTTTGTTTTGTCGAAACCGAAACTGACACGAATGCTGTAAATAATTATTTACGCTGCGATTAAACGTCTAATGTGCCGCTCTATGATTAGTGGACTGGTAGACACCCGTATCAGCGATAAAAAAAAAAAAACGTAACACGAAACTTTTGTGTGAGTGCTCCTTTAAAGATATCAAACCATACTTATTTTGTAGAAAGAATGCGTAGAATTGAACTGAGAGAAGGTTTGAGTAAAGATTTACAGGACTTGGTAAAAAAAATTAGCAGTGTCTTTGCTCGGTTATGCCAGGATATACGTATGAGCTAAGGTTCAGCTGGTTATTCTTAGCTTTCCTGGTTGTCTAGAATTAGCTTGATTATCATGCTTACTGCTACTCTTTAATGACACACACACGGTATACGCATTACGTGACACATCTATATTTATCAAGCGGCTCCGGCGCAGCGTCACCAATCACCCCAGAGCTAAGCTGGTTTTACAGGTGCACGCCGGTGTTGCTGCGACGCACGAGCCATCGGTTGTACACCCGGCCACCCCTCGCATGATCATCAAGGGGACCGGGCCGCCACGTGCGGAATGGAGGTCGGCGAAGACGCTGGGAGCGTGGGGTGTGTGAGAAGCGCCGGGCAGCGAGCAACGTTCTGTGCGCCGTGTGACGTCACTGCTCCTCGCACATGCGGAGCACGGCTCTCCAGGAGCCACGCGAAACGGCTCAAACTGGGCCAGTGTAGCTCACGCTACAAAAATATTGTAGTTGCTCAGGCTTGAAGCCAGGCCTTTTGCTTGAGAACCGAAGACTGTGCTCCTACACCGCTGAGGTCGAGCAGCATTGCGTTATTAGCATTTTTAGAGTTTGTTTTTACACATGGCATGACATTCCTAAAAAGAATAGAAAGAATGTTCCAAGCAATCCAGGGATACTGGGACCCCTCACCGGTGTCTACCCGCTCAAAAGAGACAAGCCATCACCACATCACCATCATCATCATCATCACCATTATCATCATCATCATCATCATCATCATCATCACAAACAGCCAGGTTTTTCAAACTACCGGCCATCCCTTTCATAGTTTTCACTCGTTTCATAGTTTTTTTTCTGTCATAGTTTTCCCTTTCATAGTTTTCGTAGTTTTCAATCATCATCATCACTCGTTGCCAACTAGGCCTGTGGTACTATTTTTTACGGCACCATCATCTCACTGCTTTGTGTCTGAGTGATAAGATTTTTGCTCTCGGCGAACTTATTGCCGCGACTGGGAAAAGCATGCTTCAAAGATTAGCTGTTACAACGAACCAGTGATGCGAGTTTTGCTATTCTGTAAGCGCGAGCGCTCCCTAATGAGGAAGAAGACGAGAAATAGTATCAATGCGCCGGCGTAACGCCATGCAGTGCGCTCAGCTTCGAAGACAGCGAACCCAACGCGCGGAACAGATACGACGGCCTCATCCGGCCTAGTGCAAGCACGATGTGGCGGCCCATTCCAGACGACGAGTCTACGGACTCCGAGTCGAGCAGCGCCGCTCGGGCTGCTATTGCTGCTGCTGGCTCGTGCAGTGGATTCCTCAAGAGCGACCCAAGCCGGAAGCCTCGGCAAGGAAGGAAACCTTCGGGCGGCTCGCCGATGCCCCGGGCGCGTCGCAGACGTGTACGAAGCGGCCGCCCTGCCGACGCCTGCAGCTCCCAAGAGTACCTGTCTGCCCAAAGCACGGCGGGTGATACGACGACGCAAGAAAGCCCCTCCTCGCACCCGCTCGGATTTTCGAGTACCATTCAGACCACCACGACGACGACCACCATGAGTTCGAGGCCTCACCGAGACGTGTCCCCAGCGGCATCAATGGCGGTCCGGGGACCATCGCGAGACCTCGAAGACGTGGCTCTCTCGTTGAGCGACGAATTGTCAGGGACAGCGGCAACCCCTACGCGGCGTCTGCCGGAATTTACGCCACGACGACGCGACAAACGGGCCTCGGTGCCTCCCGAAACGCCGGAGAGCCCACAGATTCGCATGTTCAAGGGCAAGCGTCGCGGTGTCCGTGACCCGCCAGCCGTGACGCCCCTTAAGAGGACCGACCGCACCGGAGAAGGTGACCTACCGCTTTATGTCAAGCTCCAAAAATCCATTTCCGAAGGAAATTTATTGCTTGCACCGCCTTCGCGGCAGAAACGACGACGGAAGCCAAGGGAATCAGTGCCGCTGGCTTTGACCCGGAAGCCTGGCGTCGTCGCGGTCGCTGCGGATAAAGCCCCACTGTTAAGGCAACCTTTCGATGTTGAGAAAATGACAGAAACATCGCCCGAGTACACCCTTCCCACATCGTTTGCTGCCTACTACAGCGAGCTGGACGACGACAAGAAAGGCGTTCACACAAAGCGTGGACATTCTTCTAGCCACCGAACGACGACCTCTCGAAGTCACCCCACGACAACGAGCGACCCGCGGGATCGCACAGCGGGCAGGGCTATCGAAGGAGACGCGGTCACAAGCAGCTCGGGACAAAAACCAGTGCCGGCGGAGCGTTCTTCCAAGAGGGAGGACCAAGCTGCGGCCGCTGACCGACAACGCCACGCCGAAGAAACGTCCGGCGAAAGAGACCGTTCCACGGGAGGGTCTTCGCAAGAGAACACCGCCGGCCCGCCAAAAGAGCTGTTCGCGCACTGGGAGAAAGTGTTCGGCAAGGAAGGTCTCGAGACAACAGCCAACCAGTCAGACATCGACTTGGACGAGAGCCACGTTTCCCGACAGGACGCCGGGAATGTGAAGCGCGTGGCGGCCGTAGAAAAGCTTGAATATAGTCCGATCGTCAACCCTCAGCCAGTTGCCTTGAAGCCAGAAGCCGGACCGGCTCACGAAGGGGCTCCTCAAGCCAGGAAGCGCTCGAGAAAGAGCTCCCCAAAGGAAAGCCCCAACTTAAAACGGACCACTGCCATGGACAACCTCACCACTCAAGGTGTCCAGCCAAAGGATGCTGCGGGAGCTGAAGCAAGAGGCGGAGAGCTGGTTGATTTCCCACTAGCGACGCAACTTCAAGAGACCCAGAGGCCCGGTGTCGCTCCGAGGAACGTACACGGACCGAAGGAATTTAGAAAAGGGAAAAAGGAGGCGCCCGGTAAGCGCGAGATGCCCGGGAGCTCACACCCGGCACCAAGTTCCCCGACGTACAAGTACTACTTATCCCGGAGCTCGTCGCGCAGCTCAGACCACAGGGGCCCGGACATGTCGTCACGCCAGCCGGCCACGCTTGGCGAGGACATATTCAAGGGCTGCCTCCACGCAGGTAAAATTCTGTCCCCCACCCGACGAACGCCTGAAATGACCTCCTTGGTTCCATCGTTACCAATCGTGGAGGAAAAAGAAAGCCAGAAGCAGCTACCTCCAGTCCAGCTGCCTCGTGCGGTTCCAGACAAAACTCCAGTGGCGACGGACCGTAAGGCGTCAGCGCCCCCGAAGCCGGTTGTGGAAAGGGTAGTGAAGCCGGTCACGGGTGCGCTCAAGAAAGATGTAAAAGATGTGCCAACTGCAAAGGCTGTCGAACCAGTACCAGGACCGTCTAAGGAAGCCTTGGCACCGATGTCAGAAGCGGGGCCTATAAAATCAGTTCCAGACAAAACTCCAGTGCCGACGGACCGTAAGGCGCCAGCACCCAAGCCGGTTGCAGAAAGGGTAGTGAAGCCGGTAATGGGTCCGCTCAAGAAAGATGTAAAAGAAGATCTGCCAACTACAAAGGCTGTCGTACCAGGACCAGGGCCTTCAAAGGAAGCCTTGGCACCGATGTCAGAAGCCGGGCCCGTACAATCGGTTCCAGACCTTGTGGTGGACAAGAGGAAAGATGCAGGTGCGGTGGAAAGTCGTGAAAAATCCCTACTAAAGCCACCTCCCGTCCCGTACGTGCCGGGGGAAATGTTGTCAAAAAGCGATTCTGCAATGCAAATAGAGACTCTCCCGAGTGATTCTGAGAGGAGGTCGGAAGAACCAAAAGTTGAAGACAAGACAGAACAATCTTTAAAAACGGAAGAGCATGAACTCCCTACACTTTCCGTAGAGTATCCTCCGACAGGATCATACTCTGATGAGGAAGATGCTAAAGATGCTGCGTTGCCGAAGGCCCCCAAGCTGGACGAAGTCGTCGAGAAAGAAGGAGGTACTTCTGCACTGTTTCAGTCGCCACCGGAGGCTCCAATCGAAAAGATCAGCTCACCCGAAGAAAGGCCGCGAGGAGATTTAAAAGTGCTGGAGGTTGAATCACTAGATGAGCATTCAACCCCGCATGAAACGCAAGGGGAATTTGTCTCACCCACCGGGGAAACAGAACATAGCGCGGCGGTGTCCCAAAGGCATGGAGCTCCGCTGTCCGAGGTGGAAGGCGCTGTGGCAACCAGTCCTGAAGCAGCTATAGCGGAAGTTGAGGAACCCCCTCTTCCTAAGGAGGCCGAAGATCAGCTTCCAGTAAGGCGACCTGAAGATGAGGCTGGGGAAGGCTTACCGGTGAGCAGACTTGATGGACTTCCGGTCCTTGCAGAAACCGAGACGTCTAAAAAAAGTGGAAAAAGCGTAACGGCGAGTGCGCAAGAAGGCGAGAGGGCTACGACTCCGCCCGAGGAAGCCGAGTTGACCGAAAAAGAAGGGGACCAGAAGACATTCGAAGAATCTCACCTGATGAAATCGGTTGAAGAGGAAGAGAAATTGATGAAATCGGGGGAAACCGAGGCGGAAGAAGCGGTAGGTGAGGAACAAGCTGGTGAAGAAGGGGCCGAGACTGAGAGAGCAGAGACGATGCAGCCTGAAGGTGAAGAAGAGACACACAAGGAGGAAGTGCATGAAGATCTGTTTCCCCTCCCAGACGATCTGTTTCCCCTCCCAGAATCACATAAACGCGAGACGGAGGTCCAAGTGGAAATTGCGTTCGTGAAGCCAAGGGGAAATGAGGCTTATTACACTGCCTACGTGAGGATAAGGACGATACCTATGCTGCTTTTGCTCGGCAACATTATAGTGCTCATAATATTGCTTATCGCTTCTTACTTTGACCTCTTTGTGCTGTTCTACGTCGGACCCGCCATCGTGCCGGTGGCTCCCGCCAGCACGAAAGGCCTGGGACTAGTATGCCGCACGATTCGGTGCGGAATAGGCGGAACCACTCTCTACTACGCCATCAACCACAACGTCGAACCCTGCGATAGCATGTTCAAGTACGTGTGCGAGCGCTGGATTCACGAGCCGAGCGAGAAGTACCAAGCAGTCGTACTGGGAGCAGAAAAGTCCGTCATCGACGAGATGTACGCGGAAATGCGGAGGGGCGTGGAGAGTTACCACGCTTACGCCAAGTCCGGCCACGCCTTGGGCAAGCTGGCCATGCTGTACAAGAGCTGCCAGGACACCTACGAGAGAGACAGGCAAGGGGTTGGGCCCTTGAACAAGCTGCGACAGGAGTACACCCTTCATGAGTGGCCATTCAAAGAGCGCTTTAATGGGAAGCCGGAAGAAATGGTGGCGCGATATATTCGCGACACTGGATCCGGGGTTTTTGTGTCGGTGCGGATGATCCCAGACCCTGACGACCCCCAGGAGCACGCGACGAAGCTGATCGCGCTCGAATGCTCCACCTTCGCGCTCCCTACAGACATGCTGCTCACATATCGGTCAACGCATAAGGAAGCAATCAAGGCGTACAGGAGCTACATTTCGAGCAACCTCGAGGACTTTAATCCCAGTTCACCGGAAAAGATGGTAAGCAACATTTTCGCCTTCGAGGTCAACTTGGCTCATCGATGCAATGTCCAGTGCCGCAGGAAGCGCTTAAAGAAGATCAAGGTCAGCGAAATGAGCAGCGATAGCGGCATTAATTGGGCCAAATTTCTCAATACAGTGATGGAAAATGTCAGATACAATGTAGGGCCGGACACTTCAATACTCGTCCGATCCGTTTCTTACTTCAAGAAGCTCGCGCTGATCTTCCGCGACGGCGCGACTAAAACAAGGGCCATGAATTACCTCGGCTGGCGGTTCATGCAAAAGTTATCCCGCCACACAACACAGAAATACCGAAAAAGCCACAGGGAATTTCAGGAGAACGTGCTTGGCCAGTTGCGTCTAGATGACTGGATGCGTTGCATGTTCGATGCGGCTGAGGCAATGCCGATGGCTATCGGCCGAGTGTATGTCGAGCGCCAAGGCTTCGAAGCCTCAGATTACAGGGTTTACGGCATGATGCTGAGTCTTCTCGAGGGCCTACGTCACATGTTCGCGGAATTCAAATGGCTCCAAGCACAGTCCAGGGAAAAGGTCTCGGTGATCCTGTCCAAAGCCAGCATGACGATAGGTTACCCGGCCTGGCTGATGAACGACAGCGCACTCAACGCGTACTACGCCCACGTTCCCACGGATGGCTCTTACGTGGAAATGGTGGCCAAGGCGCTGAGTGCCAACTACGCGAATCTCCTCACCACATCCGTCACCCTGGAGGTGCCTAGCAAGCTGGCCAACTTCATCTTCCCTTCTAGATTCGTGGAGCTGCATCACAGGTCGGGCCCCCCGCGCGAGAGCCTGCTCTACGACATCCGGAGCAACCACTTTGTGCTGCCTTCTGGTGTCATGACTCCGCCATACTACGTGAGCGACACCACTTGGTCCATGAACTTCGGCGGTCTGGGCGTACTCGTCGCGAGAGACCTGGTCAACGAGTTCCTCCACGCCGTCGACGCCGGCTGGATGGCCGACAGCGACCGCACCGAGTTCAAGAAGAGCGCCGACTGCGTGCTGACGGAGGTCGGCAAGAGCAGTCGCTCTGGGTCCCCGGACGAGGCCGTCATGAGGTGCGGTGGCCTCGTCAGCGACCTCCTGGCGCTCCGGCTGGCCTACACAGCGTACCACACGCACGCGGACTCGCGCGACGAGCCGACGGTCCCGGGCATGGAGGACAAAAGCCCCGACCAGGTGTTCTTCACGGCCGCCTTCCGGACGTTGTGCACTCAGCTTCGTGAACGCCACTACGTGCCGGTGGTGCGCGGGAAGGAGAAAGTTCCCGAGCTCCAGTACCTCGACGCCCTCATGCGGAGCATGAACGAGTTCACCGACGCTTTCAAATGCCCCGACGGCAAGTACCGCCGGAATGTCGTGGGGCGCTGCCTCGCCGGCGAGGCAGCTCCCGCCAAGTTCAAGTCACGCAAGCGTGCCCTCTGGAATCCCTTTAACGCGTCCCTCACGTCGTCAGAGACGCCGGCGGCCCCGACACCACGCCCGGTGTACAAACGCCGCAGCAACCGAACAGTCTTAAAGCGGCCCTTCGACAGATCGGGGGTCACATAATTTGTTCGGCAAGTGGTGTATATGTTATTGACAATGTTTTCCTTTTTTTTGCGTTTCACCTATGGGCGCAACGCCAGTGGCCGTAAATAATGCTGTGTGTCCTGGAGTGTTCACGCAATCAGCCATTGCTGCGTACATAGCTGGGTGGGGCGACATTTCTCTTCTCATAGGAAACACTCATCACATGAATTATCAGCGCGCAAAAATAAATATGTACAATACCGAATCACGAACAACGATAACCGTGCTTTCTGTGTTGCTTGCCTCTGTTAACGGGACAGAAAAAGGCTTTTTCCGAAATATAACACCCATACACACGTGCGACGTATACTGTGTTTATTACTGCGTTGTTTGTAAATGTACTGGTTATAGCATATCTGTGTGTAGAGCGGGGAAGTGCGGTGTTGCGTGGGTACCGTACCGTGGACCTGACTCGGGACGGGGGAGTGAGATGGGTGTTTATTTCGCAAGCCACCGACTGACTGGGATCCCCAGGCTCCTCGTCCTCGGGCAGGCTGCCGAGAGCAGCCGCTTCCTTCCGCTCCCCGAGAACGGCTCCCCGCGATTCTTCGTTTCCTTTGTCGAGGGTTCAAGTTCTTCATACCCCAGTGGCAGTGCAGTTCCAAGACTTCAGCCTCGGTATCAGCTGAAGCCTGGCTTGCGGTAGTCCTTTCAATGGTGGGAGCACATGCCCCTTCCTAAACACAGTGCCTCTTCTGTGGACCAGACCACAAGGTTGATGTTCAGCTTCATTCTGTGGACGATACAACCTTATTCATCTTATTCATCAGCCTTATTCATCTAAACCGACCTAAAAGATCGCAAACCATCCTTTTTAGCAAAAATAATACATAGAATTGGGAAAAAAAGTTTAAAGCTGCTGGTACTGGAATCTAAGCCCTTAACGTCAGTCAAAACCCTTCGCCACAGAAACCGACGAGCGGAGACATTTTAGCAGTAGCCCAAAGTGGAGCACTACCCTATAGTGTGGTCCCCAAAATAAAGCCTAACACTATCCGCTGTCTGCTCCATAGAATAGACATCGCGGTTTCAAAAAATTACACCATCTCCCCGAAGGGAACTATGTGGTGATTCAAAGCAGAATTGTTGGCGTCCATTCAGCTCATCGGACGGTGTAGCGTGTCTCAACCGAAGCAGCAACTGAGGAAGCGGCGTGCGGACCGGGTTTATTATATAGAGCAGATGGAGTGGAAAGAAGAAGATGAGAGAGGAGACGCGCAAGCGCGCTTATCGCGCAGCTGGCGTGTTGCCGTTATGTTGAGTGATCTGGTGTTTAGTAGCGCCAGAGGGAATTCCACGTCGGGAAAGGCACGCAAGTACTGTTGTGTTACGGTGAGTAGGCGGTGTTGCTCGAGGCGCCGAAACTCGTCTATCATGTTCTTGTCGATGTTGTCGTCTCTGTGGTAGAATCGGTAGTCTCCGTCAGCGTTGGCGAGGTAAAGGTTGTTGACGTTGGTGCACCGGCTGAGAGCAACGTACACGCCCTCGCCTTCCACCTTGTCTTCTTCTCCTTCTTCTTCTTCAGCGGTTCCCCTACGGGAAGATGACGACGGTGGTTGAACGCGAAGCTATCTCGTGATGGATTCTTTGGTTGGCCAGTCCCTAGGGGCATCCTGCCACAATCAGCATCAGAGGTGCTGCGGACGGGGCACGGACGCGGGACACTCCCCCGAGCAAGAGACGCTAACATCCTCCTCTAAAGTTTTCAGTTCGTCGTTTCCGGTGACGTTCAGGTTCGCGTGCCTCCGTTGTATCAGTAGCTTCTTGACATAGTTTGAATGAGTCAAGGACATAAGGCGCTTTCGTAGCACTTGCTCTTGTCTCGGTTTTGTAGCGCAGTGGGAAGAGCGCCGCGTACCTCCCGTTGCGGCCAGAGAGTCGTGGGATCGAAAACGGGCGTCGCTAACTATTTCTTTTTTTATATAGTGTAGAGGGAGAGGTTCGGGCAACTGACGGACGCCGGACATAGCCCCGAGCAAGAGGTGCTTTGCATCTAAAAGGACCCGTCCAGTGGGTGGTCGTTGAAACTCGAATTCCCTCGACATGTGGGCGAGAGTCCCCGGTACGTGTGTCGCACCAGGAGCGTGGTTATGGCTCCAAGTGTCAGTTCTTACATAGATGCGGATCGGGAATAAGCACCACCGTCCTGCACTATGAAGCATGCTGTTTATCCCCTTGTGCAATTTAGAGTATTGTTTTCGATGTTGCCCACTTTGATGAGTAGGATGCAAAACTTCGCTCTCTGTTTTTTAATAAACACATCCCGGTGCTTTCACGTCGAGGAATCACAGTCAATTAAAGAGAAGTTGCTCTCTCGTGCGTATTGGTTCTGAGCGTGCCATCGCGCTTGCTGAATTCGAATGGAAATTAGCTCTTCAAACGAGACGTTGACTCACACGACGTCCTTATCCTTGCGTAAGCAATACTAGAACAAAGTGTTAAGAATTTTGTTTAGGTCTCCCCGCATTAATGTGACACGTCTTTATTGCAAAATTGTAGTGATTATCGAAAGGCTGACTTGTCGCTGACAAGGCGAATCTAAAGGGCTTGTATAGGTAGGTGAGCAGAGATGGAACTTAACAAGTCGAGCAGTCCAAGCGCAGGAGCGTATCGAAAATACTTTTCCTGCGAAGCTGTATACTCAAATTCCCCCCACCCCCCTTTCTCGCGCCCGTGTTGCACAAAAACTTGCCGTGTGGAACAAAGAGCCGGTAACTTGTGTTCAGCCTATGAAAAAATTCATAAAAATTAAAAAAAGGAGACGTCTTTGGGCCTTTCATGTTTTGATATGGCTAATATTACACGTAATCATGTCTTCTCAGCTATGCAGTTTCGTTTAAAGGGAAAGCCAACCTTACAGTAGTCAGCGTAAGGTTGCTTTTAAGTGCGATGCACTTCTTAAGCGACCCTGAACCTGCGTCCACCGGCGATGTCCGCATAGCATACCCACGTGGGGGATTGGCCAGGAATCTCCTCGTCTTCCTTTGCAACGGGGGGAGATGGGTATTGGCCAGGAATCTCCTCGTCTTCCTTGGCAACGGGGGGAGATGGGCGCGCGCTGCCTGGCCGCTGACATGGCACATACCCACGTGGGGGATTGGCCAGGAATCGGGCGTGAGAAGGGCTAATGCACCCGCTTAAAGGAGTACTGACACGGAATTTCAAAGCTGAGATCCGCTCTAGCAATCAATTGGCGATGTCCGCATTGCATACCCACGTGGGGAATTGGCCAGGAATCTCCTCGTCTTCCTTGGCAACGGGGGGAGATGGGCGCGCGCTGCCTGGCTGCTGACATGGCACATACCCACGTGGGGGATTGGCCAGGAATCGGGCGTGAGAAGGGCTAATGCACCCGCTTAAAGGAGTACTGACACGAAAGTTCAAAGCTGTGATCTGCTCTAGCAATCAAGTACAACGACAACACAAATAGGTGTCTGTGAATAAATGCATCTTTCTTTCTTTGTAGTTGTGTGTGTGTGTGTGATCTCTCTTTCGCGAACATTACCGAACCGCGCAAATTCAACTCGTGCATTCGCACTTCCCCTCGGGGAAATGCGGGGAATTTTTTGTAAGATGGCCTTCTCACATTCTGGACTGCGTATGGAAGAATGACCCCCTACGGAGGGAGTATGTTTAGAACTCCACTTCAGGGATGTTCCTTGCGGAGAATTTTCCCCTTTTCGGAGAATTTGCCGCTGTAATTTTACCCACAAAAGAAAAAACGAATCTTTAATAGATGCAGGGAATTTTGTGAGTCGTGGAGTAAAAAAGAAAATGATGTCAGTAACCGGATATCGCATCATTTATTACTTTGTTTTCTTTTAAGAAGTTTCCTTAACACTTCGTCGGATTTATGTTCAAATGTCCGTAGTCGTGCTCCCGCAAGCCACAAACACCCGACACTGCTTCCAATACAGTTAATAAAACAGGAGTGCGCATAGAGGGAAAAAATTGGCCGCGTATCTGCTCCTTTCGTTGCAAATGTCGTCAAAAGACGATAGTCTTTATCGACTTTTGCCAAGTAAATGCCTCCCTTCGCTTTACCGCTCACCTGTCATGTTGTTCCTCTTGCGTCGCGCTCCTCCCAAGGTAAAGACACCAAAGGTTTGCTTAAATCATTTTAAATTTCCCGCGTACCACTGCTCCAAACCGGGTGTGTCGATGCGAACGCTGCCGTACGGCGAAGACGCGCGTTAATCGAGGCACCCTACTTCAACGTTTTTAGAACCGCGTTTCCCTAGTCCACGTGCGTTGCAAGCAGAACATGGAAACTATCTAGTGGAACCTTGCGTAACTGTTGCCGGTTGATTTCTTAAAATGACGCCAGAAGCTATAATGGCGCTGGCGACAGCAGGCGACGGCGGAGTGAATTCTTTTTCTGCAGTTGATGAAGTATTTAATTTCGCAAAAGTCAAGCATGTTTGAATTTTTATAAAGGAACACTGCAAATATCACTTCTGTATTGATTTGTTGTCTCATATTTGCGTAATGTCTTGTTCTTCTTCAACAATGTTGACAAGTATGAACACTACACCGGACCAAGACGGGTAGATTTAGCTGTGACTATATAAGACTATTGCGCAGGCATTGTTTTGCTTTGGCCGGGTGGCTGAATCGAGTAACAGACAGACAGACGGACAGACACAGACACACAGACATACAGACAGACCAAAATTTCTGGGTTTAAGTAGCCCAAGAAAGACTATCATCTTTAAAACACTCCATGAGGAAGAGCTATTAGCGGCGGCAGCTGAAGGGCTGAAGCCGGTTCGCACGTACCCTGCGCACCATACAAATCGGGTGCGCCTTAGTTTGCGTGCTCGCAGTCAACAAGAGATGGCGCCAGAGTACCAGCGCTGAGCTAAAATTACCTCGATTACCCAACTATGTCTTGTTTTTTTTTTTTTTTTTCATACGGGCAGTTTTTACTTAGAGCTTTAGCATGAAAAGGAAGCATGCTGTTTGGTAAAAACCTTGAAGTGCGTAGTCAAAGACTGGTGAGTGGCAGGTGTAGTGGAATTTAGTTCACGCTGAAACTCTCATTCTCTAAACGGCGTCTACGTCAGGAAGGCTACGTAAAGTATATATAGGTGGCGCTGGTTAACGCCGAAAACCGAAGAGAAATCCACGTAAAGATCTGTTAGCTGAAGAAAGAGGACTCATGGATATTTGCAGGAAATTCTTGAGAAACATGCGGGAAAAATATGCAAAAAAAAATAGGGAATTTTTCAACCGAGAAATGGGTATTTTCCGCCCCAGTACGGAACATTACTGCTCCACTTAATATCATCTCCGCCGCGGCCGTCTCTTTCCCCAGCCGTGCATACTGCTCCCCACGCGCGGCGTCTGTCTCCCCCTTGCCATTCTTATTCAGATTTCAACGTTCAACGTGGATGCCTCACGGCCCAATGCGACTTGACTGCTGTCGTCCGTGACCGAGCGGTTTGGTGTGGTGTAATACACAGACAGAAAGATGCCTACGGCTCGTTAGGGAAAAGCACAGCGCCATGTTATTCTCCTAGGCTAACACCGCAGTCCTGCCAAGTTTCAATCAGCTAATTTACTGGGAAGTATGCTCAATGGGAAATTACAAACAAACATTTTGTGTTCCGTGCACTTCATGTAGTGCGTCCAGCTTCGCTGGTCGTCTATCTTAACAGAGTGGAAGGGCGCTAATTTTTATTTACTGAGTTATCGTTATTTCATTTTATTTAGAATACCTCAGAGACCTATTTAGGTGGGGCTAGTGTCACTAGATAAGATACAGAGTACAGTCACTGAGGCACGCAAGTGAGCAACGGCGGCCATTTTGGTGTTTATCAGTGTTACCAGATTGCCGCTTCTGCGGCGTTATTGCTAACTTTGACGAGGTCATTTGCAAAGAACACTGCGAAGACGCAGCAACATGGTATCTTCGGACACACTTCCGCAGCTGAAATGCTGCGAATTACGTTATCTTTGACACGCGTTCGGAACGACGCAAGTCGCGCGCAGCCGCAGAGAAGGGAGGAAGAGCTGAGACTTCCACAGTTGGCCGACAGAAAACGCATTACGACAAAATGGCCCCATCCATGAACCGTCCCAGTGTAAACAAATGTCACGTGATGCGAACTAACCCATAATCACGGCGGCGGCACGGAACAATAGGAGAAAAGAGTGCCGATACTCTGTAACCTTCTGTAGTGACACAAGGTGGGGCGTTACAGCATGGTCGGTTAAACACCGAAAGTTTAACTACAGTTGTTAAAAGAAGTACAAACGTACAAAAGTAAAAAAGGAAAGCATCAGCGTAAAATGATTCAACGGTACATTTTTTAATCTGTGCCCTTAGCGAACACACAGTCAGCTACTTTGGGGATTAACAAGCTCAAAATTACTCCCATAGGCCTCAATACATGTTTCTAACCCACGTTTCGAAGTCGAAGGCCACAACTCATTCTTTAGGTCCACCTTCCATTTGGTAAACCGCAGACTCGACGATTGCGCAGGGGATAAGTATCGCGCTCACAATCTGTAGTGCCCAGGTTCGAGTCATACACCCAGCCTATTTTCTTTCTGCTTCTCTTCCGTTTTCTTTGTCCGTCCTTTTTCGGACCGTTTTGTCTTACTGGGGCATTTATTGCTTTCGCCAATGACCGCTCTCCCGAGCAGTGGGTGAGCCTGCACGGCAGCTCCTACGAAGCTGACCAGATATCGTCCGACTACCGCCAAGGGTAGAGAGCACCTTAACTGAGGAAACCTATGCGTAACGGTTAAGCTGTTTGCTCTAAGAAACATTTATCCTCTCTCTCTTTCTCTCCTATATATATATATATATATATATATATATATATATATATAATGTGTGTGTGTGTGTAGAAATAAGAATTGGCAGTCAAGAAGACCTCGGAAAGCAAAGGGAAGGATGTAGTAGCTCAAGATAAAGAATTTGGAAAATAAGAAAGTGGAGAAAAAATGCCCGCCAGGTGGGATCCGAAGCCACGACCTCCAGAATACCGGTCTGATCGCCAGACCGGTATTCTGGAGGTCGTGGACTCGGATCCCACCTGGCGGGCATTTCTTCTCCACTTTCTTATTTTCGAATTTTTTGTCTTGAGCTACTACATCCTCCCCTTTGCTTTCCGAGGTTTGACTGGCAATTCTTATTTCTGTCTTACTTTCAACGAGCCCCTCATTTCCTATTCTAATTCGCTATATATATATATATATATATATATATATATATATATATATATATATATATATATATATATATATATAAGGTTAGTAGAGACAGAGACAAACGAGAAAGACGTAGAAAAAAAGAAATAAGTTTACTGACGTTTCAGGGAGAGCGCTCTGTGTGAGTTTTTATCTTTTCAGACTATATATATATATATAGATAGATAGATAGATAGATAGATAGATAGATAGATAGATAGATAGATAGATAGATAGATAGATAGATAGATAGATAGATAGATAGATAGATAGATAGATAGATAGATAGATAGATAGATAGATAGATAGATAGATAGATAGATAGATAGATAGATAGATAGATAGATAGATAGATAGATAGATAGATAGATAGATAGATAGATAGATAGATAGATAGATAGATAGATAGATAGATAGATAGATAGATAGATAGATAGATAGATAGATAGATAGATAGATAGATAGATAGATAGATAGATAGATAGATAGATAGATAGATAGATAGATAGATAGATAGATAGATAGATAGATAGATAGATAGATAGATAGATAGATAGATAGATAGATAGATAGATAGATAGATAGATAGATAGATAGATAGATAGATAGATAGATAGATAGATAGATAGATAGATAGATAGATAGATAGATAGATAGATAGATAGATAGATAGATAGATAGATAGATAGATAGATAGATAGATAGATAGATAGATAGATAGATAGATAGATAGATAGATAGATAGATAGATAGATAGATAGATAGATAGATAGATAGATAGATAGATAGATAGATAGATAGATAGATAGATAGATAGATAGATAGATAGATAGATAGATAGATAGATAGATAGATAGATAGATAGATAGATAGATAGATAGATAGATAGATAGATAGATAGATAGATAGATAGATAGATAGATAGATAGATAGATAGATAGATAGATAGATAGATAGATAGATAGATAGGTAGATAGATAGATAGATAGATAGATAGATAGATAGATAGATAGATAGATAGATAGATAGATAGATAGATAGATAGATAGATAGATAGATAGATAGATAGATAGATAGATAGATAGATAGATAGATAGATAGATAGATAGATAGATAGATAGATAGATAGATAGATAGATAGATAGATAGATAGATAGATAGATAGATAGATAGATAGATAGATAGATAGATAGATAGATAGATAGATAGATAGATAGATAGATAGATAGATAGATAGATAGATAGATAGATAGATAGATAGATAGATAGATAGATAGATAGATAGATAGATAGATAGATAGATAGATAGATAGATAGATAGATAGATAGATAGATAGATAGATAGATAGATAGATAGATAGATAGATAGATAGATAGATAGATAGATAGATAGATAGATAGATAGATAGATAGATAGATAGATAGATAGATAGATAGATAGATAGATAGATAGATAGATAGATAGATAGATAGATAGATAGATAGATAGATAGATAGATAGATAGATAGATAGATAGATAGATAGATAGATAGATAGATAGATAGATAGATAGATAGATAGATAGATAGATAGATAGATAGATAGATAGATAGATAGATAGATAGATAGATAGATAGATAGATAGATAGATAGATAGATAGATAGATAGATAGATAGATAGATAGATAGATAGATAGATAGATAGATAGATAGATAGATAGATAGATAGATAGATAGATAGATAGATAGATAGATAGATAGATAGATAGATAGATAGATAGATAGATAGATAGATAGATAGATAGATGTAACTTTATTAGGGAAAGGGCTGGCTCAGAGGCCTATAAGAATGGTAGGGCGGAAAAGGAGGGGGTAAAATTAAGTCCGGCTCCGAATGTCAGCCTCGCGGGAGAAGTCCCAGAGGGAACGCAGGACTCGGGCTGCGTTCGTGTGCTGTGGTGGCGAGATCCAGTACTCGTACGTCGGAACTTGGTGGCGATGGCGCGCGCGAATAGCCTCAAGTCCGGGACACTTCCATACAAGATGCTGCCTAGTGGGGCGGACCTCCAGGTCGCATGTTCGACAGGTGACGTCAAGATGGGAGGGCTCAGCGTATTCAGGTTGCTGGCGTCCACGACGAGGGATGTAGTCTCGCCATTTAGCAATGACATAATCGGTGAGTGCCGCTCCAGCTCGAGCCTTATGGATAAAAACCTCGGCAGCACGCGGCAGTCCGCTCGGCAATGCATGGGGGTCAAGAGGTACCGATGCAAGGAGCACTTGCCGTCCGCGTTGCTTCAGGAAGTGACGCTGGTCGTCGGGGTCCTGGAGTGGACGGGCGGTAGTGAACCCGTGTTCCAGCGACGGCGAGCGGGAGTTGAGAAGCACGCTCGCGAAAGCGTGAGCGGCCTCATTTCCGAAGCCGCCCGCGTGTCCGGGAACCCAGGTCACATGTACGTCCACATTGTTTTCTGCGGAAAGTGCACGGCAACTGCTCTTAATTTGATGAGTGAGGCAGAAGTGCGGTGGAATCTGCTGTAGTTTTTTGATGGTCTGAAGGGAATATGTGTAAATTCTATTCTACCACCCACCGTGCAGGCATTGCTTTCTACCACCCTCACTGTGACGTGCGCCGTGGTCTGGTGATCCAGTAAAATGATCAGGAGTGCCCCACGCCTTGTGAACTGGAGTTGCGCGCTATTCATATGGCCCTGGACTTTTTATCGCAACAAGAGCCTCAAAGCGCCGTTCCCCCAGGGAAGCGCCTCACCATTTATATATATATATATATATATATATATATATATATATATATATATATATATATATATATATATATATATATATATATATATATATATATATATATATATAGTATAAGTAAAGAGTCGGAGAGTCGGATACACAGCAAGAACAATATCAAACAAGGTTTACTTACGTAGCGGCGACGGGACTTGCCTTCATCAGAGTACAGTTACATAATTTTGCTGATATATATATAATAGCGAATCAGGATATAAAATGAGGGATTCATTGAAAAATAAGACAGAAATAATAATTGGCACTCAAGAAGCTCCCTAAGCTCTCTATGCCAGACTTGGTGCCATAGGGAGCTTAAGAAGGTTCAACGCTGGTCGACCGGTCTCGATATGTCTCAGAAACTCGAGTCACGGACCGGGGTTAAAAAGAAGGTCCCCTTCATCCCAAGTAGTCCGAGTGGTGCTGGCTACCACCCCCAAGAGTAGGAAACAAAAATACCTTGACATAAATACCCCAGAAAGTGGTAGGGAAAATAACCCCGCCGGTAGCGTAGTGGTCATCGCACCAGACCGGTATTTTGGAGGTCGTGGGTTCGAATCCTACCCTGCGGACATTTTTTCCTCCACTTTCTTTCTGTCTTTCCAAATTTTTTATCGGCTTCAATGACCTACCACATTCTCCCCTTTGCTTTCCGAGGTTTTCTTGACTGCCAATTGTTATTTCTGTCTTATTTTCAACGAGACCCTCATTTTCTATTCTGATTCGCTGCAGGCATAGCCAGGGCCTCTGTTCGGTCAGTCTTGGTGCCATTGGGAGCTTAAGAGGGTTCAACGCTGGTCGACCACTCTCGACATGTTGTAGACACTCGAGTCACGGCCCTGGGGTTAAAAAGAAGGTCCCCGTCACCCCGAGTAGTCCGAGTGGCGCTGGCTACCACCCCCAAGAGCAGGAAACAAAAATAAGTTAACATAAATACCCCAGAAAGTGGCGGGGAAAATAGCCCCGCCGGTAGCTAGTGGTCATCACACCAAACCGGTATTCTGGAGGTCGTGGGTTCGGATCCCACCCGGTGGGCATTTTTTCCTCCACTTTCTGTCTTTCCAAATTCTTTATCTGCTTCAATGACCTACCACATTCTCCCCTTTGCTTTCCGAGGTTTTTTCCTTGACTGCCAATTATTATTTCCGTTGTTATATATATATATATATATATATATATATATATATATATATATATATATATATATATATATATATATATATATATATATATATATATATATATATATATAAATATATATATATATATATAAAGTAAGTATTAACAGTCCAGAATGCCTCATAAAGCACAGAGCGGAATGTGGTAGGTCATTGAAACAGATGAAGAATTTTGAAAGTCAGAAAGTGGAGACGCGTATTCTGGAGGTAGTGGTTTCGGATCCCACCCAGCGGGCATTTTTTCTCCCCTTTCTCCCTTTCTTTCTGTCTTTCAAAATTCTTCATGTGTTTCAATGACCTACAACATTATTTCCTTTGTTTCCCGAATCATTCTTGACGGCGAACCCTTATTTCGCTGCACACTCCACACACACACACACACACACACACACACGTGTATATGTATATATATATATATATATATATATATATATATATATATATATACTCTTACTCTTACAGGCACTCTTACATGTGCATGCTCCAATATATATATATATATATATATATATATATATATATATATATATATATATATATATATATATATATATATATATATATATATATATATATATATATATATATATATATATATATATACATATATATTGGAGCATGAACATGTAAGAGAAGCTGGAAAGAAATCGTTAGCGGAAGCTTTTTGGGGGGCTGGAATAACTTTTCCCGTTTTTCAGACTTGGGGAACGTGATCAGTCGAGAGTGACTGCTGAAACATGCGTTGATGGTTTTGGGATGTTTGGTATTCTATAGGAATTTTCAAAATAATGTTGTCAATGCCTGATTCAGGAGCTCGTTTAATCAGAGAAGTTTGAGAGGCCCTAAGGTAGACTGTAACTCTGAGCATGTTGCTGTGTCGTGTGATACAGGAAAGGATGAAAGTCGTCACCCGCTTCGTGGGTAACAACCGAGCAGAACGAGGAGATTAGCGCGTCGGCAGCGTGAAAGTTAGATACAACAGTCCTAGGCGGGTTGAACAGAAATACGGTTGGTTTCCTACGTCTTGTGTTTATAATCTCCCAGAACTGTTTGGGGTTTGTGCGCATGAGGGCTGGTAATGTGGACGAAAAGAAGGCATGTTTGGTTCCAAATAAGAGGGAGTAAAAGTTTTTGGTTTATGCCTTTTTCATGTGCGTGGGTTGTTGGAAAGCTTGGTCGCTGAGAATTGTCCAGTATTCTACCCTTTGAATCATTTTAAAATGCCATTTAGCGAAGGTGTTGCTACGTGTCCTGTGATTTTTTTTTTTTGGGGGGGGGGGGTGTTTTCTAAATCAAATATTGCATTTCATGATTCAAAAGGGTCCAATTCGTTTCAACGTTGCGTCTGAAGATAAAAGGAATTACTAATCGTAAGCATGGTTCAGCTCAGCGCGTATGCTGAGATAGCTTCGTTTATCGTAAAACGTCATTATTAGCGTTATCCTTATTTCATAACGTCGGTTTTTTAGACCACGCCTCAAATGACTGCGGTGTGTTGGTTAGGTTCTAGGTTTGTACAAAACATTCTACCTCTCGACAAAACGGTGGGCTGTGCCTTAAAAACTAAATTCTGCTGAAACAAAAATGCGTTTGTGCACGCAAGATAGACCTGGACAATGAGTGTTGTCGTAATGGAAGAGCTTTGGGTTGATTCAGGCTGCCGCGACATGTCCACACGCAGTAAACTTCGGCTTGGAGTGTCCAGTGCTTCGAACCGATTAAGCGGTGGACTCTATGTGTAAACCCGTGCACATTGTGGCTTTGTGTCGGCCACTGTTCGGCGCCGACGAAGCGAACAGCTGGGCCCCAGGTCGGCTCTGTGTCAATTAGGTTAGCCGCGGGCAGAATCTAATCGACCTGGCTCTCTCCAGACGAGCCGAAAGGGTTACCGCAAACAGCGGAAATGCTCGGCCCAACCTGAGTGGCGGTGGGCTGCGGTTCATTAGGGATGGCTTGTCGGGAAAACCATCGCCTGGCATCGCTGACGCGGAGGCCGCGTCGAGAATCGACGAACAAATAGAACCTGGCACCCTCGCGTGTCCAGCCTCCTCAGCCCCGTGCCATTTCGGCCTCGCAATCGCGCCGGTTGGGGCAAAACAGAAACGCGGCCCTGTTCCCGCCCGCCATGAGTACGCCCGATTAGATGGCATCACTGCAGGACGAGGCTTCCTCATTCCGAGAGTAACATTAGGGATGAAAGTTGGACCCCATTCCACCTGAATTGTGGCTATTCTTTCTGACTACGCACTCAGTCCAGGCTGCACCTGATATTTTGACCTCGGTGAATGGCGGGCACCGGCTTGATAGAAATAAAAAAAAAACAACAACCTTTTTACCCGCTCTTGATGCCACGTATGTACAGAAAAAGGCTACACTCCTTACAAATCCTAAGCTCGAATCATCTCAGCGTTATTGTCATTCACTCGGTAAATTCAGTTACGAACTGCAGTTAATGTAAAACAAGGACACCCACAAGAAACGTCTGAGAAAGTGTTCGATATCCGTCA
Organism: Haemaphysalis longicornis; assembly: GCF_048455015.1. Classification (NCBI taxonomy): domain Eukaryota; kingdom Metazoa; phylum Arthropoda; class Arachnida; order Ixodida; family Ixodidae; genus Haemaphysalis; species Haemaphysalis longicornis. The sequence goes on along the minus strand of NW_027526361.1, from coordinate 54,428,739 downwards.
CTATTTTTTTTTCTATACACGGCCACTAATATACGTGTCGAAATGCCGGCTGGTTTTAGTAGGAACCATTCAGCTACCAAAAGCACAACGCCCAGAGGAGGGATTGACACCAATCGCTTACAAAGGGGGGCGGGGGCGTGCGAAATGGTTGGCGTATATTTTGCTATTAAAGACGATGGCCCTTCTTGGGCTACTTCAGCGCGAAAATTTTGGTCTGTTCTGTCTGTCTGTCTGTCCCTCCATTCGGCCGCCCAGCCAGAAGTTCGAACTATTCTTGAACTAGGCGCTTATATAGCCAAAACATCTCGGAACAACTAAATCTGGGAGCATACTTCATACATTTCTACATTACTCAGCAAACCATTCAGCACATTTGAGGCAAAATATAAACACATAACTTATAAATGCAGTGATCTTAACTGAGAATTGACGTGGGCACAATATTTGCGATAGAAAACAGAAAAAAAAAACGCGTTCAAAGTAATATTTTACCCATCAAATGCAAAAAAGGGCTTGCGCGCGAGCGTTGAGAGCGTGGCTCGAGCGTTATCGCAACATTACAACGGAAGGAGTGCTAGCAGTGCGAACGCGGGAAAATTAAATTGGATTCAGCAAATATTCATTGCGCTTATCATGGGGGGACCCAGACCAGGGAGGGGCATTGTGAGAGGTGGGCGGGGAAGGTAGGAGAGGCAGATACGTGGCACGGGCGGGGGGAAGACGGTCGTCTTTCGACGACATTTGCAGCGAAGCGAGCAGATGCTCGGCCAAGTTTTTTTTAACCCGAACGTGTTCTAATCCGGGATTCACAAAAAAATATCCCTTATGTCATATCCGTCACGGAAGTGACTCCAGTACAACGAAGCAAGCGGCCTGTAAATGGTGCACCCCTGCACAAAGGGTCTACTTGCGAGGAAGCAACCTGCGGTACCTTAAGAGTACGTATGTTTCGCGTTTTGCTTGTTTTCAGGTTTTATATTTTAACACGAAAGTGTTTTATGCCGGCATACACCGAGATTTCACTGACGTCATATCCGCCGCGGAAATGGCACCAGTACACCTTTGCCGAAGCGACCCGCCAGCAGGACGTCGCTCGCCAAGCACACCCACAAGACAGCCGCCGACCCGTAAATCATGCTCAGCTGCAGATTTCGCTGAACATTTCACTTTCGTGTTTTACCGGTTCCTATGACAGAGGAATCGACCACAGTTTTTGTACAATGACTAGCACTGGGGATTGCATGCACTGCGGGAAGGATTCGTAGAGTACCTTATGGAGAAGTTATGGAATGGTATTCCGCCCCCTTTCCTTCGCCACTGATGACAGCATTATTGGTCACGCAAGTGAGAACACTTCGGGTGTAACGTTCCAACGATACTGACGTGAGTAGACAATGGCGCGAGCTTGTTTCCGATATAAAACTTTGTTCGCAACAAATTTGCTATAATCTATTTTGTTGATAGCCTGCAAGGCACTGTGAGCTCATCCAGGATGAAGACATAAATAGCGAAATTGAGCCTTGTTTGCGCCACGGATCTTTTTTATCCTTTTGGATGAAAATATCCTTTTATCCATCTTTTATCCATGATATCACTTTATCCTTTTGGTGTTTTTTAAACACTGGTGCTTGGGTTTCGCTGTACCATAAAGCGCACAGCGATGTTTTTGATCCGTTCCAGAAAAGACAAAATATAAGGTTTTTGCAGTGAAAATAAGTGAGTGAGTGAGTGAGTGAGTGAGTGAGTGAGTGAGTGAGTGAGTGAGTGAGTGAGTGAGTGAGTGAGTGAGTGAGTGAGTGAGTGAGTGAGTGAGTGAGTGAGTGAGTGAGTGAGTGAGTGAGTGAGTGAGTGAGTGAGTGAGTGAGTGAGTGAGTGAGTGAGTGAGTGCAGGTAAATATTTTCCTATAAGCAAATCATCCGGCTCGGTACGAAGGCTTACCTTCCTGGAAATAGTCTATTTCTTGTTACAAGATTCAACAGCGGTGTTTTAAGAGCACAGGCGGTTAGTTCACACCCTCAGTTCAATACAGGCAACTTTTTTTCTTTATCTTGAAATGCACCGATAAAATTCTTGCACATTAAACGTAGGGGGAAAATACTATTACACCCCCCTTATCAACATCCAAGCCTTGCGTCACACGTCGGGAGCATCTTGAACTTGCAGACTCATTAAAATGGCTTTGACATGGGGTTGAGTCAAAACTGCAAGCCTTTACTTGGGGCCTGGAAGCATTGATAAAGCTATAACTGTCGCCAGCGCTGGACGGCACTCCGCGATTGGCGCAACGCGGCAGCCACTCCATTCGCATTTTTAAATCTCCACTTTGCTGCTGTCGAACTGTCGTTAAAGTTATGAAGTAATTTAGTGCTGCCAAAGAAAGGAAAAACTACCTCTTGAAGCGATATACTCTGTGACGGCGCATTGAACAACACAGAATGGTCGAAACGAGAAAATGCAGGAAAACTAAAAAAGGATATTTTGAGTGAGCGTTCAAATTCTCTGCTGCGCACAGAGCCATGATATTCGGTTGATGTGTTTTGTGAGCGGATAATCTAACGAATTGACGAGTTTATTCACCGTGCTCCTAGAGAGATTTTCTGGAGCTAAGAATATAGCCTTCCGGGGTCCAATTAAATGAGAAATACGGTGCACTAAGCCCATTCATCATGTATTTCGAGAAAATCTTGTCTCGCCACTGGAGCAATGCGGTTTTCCTAACGACAGATAAGCCCCAGAGATTGCACTATACGCATAGCGGTGAGCCCGAAACGCGGAGAACATAAAAGGGGGCCTGGTCTCGAAGCTAAAGGGGAACGAGAAAGAAAAATGAAACAAGAAATCCCGAAAGAGGAGGTATGTAAAGAAAAATACCAGAATTGATGAATGTGGAGATAGATAAAAAGCCCCATATCTACAATTCGTCGTAACAAAATGAAGAAGGTGGAGACGGAAGAAAAAAAAGAGTAAGGCTGCGCGGCGAGGGAAAAGGATCGTTAGCTCTCGACTTTCGCTGTTCGTGGAAAGGTCGCTGCGCCTGTGTTGTATACAGTTCTTTCTCGTGCCCGGTCTCGCTTGGCTGCGAGGTAATAAAGACAAATGCAGGCAGAATCCCGCGAGCAGTGGCGGCGGGCTTAGAGTGGCACCGGCAGTCTGGAATCGAGCGGGGAACAGCGCCTAGCCTGGCGAGCGGAAACAATGAACTAAGGGAGAGGACGACCATTAGGGGCTCGATATCCTTACCTACACCTGAAGGTCGACCTGGTGGTACGCTTCTTTCCCTGCGTTTGTTTGTTTGTTTTTTTTTTCCTTGTATGGTTGTGCGAAAGAGTTCTGCCTGGCGTGTGGTTTGCTGCTCACTGGCTGAGCGCCGCGAGAATATTCCAGATGATCACGCGTGCTTAGCGAAATTGAGCGGTGGCTTCCGCATTGTTGGGTTGCCGGGGCCGTAAGATAGTGCGGCTCTGTTTCCGGCGCTTACTTGGCATCTCTGAACGGCAAGCTGGTCGAATGGCTGGCGCCGCATAATTTATTGTCTGCTCTAAGAGCAGACCACGGAAATTGGCTTTAGTTGTGCGCTTGACCCTGTCTTGTTGTCGTTATTTGCGTTTCACAATCGTACTTTATCCTTTAAATTATCCTAAACTATTTAAATGATCGAAATATTCACAGGACTGATCATTTAAAAAAAAAACAACGCTAATGACTAGTCTCAGCGAACTAGCCGAACTTGCCGTCCGTATTCGAAAAACCCCTATAACTCCAATCCTGAAGACAGTAAGGAAACCCCTTTTAACCTGTGAAACGTTCAAATGCTACCTTTAGTTGTGCGCTTGCAGCATGTGCGTGGTGGCTGTGCAGTTCTATAGTGGAGGGAGAGGGCAAAAAAACCCAGTTGTAAACAGAATCGGAGGGAACGGGCAAGAATTTGTGGTAAGGAAGGATTTTCAAGGCTAGATTATGATCGCGAGCCATTTTTGTTTTCGGGGTTTGTTCTTGTTGTTTTTATTATTTATAATTTTGTTTATTAGTATTTGTATTATTTGGGGGTCTTTGTTTGTTATTATTTTCTCCACTTTTTATATGGGCCCCTCCCTTCCCCCTGCCCTCACCCAAGCAAAATACTGCGTACGCCACTGGTTGAGCCAACTGTAGTGGTAAAATTGCCAAACCAGTCCATTCCCAAAGCACTTTGTCTTGTCTTGCATCATCATGTCATTGTCGTCGTCGTCTCTGACATCATCATCATCAACAACAACAGCGAGCCCTATTTGAGGACGTACTAGTTGTTTAACTATATATATATATATATATATATATATATATATATATATACGATAGAGAAGTCAAACTGAAAAACATAACAACATTTATTCTAACGTGTCGACCGGGGGCCGGTCTTGATCTTTGAAAAAGACCGGCCCCCGGTCGAAACGTTAGATTAAATGTTGTTATGTTTATCAGTTTGACTTCTCTATCGTACAGTTAACCTCATAGCCAGGAACCTTTTCTCTTAACTATATATATATAGAAAGATAGGTCAGCAGTCTAGAACGCCAAAGGAGGCATAGGGGTGTGGTTAGGCCCAGAGTGGGGACCGAACCCACGGGTTCGGTTCTTTCTTTCTTCTGTATAATTAAAAAAAATGTTAACCTAAGTTACTGTAGTGAAAAAGAAAAGAGCCTAACCGCACCCCTATGCCTCCTTTGGCATTCTACACTGCTGACCTATCTTTCTGTATTTCCTCAACGAGCCCCTCACTTCCTTACTATATATATATATATATATCAGAGTGTCGAACCGGAACCGAACCGAACCGTAAACCGGAACTGAACCGATATTTTTGCCGGAACTGAACCCGAACCCGAACCGTTATTTTTTGAGCGCGCTGAACCCGAACCGGAACTGAACCGAAAAAAGAAATAACGGTTACCGGTTCATGCCGAAACGGTTCGACCCTCTGTTGTTGATATTGCACAGTCAATGCAATTCAGGCCTTTCTTTCTTTCACGTACCATCAACTTCGTACTTGCTCGGGTATTTTCCCCTCCCGACAATTGAACACTATCACGCTCTATGTAACAACAGGGGAAATGAATTAGCACCATTGTAGCAATGGTCTGTTGCTGCTGGAGGCGCGAGCGTAGTGCAAGCTGACCAAACGAAATGTCATTCTCGGCAGCTTGCAGGGGATATAAAATGACTTTGCCCTTCCCTAGTTGCGACTTCATTGGAGCAGTCAGGCTGCAGGAGTGCTCCACTGCGCAACAGCAAAAGCTCACACTCGATGTGTGCAAACTTTTTGCATTTCATAATTTGTTTAAAAGGTCCGACACCTGCAAATTATTAATACTTGACAAGTGTGACCGCAGGAGCTGCTCAGTGGCTAAGCCGTTTGCTAAGCCGTTTGCCCAACTCGCTACATTGCTTCTACTGCGACTCGTTCCGGAGGGGAGTACTTCTGTGGACGAATTAAAGAGCGTCTACCCAAAAAGTCCCATCTCATGCTCCGCGTGACAAATTTCCCTTTCATTTTGTAACCGCATTATCTGTTATAAGATTCCGCAATGTAGCACACGGAACGATGGTAGGGGTTCAGGCGGTACGATGACATACTGATTGTAATGCACACTTTCGGTATCGCAAAAGGAATTGCAGTGGTCAGAGCAATAATGCAGTGACTGAGCGTTAACTAAAGCTTACTTTTAACAAAAGTGTGGCTAACACATTCGATAAGGTGAAAGCTAACAAATTATTCAGGGGTAGTATTTATGTGCCTGTTGTAGGATTTTTCTGTTTTGTTACAAATATAAAAAATGTGCGCCATTGGTATTAAGCGCTGGTATTTGAACGCGCCAGTACGCAGGAATAAATTTAAGGCTTCAAGGTTAGCGTGATGGGTGATTGCATAGCGACGATTGCGATTTCAACAAAAAAGGAAAGGACAGAAAACATATCCCACCGTCATATGTCTTGGCGGTGGCTTTATGAATAGTCGCTGGGACAACATAATGTCTGAGCGAGAAAGAAGGTGGTAAATCGTCGCTTTTCTAATATCTCGTGATTGTTTAAAGTTTGCTTTGCAATCGCGCCACTGCCGTTGGGGAACAGCAGAATTTTGAATTTTTGTTTGTGTTTTGACTTGACGGTCGTTTTAAACTAGTAAATGTTTTTTTCTAATTTCAGTGATAATTCAACTCGTCGAACCGGTTCGCGAACCGGTTCAAGCTCCCGAACCGGTTCGTGAACCGGTTCGGTGCGTGATTTTGTCGAACCGGAACTGAACCGGAACGAAATTATTTCACCCGAACCCGAACCGTAACCGAACCGGTATTTTTTTCGGTTCGACACCCTGATATATATATATATATATACAGAAATTATGGTTGGCAGTCAAGAAATTCTCGGAAAGAGCAAAGGGGAGGACATGGTAGGTCATTGAAACAGATAAAGAATTTGGAAAGGAAGAAAGAAAGCGGAGAAAAAATTCCCTCCAGGTGGGACCGTGGGTTCGGACCGTCCTTTATCAAGACTCTTGATAAAGGACGGTCCCCGTCCGAAACGTCGATGTAAAGTTATGTTTTCGAAGTAAACTTGTTATGTTTTTATTGCGCCCCTTTTTACTATTTAACCTTCACTAGCCTAATCGTTTACCTTAAATATATATATATATATATATATATATATATATATATATATATATATATATATATATATATATATATATATATATATATATATATATATATGGAAGACTTGGAAGACTTCTTTTATTCTCCTTAGCGGCATCTAAAAACCTCCTCTGTTCGTCGCACACGGCCTGCGTTCAAGCCCAACCATTGCTCAAATATTTTAGAAGACACGGGAATTTTTTGGTTAAAATGTTCTCTTAGCTCAATTCTGGGCACTCTCTTCGCAAATAAAAGGGGTTTGACATCTTTCTGGTTGGTTTAGTGATGGGGTGCGGCATGTCAAGACATTTTATTAATGTTCTGCATGTGTCGGAGGCACCGAGCTTCTACCTAAAGCGTTACCTACAGGAGCACAGGTTGAAAAGAAATAAGCATTACCTACGGAAGCGTCAGCACATACCCGAAAAGCGGTACTGGGCAACGCAATTTTATAAGGAGGAATACCCACGCGTTTTTATCATAGTATTTCATGGTTTTTTCGTGCGCATACGAAGAAGTCACTCTACGTGAAAAGACACTTCTTATATATATATATATATATATATATATATATATATATATATATATATATATATATATATATATATATATATATATATATATATATATATATATATATATATATATATATATATATATAGTAGCTTCGCAAGTAGCTTCGCTGAGGAAAGGTCATGCGAAGTACACGTTCTATTTATTGCCGGGAGTTTGAATTCTTGTTGAGTGATGGAAATCTTTTAAAACATCGCGTTATTTTCGCCCCACTGGTATTAGGCACAGTTGAAATTTAAGCGCGAACTAAAACAGGTATACAAGAAAGGGGGACGATACCGGCGCTTACTACCAACTGAAGTGCATTTTCAAAGAAAACACATGTATACCCCCTCAGAGCCCAACAAATACGCACGTGTCCCCGATATACTTGCGCATAGGACAAAATGACCAAAAAGGCCAGTCACCCTCGCATCTACCCACTTCCGTTAAGAAGTGTCACTTACTTTTAAGAGATACTGAGAGGGTTGGCTGACACAATCCGAGCCCCTTACCTGTATGGGGAACGGTTCGGCAAGTTCTCTTGTGCGATCACTGTTCTTGAAAGGCAATACCGTGCTGCAAAAGCGCGGTTCACAGCCACATTCAGAACAATGCGAGGCCGAATGAGCGCTAGGCTTTGCTATCGATTGATTGATTGTAGGGTTTAACGCGCCGACGCAACGCAGGCGATGAGGCGCGCCGTAGTGGAGGGCTCCGGATTAATTTTGACCACCCGGGGATCTTTAACGTGCGCCGAAATCTCGTACACACGGGCGTTTTTGCTTTTCGCCTCCATCAGAAAAGCGGCCGCCGCGGCCGGGAATCGAACCCGCGACCTCGTGCTCAGCAGCGCAACGCCTTAGCCACTGAGCCACCGCGGCGGGTAGGCTTTGCTATCAGAGAAGTGTGATGTTCCCTGAGGCGTACTATTATGAGCAATATGAAAGGGAACACAGGAACGCGTAGAAAACACCCTCACACCCAGCTATGAGTGATACGCAGCGGCCGCCGTCTGAAACAAAGAGGAAAGGGGGTTGCTGTTCTAAAAACTGTCCCCATACCCGCCGTGCGTCTTATCGGCTGTCCGGCGATGCCATATTATCGGCGAAATGACGTAGGCTGCTGCTTTGTAGAAATGCCAGCGCGGTGGGAGGGCCAAAAGTTAATGGGAGAGCGCCCTCCTTTCCCCATTGTTTTTCACAGCACCATGCGCATATCGCTCCGAGTCTTTTAGAGGCTGTTTGCCACGCGTTTCTGTGTTCCCTTTCATATTGCTCATAATAGTACATTCCCTGAGTGATGTTCTCTGAGCCGTACATGTTCCCTGAGTCTGGCCCACAGAGTTTCATCAATATGCACTAGAGAGGAATGCGGCGTTAGCGGCTATACGGCTCACATCAACGTCATCTGTGTCGTCATGGGCCGCCATTATACAGTGCGGTCGCTTTAACTTCGTCAATGGCTTCGATTGAAAAGTTTCAGTGGCCGTAAATGCAATTACAGTGCCACCAAAATGCACAGGAGAGTGTGTAATTATATAATTACAAAATAAAACATTAAGGGGCAGGAATAGAGCGTAGTGGGTCCGGGAACAAAGGCGTGTTAAGGACATATTAGCAGAGATTAAGAAGAAGAAATGGTGTGAACAGGGCATGTTGCGAAGGCAAGATAACCGCTGGTCAATAAGGGTAACAGAATGGATCCCTAGAGAAGGCAAGCGTAGCAGGGGGCGGCAGAAAGTTCGATGGGCAGATGAGATCAAGAAGTTTGCGGGGATAAATTGGTCGCAGTTAGCACGGGACCGGGACAATTGGAGATCAATGGGAGAGACATTTGCCCTGCAGTAGGCGTAGATATGATGATGGTGATGGTGATAATTTTGAGGATTATGATGATAATGGCAATAAAACACGCTGTTTTGAAGCTAAAAATTGAAAAAATAAAGCGTGTTATGCAGTGAGAGTCTCCCAGAAGGGTTATGGCTACTATTGTGCAGACCAAGCTGGTAGTTAAAAATAATGTAGAATCTTGGAATAAAGTCATTAAAGAATCTTATTTTTCAAACATTTCAAATATTAAATTGTTTGAAAATCACAGAGAGGTTTTATGCACGTACCTGGAGTTTATGCAGTGTGGGGTTCAACAGGGAAAACAAACATAGAAAACCTATACCGGCTCCAAAAAAAAGTCTTACGCATAATTGAAAACGCACCCTACTTCAGCCACAGTTCTCCATTATTTAAGAAACATCGGGTACTGACAATTATGAACATTCTAAATAAAAAACTCTCTTTAACTATTTATCACCAGATAAAGACAGACTCTAATGACTTTTACAGAAAATACACGTCATGAACACATGAATATGGGTTTAGGCAGGTAATATATACAAAGCCAAAAACTCGCACAAACTACGGGCACCAGAAATAGAGCTACCAGATTCCTAACATTTTAAACAGTCACCCCGCAATTTTAACCATGGCACAAGATGCTAAATCTGAACAAGGATTTAAGAGGGAATTAGACATGTACCTTTTGGAATTACGGTAAAATTTTAACTTTTTATTTTAACTTTTTGTTTCTTTTAGAAACTTTGAGGTATTTTTTTTCCGCTGTATGAAATCTTGTACTGTATTATTGTTTGTTTATGAAAACAGATTTTTTTCCGCTTTATGGAATCCTGTACTATAATTTTTGTTTGTTTATGAAAACTGATAACTGTTTTTTTGTTCTTTCTTGCTGTGAATTCTTGAATTCTACTCATTGTTTCCTGAAATCCGAGAGCTGATGTGTATGTTTTTTTCCTAGTGGAATTGTCATTGTAATTATTGTCTTTTTGTAAACTGAAAGCTGATTTTCTATGTGTTAATTGTGTGCATTCTTTTGTTAATTTTTATTGTCACAAAGTACGTGCCATTTCCCGCAGAGTCGTGCCAAAACGTGAAGGGGGGGGGGGGGAGGGGGACGTCACCTTGTCAGGCTTTTTTTTTTTTTTTTTCCTGTAGCCTTTTTGACCGTCCCCCTCGACAACTGTATAGCCAGTCTTGTACATGTTGTCGCAATAAACTTTCAACTTTCAACTTTCAACAACTTTCAACCTATAAAAACGAGTATTTCACCTTCACGGTGTTTTCGTCCGTGTTTTCGTAACAGACCGTCTGCTACAACGTTCCCAGCGGTGGATTACCCGCTCAGTCAAGATGTCCGGGCGCTAATAACATATGCAAAAAAGAGCGGGGAAGCACACTCTCTTTACCACAAATTAACGTGCCTACATTTTGGGCGTGTACTTATGTAAATATGTCCCGATGGTCGCTCGCCGGCGCTAGTCCTTCCACGTGCTTATAATGAAGCATAGCAGTTATTAGCATGTACTTATGGGGCGAGTTTCGAGTTTCCAAGCGAAGCGAGAGAAGAGAATGGAGTTTCGGTCATGTCAGCCGGAGCGGCTACCTCGTAGACACAGCACTGCAAAGTGAGCCTCACTTTGCAGTGCTGTGTCTACGAGGTAGCCACTGCCGCTGCCGTAGACACACTGACGATGCATAGAGAGTAGATCAACTCCATTGCATATTTAAAGGGACCCTGAAACACTTTCGATACGCGCTTTCATTCTTTCCTTCGCGTCTGGAAGCAGTGCGAAAGCTATAGTAATCGCCCGCACGGAGCGGCGCTGCGTTGTTTACTCTTCACAGCAGATACGCCTTCCATTTCTGCTTTGTTTTCGTGGCTTTTTTTAAGTTGCTATCGAAAAGCGTTCATTGCTTCAACTGAAGGAAAACCGGCCAACAGCAGCAACATGGCCTTAGTGACGTAATTCGAGCCGTCGAAGAACGTCAAGACCGGGAAAGAGAAAAAAAATTTTTGTCTCCGAGGTAGCAAACCAATGAAGACGCTTAAGAATCCGATAGACAAGCCAAGTCATCAGCTGTGTTCTTCTTATAAGGCCATAACCACCTCCTCCCTCCCCCCTTCCTCCCCGCCGACATGGATTCACAGGCGCAGTTTTCCCTCTAGTATACCTGCTAAGAAACTCTATGGTATGGCCCACATAAACTCGACCACAAAACAGAATAATACAGTACACAACATTAGTATTGCACGGCACAAAACGTCTTCCGTGCTTGATTGTACAACCACATGTGGCATTGGGCCCACCGGCGTCAAGATTGTTACGAACCATTGAGCATAAACTGTTCAGTTTATTCTTAGCAGGAAAAAACCACCCTATGCCCGCATCTGTCTTGTCTTTTTTAAACCTTGCGCACGCAGATATGGCATCACAGCTATTTTTTTGCTTTTGTCCAGATTTTGTCCAGATGTTCGCGCTTAAATTTCAACCATGTATGTGCACCAACTATGTCGCCTCTCTATTTTACTTCAGTTTATTATTAGGCATTGTTCCATAATAATGCTCTGGTAACAAACAATTCAGCAAAGTTGTTGCAACCAGCTCAAAACTCACGCCAGTTGGTTCTCTAAATTGCGTATTTCACGCAATTTTTTCTCCCTCCTCGAAAGTGAAGCTGTTACTGGCTCGTCTGTGCTGGGCCTACCCAATTGCGACAGAACCCTGACCGCTCGTTGTACTCCTCGATATTTTTCAGGAAGAGATCCTTTTACCTCTTGTCATTTATGTTAAGCTGCCTGGGACAACAACAGCCCTCCTTGACGAGAACATCATACGCAAAGCCCTGATCGCTTGTCTTCGGTTTTTGTTTCAGCAGCAAAGGGGTTGTTCGCTGTCCGCTCCTCGGAGTTTCATTTGGTGCCCACATTTTTTTAATGAAATAGTAATTTTAACAACCGTTGGAAAGTTGTCAGTGATGATTAAAACCATGAAGCAGAAATTAATCACATTATTAGTATGAGCGTGGCTGTGTTCAACAAGCGTTCCGAAATAATAAGAAGTAGTATACATCTGCCAATAAGAAGAGGGGTATAAAACCAACGATTACTTCCGGTAATTACGCACGGGGCAACGATATAGATCTGACGTAGGAGCTTGAAAAAAAAAAAAAAAAACATAGATCACCGACTGAGGTCACCCCTCACTCCACTTCTCCCTCGCCCTTTCCCTTGAAAAAAAAAAGAATAAATGTTATTCGTCTCCTCCCCATAGAGCTATGGAAAGATGAATGTCAGGAAGAATACCAGGTACCCTTAGTTATAAGGAAGCCTTGTGGAATAGAAAACAGAGTTGGGTGGCAGACATCCAGGCCCAAATTAAGCGGAAGAAGATAAGTTCGGCTGGTCATGCCATGCGGATAACGAACAACAGGTGGACCAACTGTTTACGAAATGGCTTCCGCGGCACGGGAAAATAAATTCAATAACAGAAGAACTCAGTTAAGGGATGAGTAAAAAAAATTCGGGAGCAAAGAATGCATTCGAAAAACTCTAGATTACAGTGGTTGGAGGTCAATAGGAGAGGCCTTGGTCGCGCAGTAGTCATTAATTTGTGGATAATAAAGATGATGACGATGCTGCTGCTGCTGCTGCTGGTGATGATGATGATTATAACTACGATGACGACGACGGTGATAGTGATGTATTGAGGATGATGAGGCGACCTGCCCAGTGCGGCATTTTATCACCAAAGTTGATAAGCGGTGGTTTTACACGCGACTTTACAGCAATTTTCATACGCTCGTCGGGATTGGCCACTTCATCCCCTATACCTGGGCGATAACTCCATCTATCGCTGCACTAAAATAGGTGCTCCATTGAGTGTGTCTAGCGGTTCCCATGGTGGCTGCAAATCAATTTAAGTGTGCAAGCCCGTACAGCTGAGCGAATTTTCATGGACCTCCCGGTTTCGAGGAAATCAATCAAACATTTGCCATTTGTTCGATTTGTGCTACATATGCTTGGCTTAAGTGGAGTGACTTCAGTCTGTGTTTTAACAGTTTCAGTCACAAATATTGTAGGCAAGCATCCTATCTTAAGCTGACCCACATGCGTGACATTTCTGCTTGCCTAGACTTGGTTCCCCAGTGAAGTTTACTACCCCCATCTTCTTGGCGCCAAAGGCATGTAGTCAGCCCGGCGTCATGATCCACTCGCATGTCTCGATATATGCATCCAAGAAAGGGAGGGTCATAATTTACGTAACAAATGAGCATTGGCTCGCTGCTTTGCCGATTCCGTACCGCGGCGTCAGAATAAAGCCCCGCTTACTTTCATCGCTTCGGCTGCGTACGGCTTCCTCTTCCCCGAAGTTTAATTTTACGCTTAACGTTCCACACAAGGCGGCGAGACCAGACGATGGAAAAGTCACGAACTCCGCATCACGTCATCTTTAGCGTTAGCCCGTCGATATAACGGCAGGAGGAAATGGCAGGGGAGGTGGAGCAGCCTGTCTTCATTATCCTTCTAGGCGGACAGAGTCGTTGCCGGTGGTGCCGACGGCGCAAACAGAACGAGCTCGGCGAGCGCGGCAAACAGAAGCGTTTGCAGCCGCGGACGTGATCGAGCTTGAACAGAACTGAAACGCACGAGCCACACACGCCCACTACTTTACGGTGCAGCCTTTTCTGCTCTCCCTCTCTCCCTCTTTATTCCTCTCTTTCGGCAGGTTGTGAATGCGCACTTTATACGGGCGCGAAATTTATTACAGGGAGGAGCGCTTTGGAGAAGAATGAAAACTCGTCAGAGAAAGTAAAAAAGGCGGGAATTATAAAAGAGGTAAAGTCAGACGTAGAAAAAAAAAAAAAAGAAGACTAAGGTGGTAAGTATCGCTAGAAGAATGAGGGAGTACAGGAACGCCGAACCTCCCTCAACTCTCTTTTTTCGTCTCTCTCTCTTCCGCATCGATCGGCTCCAGCAGCATACAGAAAGGAACGCCCGAACGGTCGTCATTAAAAAGACTGACCGTGAGGAGGGAAGGCAGTGTTGGGTGGCTTCGATGAAAAGCCTAGCCGGGGGAAAGGGAGGGCCGACCTCAAAGGCCAGTTTAGTGTCGAAATGAAAAGGCCGAGCCGGGAAACAAGCTCCCATCGACAAGGCAGATCCGGTAATTTGCATGGGAAATCACTCTCCAGAAAGCAGGCAGCGAGAGCGAGAAAACAGTATTTAAATGAGCTGCTTTTGGCTGGCGGCTGGGTGCGCTCTCGCGCGTGCCGCCTCTCGCTTGACGCTGCTCCGTAGTAAGTTTCTCTCTCCTCCCTCTCTCTCTCTCTGTCTACCGCGGGAACCCCGAGGCCGGTTTTAAAACGCCAAGCGAGCGATGTAGGTGCGCGTGCACGTCGGCCCGCATATACCGCGTTGCGTTGAAAGCCCTACGAAGTGAGGAGCCCAGCCGACGTCCTCGGGGACGTCGCCACGTTCTCCCCCCAACCTTTTGTTTTCGAGAAATCGAGTGCGCGACATCCGCCGCCTTCATTGTTCGTTTGTTTCACGTAGCATGCTGGTGGACTTTGAGTGATAAGACCTATGTGGGTTGGAGGGCCAGGTCAACGCATTATAGCAACGCGCCCATAAAATTCATAACTTTAAAGGCCAACTGCTCTCAAAATCTCGACCTTTCGAAAACACTATTTCCTTATAGTCTGCTGAAAAAGAAAGCGAGGGGCAAAATGCAACAGCTGAAATACGCGCGTGGACGTCGCAAGCGGTCAGCGAAAATCGGCGATTTTGAAACCGAAATCTTCGAGAGCGCGGCCATTGAGGTGACGTTGCCGCCGTCCAGCGAGCGGCCGGACGGTCAGCAGCTCGGGAGCAAGCCTGCGCGCAAGCTCTACGCGCGCACGCGACAGCAAATGGGTGAAGCGTTCGTAGCAGAGCTCGACCGGTTCTACAACTTCTTATGAGTTGGGAACGCTTAAAGGAGCCATGAAGAGAAAACACAAGTTTGGTTCATTCAAAAGATTGTCTCGTTAGAATCATACTGACACCACTTTTAACGTAAACTTCGCTCAAATAAGCTACATAATTAGGAAAAACGGGAATGGTCATGCGACCCACCAGCTCATTTCCCGCAACAGAACCTATGATGTCACATGAGCTAAGCTCTGCGATTGGTGGAGGCTGGCGGAAGCAGACGCAAATTAGGTAGAGCTTACAAACTAGACGAACGAGCGATTTGCGCTTAAATTTAGGGCACATTCTTTACAAAGCAATAAGAATGATGGGACAAACAGTGGAAGTTACGAAAGCACATGTAAACATAGAAGTACTGATGCGTTCTGCTGTTCGTACTGCGCACAGCATGCTTGGTTTAGCTGCTGCACAGCACTACGGGGCTTGGGGTTGTCTCAGACGACACTGGCCGATTGACGCAAGCAACGGTGTCTTACGTGACCCCATTTGTCGAGCGAGCACTGTATCAGGGAACGAATATTTTCTCCCATAACAAAAACAAGCCAGGTTTAAATGCGGGCAAAAACAAACCAAACGCTTGCCACGGGATGGTGGCCCATCTAGGTTACGGAACGTAAAGAAACGCGGGAACAAACCAACATCGCTGTACAGGGTGGAGACAACCTTTGAACGGTCCCGTGCCGCCGCAGTTGGGCCAACGGGCTCAACGCGTTATTCTTTTCGTTTCCCACGAGACCTAGCAACGCGAAACAGACAATATGATTCAAACTTCTTCAGTAAACCGCGTTGCGGCGATAATTTTAGCGCGGTTTTGACACAATGACTCGCTTCGGCGGCGAGCGAGCAACCGAAAATGGCGGCGCCAGCGTATACGTGTCTCTACCCTGTACGGCGGATGCGTGAATGAAGGTACTCTAGGCTGCAGAGCGGTCGGTTCCTGTGATGTCATTTGGTACCCCGAAAACGCACGATTGAGCGGGAAAATCAAAATTTTAACCTAAATTGTTTAATTTCTCAGTGAATAAAGCACCGTTTGTATCCGGACAAGCGCTGGGGGCACTATAAAACACGAAATCTTTCGAATAAAACCAACTTGCATTTTCTCTTCATGGCTCCTTTAAGTCCTTATGAGTTGGGAACGCGATAGTATTAATATCGCATTGAATTCCGCAAAGTGCACCTTCAAGCACGTGTTTTTACGTCTTACAGAAACGAAAGCATTACTCGCGTATTAAAAAAAAAAAGAAAAGCAAGGTTTTCTTTTTTAATGCGTGAGTCGCTTGAAGCTTTCAGAGTACGGTAATCTGTTTCAGCAATTATTAGAAGCATCTCGAAGAAACTAATCTATAGACAGCACCGTTGGCCGCGCTACGACAACACACAACTTTAGTGCTGGTGCAGTTCGTCTTAACAATAAAAATGAGCGATGGTCCATGCTTGAGGAAAATGGGGATTGGGTGCGCCTGCGGTCGCTCCAACACCACTTTATACAGGCCGCCACGAAACTGCCAATCTGTCAACTGGTTATGGGACTCCAAAAGCCTTGTGCAGCCTCCACTAATGATTTTTATACAGTCGAACCTTGTTATGACAAACTAGTATCGGGACAGTAATTTAGTTCGTTATATTCAATATTCATTGTAACAGTAGAGCTAAAGATCGGTTCAAACCTGGTAATCTGGCTGCCGCAAAAATCCTTGACACAAAAACGTATAATTTTAATCTCCGAACCTACTATAAACAAGGTAACCTTTATCTTTCTTCGTGGCATTTCAAGCTCAATGAACCAGAACATGAAACGGGAAATTACAACAGAACAAAGTTTTTCATTCGACCAAATAGGCCAGCGTTCCTATTTTTTCGAGGAAGGATGTGATCTTTGTCTGGTGGCTATTGATAGCACTGAGCAAGTTTTGCACAGTGTCCACAAACAGAGGGGCCTTTTTCTACTTCTGCGGTTTCGGACGACGGGAGTTTTTCCACGTAGCTTCTCATCCTACTGGTCAAACATTTCTTCGTTATATTCGATATTGCGCGTGGCGTTCATGGTTTCCCCTCCTTTATAAAACAATAAGTGTCATTGAAATAAACCGTGACCTACCAAAGTTCGTATTTAGTTCGATATAGCCGATAATTCACTATATCAGTGCTCGTTATAACGGGCTTCAAATGTACCTATATACATACGGCACACACCAGACGAACCTGGTAGTGGTTGCTTCAACGCTACCGAAGTTCCGTACCCGTAGAGCCGTTACACCGTGTTGTAACTATTTCTGGGGCCTCGAGGAAAGTCGCCTTTTCCGAAAAGCTTTAGACCGGTGCTTCCAATCTCGCCTGACTTCACAGTGACTTGTCAACCTTGCCTGCGTGCCCCATTAACTAAACTGATGGAAGCATCGTCCCGAGCGAGACGTTAAATCCTGCGTAGGTGCACCTTTTTCACTGCCGGAGCTTACTTTTCTTGAAGCAGTAATTGGCCGGCTGCCTTTGTACGAACACCAGTTCAAAGAAAAAATGGCCATGGTTTCAACCTGTGGGCAATGAACACTCTCAATATTTCTCGGGAAACAGGGGATTATGCTTAAAAAAGCCTATTTTAAAATTTTTGCATTTAATTCTCTTTTAGTAAGTGCATAATCTCCTTCGTAACAAAGGAGTACTCTTTTAATGAGTCTTTGAATTTGTATTTTTCATGGTATCTATAGGAATTAAAGTTCTGATTGCGAGGAACGGTTGTCCTCTTCGCAGCATAGATCTATTTGTTTACTGATGTGGGAAAAATTTCTGCACTCTCTTGTAGGCTCTCGCTGAGAATTGCCGGTGTTGTATGTATTTTAATTCATGTAACCTAAAGGTTCTTGCGGGCATTTCATAGAAAAGGGGGGGGGGGTAACAAGATATTACAGACTTGCAAACACAACAGACATTTAGGGCGGACAATTTTAAAGCACAGACAATTAGAACATCCTAGTAGAGGTTACAAAACACAAAAAATGCAAACGAAGAACAAAAATGAACACAAGAAGACATGGTCAGTACATGAGATACAAAACGTGTAAATGCACTCGCAATGTTCTAAAGAGCCCAAAATTACTCCTTTTCTGGACATGCCCATTTAACCTGTTTCAAGGCTTGGGGCATATGTTGGATTTTTGTGCGTGTGTGTGTGCGGGTTTGATAGAGTTGCCTTATTACCTTTAGTTATATTTTTCCAAGCGGTGTCTATATTTTGTGTGTTGCTCCGGTTTATTTTTATTTGTTCCCCCTTACTCCCCTCATAGTCCTGTAAGGTATCTTGAATAAATAAATGAAAACCTGCGCTCCAATTCCCTAGCAAACGACCCATAATAATGAATTGAAGTGATTTCATTTGGCAGTCTGTTTCAGTGGTAAATAGAAAGAAAGTACAAGTATTGCCGAAGAAGGTTTGTACGTGCAAACTTTTCACGCGGAAATATTTCTTTTTTCAGACCTAAGTTCTGGTCAAAGCGAAAAACAACGCGTAAGCAGCCCACCGTGTCGGAGATACTGTGTAGCCAGCATTCACAGCCTACTGAACATTCCACGGCATTGTCAACCTGGATGGATAATCACTGACTTTTTTTTTTGAAATCTTAAATCCTTGCAGAACGTAGTCACCCAAGACACCCAGTATTTAGATTAAGGACCCGCCGTGGTGGCTCAGTCAGCTCAGTGGCTAAGGCATTGCGCTGCTGAGCACGAGGTTGCGGGTTCGATTACCGGCCGTGGTTGACGCTTTTCTGATGGAGGCGAAAAGTAAAATCGCCCGGGTGTACGAAATTTCGGCGCACGTTAAACATCCCCAGGTAGTCAAAATTAATCCGGAGTCTTCCACTACGGCGCGCCTCATCGTCTGCGTTGCGTCGGCACGTTAAACACTACAATCAATCAATTACTTAGATGAGGGGGTGGCAAAGTACCTCAGCCAAACATTAGTGCTCTATGCCCATCAGATAACTTGTAAGCTCGCTCAAAATATTTTCCTCTCTTTCCAGGTCTAGACGTTCTTCGACGGCTCGAATTATGTCACTAAGGCCTTGTTGCGGCTGTTGGCCGGTTTTCCTTCAGTTGCAGCAACGAACGCTTTTCGATAGCAACTTAAAAAAAAAGCCACAAAAACAAAGCAGAAATGGAAGGCGTATCTGGTGTGACGAGCAAATCACGCAGTGCCGCTCCGTGCTGGCGATAACTATAGCTTTCGCAGTGCTTCCAGACGGGAAGGAAAGAGTGAAAGCGCTTATCGAAAGTGTTGCAGGGTCCCTTTAAATATGCAATGGAGTTGATCTCCTCTCTATGCATCGGCAGTGTGTCTTGCCTCGTGTCCATACTTCAAGGGGCAGTGAAGACGAAATACAAGTTCGGTTCTTAAAAGAGGCTGCTGCATTGTCCAGATAACAACGATACCGATTTTATCGCAGACTTCAAACAAGTAATGGAGGTATTAAGTAAAGCACCTGAACCAGTGCCGACTCCCCAGCCACTTTTGGGGCGATCTTTCTATGACGTCATAGAATTTCGTTTTCTCGAGGGGCGGCCGCCGGCCAAAGCCATCGCCACGAAACACGGGCGATTGTACTGGGCATAGAGTTTCTTACAGTATACACTAGAGAGGAATCTGGCGCTAGCGTCTATGCGGCTCACATCAAGGTCGTCTGTGTCGTCATGGACCGCCATTATACATCGCGCTCGCCTTAGTTTCATCATTGGCTTGGATTGAAACGTTTTAGTGACCGCTAATTTAAACAAAGTGCCACAAAAACGAGAAGAATAGTGTTCAATTATGTAAGTGGAAAATAAAAACAGGCTGTTTTAAAACTAAGAAAAAAAGAAGTAAAGCGTATTTTTGCCGGGACGGTTGTGCCTGCTATTCCGCAGGCCAATTAGTTACGAACACTGTTATTATTTGGGGGGTAACTCATTAGAGACTGTGATTTTATTTATTTTACCATTATTTCAAAAAATAAGTTGTTTGAAGAGTTTCGAAAGTTTTTTGAGCGTGCCTATGAAAACGTTGCCTTCGTGCTGAACCGGTGCACCGCGACCGCCAGCTAGTTTAACAAGAAAAATGAAAACGTGGCGTTAAACAGACGTGGACGATGACAAGATAGGACGCATACAAGCGCCCGTATCTGCCGTATCTTGTCTTCGTCGAAGTACGTTTTGTTTCTTCTTTTCGTCGGCTGCAAATTTCGGGGCGGCATATTACCCGCTCAGTCATACGTCCTTCGACTGCGGCATGAGCAACGTCAGGTGCGATCACGCATTGCCTGCTGTTTCACTGAACACGGCTACCACAGAAACTGGAGGATTTCGTCTTCCTTGTAGCTCGTAAACGTGCGAATGCATAGTGAAGAAAGCAAATCACAAAAACCGCTTAAGAATCCAGTTGTCATGCCAAGCCCAAGCCAAAAAGGATGTATTCCCATGAACCCCCATGACGACATGGCTTACGAGGCGCAGTTTCCTCTCTAGTATACTTACTAAGAAACTCTATGGTACTGGGCCTTTAGTTATCTTGTCCGCACCGCCTGAATGCTTACTTGCAGTTAACCACCTGATATCTACGTTTTTAGTGCTGGTTGCTGCCCCTTGGAACGCCACTTGTACCCGTACTACGTCACATGCGGCGGCAAATTTGAAAGTTTTTCAATATTTCTTGCGTTTTGTAGGTTAAAAAAAAACGTTGGCAGTGTTTGAGCTAAGGAAGGCTAGTTCTTTCAAATTACACAGTTGAATTTTGTTTTTCTAGCCCCTTTTACGACATTATCAGCGTGCATGTCAAAGATTATGTGACAAATTTGTAAATGGTTTCAATTTACATGTTTAGGTTCGAAAAAGTATTTGTAGTAATTACGGACAAGGTATTTCACCCGCAGTTCCTTTTTTTTTCTGACTTTTGCATTGGGCTTAGTTGCCCATTCTTCAAGGTTTCTACGAAACTGAAGAAACGCGTCCCTACAAGGTTACGGGAAGAACCGTGTCTTCGGGTTCTCTTTTCTTTGTTTTTCTCTTGCTCGTGAGTGTATGCGGAAACAAAGACGGACTCAAGCGGACTCAGTGAGGCAGTCTAGGCTTTCTTTCCTCTTTCCACGTACGACAGGTCAGCTCGAGATGCTTCTTCTCCGAGTGCATTTAGCGCGCCTGTCCCTCAGCTATCGCCTCATCTTAACCGATCGAACGACCTGACGCAGCGCGTGGTGGAGTGGGCGATGACGCTGTCTCCCCCTGGAACAACAGAGAACTCGGCCCCGTCGGGCCCTGCGTCAACAGCAGAGAAAGCCTCAGGAGTGGAAATGAGCTAGGGCACAGCCGCCACCCTTTCAAGACCAATGAACTTGTTTCTTCGAGAAACGAGGATAAAGAGAGAAAGTGGGAGAGAGCTCGGGAGAGCGACAGGTCTCTTCTCACAACAACGTACAGCGAGGGGCTCCGGCTTGGACGGAGAAGAGCTCGTCTCTGTCGTCGAAGGAAACACGCTGCCGTCGAAAGGGACGCACACCATCGGGAGCGCTGCTCCTCGCATCAGGCAGGCAGGCAGGCAGGGAAGCAGACAGGCAGGCGTGCTGCTCTTTTTTTGAGGTGCTCAAAGTCTGCCGGCTTCTCGCGACAGGCACCGGGGTGAAAAAAAGGGAAAGGTTGGGGAGGCAGAGAGCGAGGGCCCTGTTATGGTGACCCGTGTTGACGCAAGCCGTAGATGGCGCCACGTGTTTGCGCTTGGCCTCAGCGTCAGCGGTTTGGTCGGTGTTTCGCGCCGGGAGCCTGTTCGCGAGAGCCGAGGCGCAGTAGCTGCAGGCGTAACGGAGTTTGCCTACCGGCTCAAAGGGCAGTAACAACATACTCTAAAATGGAGCGACGAAGCCGCTGGCACGGAAGCGACGTGCCTGTTCCGCGCCTCTGAAACGCTCCGCACGCTTCCCACCTTTCGGGCTTTTTTTTTTTTTTCCTGAACACTTGCCTTGTTTCTCTTACTTCTTTCTTCTCTTTTTGTTTGTTCGTTTGCTTGTTTCGATGGGTCATCGACTACGTTGTCCTTAGGAAACCGTCAGTGCTTCGTGGTGGGCGAAAAACAAATTCGGCTTTGGTCGATAGTATATGCCCTTGTATCGACGTTGAAGACTTGCGATATATATTAAGGCGAATCGTATTATTGTTTTTAAAGCGTTCGTCTTTTTGTTACTTATTTTTTTCCTTATGAAAGAAACGTTCTGTTGCATCGCTGAAACGTTTCTTTTCTGTCTAAACGGATGAATATAGATTTTTTTTTTGTTTTCGTGACGAGTCATCGTTTTGAAATATGGGAAAAACAAATAAGGATAAAGTTCACTGAATCTTGTTAGGCACTGGCCATTTGATCATTCTACGCTTTCTTTTTTTTTTTTTGCTTTTAGCGCGACGAAGAGTACATTGAACGTTGGTTCAAATCGCTGCCGATGACATTTGAGACATTTCATTCTGATGGCGTTCAGCTTCGAGCGGTGCATCGGCAACAAAGGAGTTAAGGGGAAAAAACTGTAGCAGGGGAAACAAAATCTGTGAGGTCATACACAGATGAAGGATAGAGGAAGGAGGTGGTGCGGAAAGAAATGCAGCGAAGAAACACGGGGAAAATGACGTCGAACTGCGGCGAAAACTGCTCAGCGGCCGAAACGCGCTCGAGTCAAGGGAGGCAAAACAGCAACGACCGAAAAGAGCCACTTCTGGGCATCGCTGTGCTTACGCCACGGCTTCGAGAACGGCGTAGGAGCCGACGGCGACGCCGCGCAAACAGGGCGGGCCGAAAGCGCCAGCAGCTGGAGACGATAGGTCGGATACATTGGGCCCGGCATCGCCAAACATACATTTTATCCGCGACTTCGCTGACTATTAACCTTTCTTTTTTAAAATCGCGCGCATGTTTCGAATTTGTGCACCAGCCCCTCCTTCGCTATCGTTTATATACGTAGATAGCGCCACTTGGAGCCCGCTATTCGGTTTTACGTTCCCTCTCCCCTCGCCCTCTTCCTTTATATACGACAGACAAAAGCTCTATGTTGTCTCTAATCGTAGTTTTCAATCTGAAGCGTTTACAAGCGAACTTATTTCGTTTCTACGTCGGTTGGTCGATCGGTGCGTTGCCAACTTTCACGGAGCATGCGCCGGGGCGTACTACTTGCAGGAAATAAAACTGGCGTCTCTATCGGTGGTTTGCGTGTGTGTATGCATGTCAAACACGCATACCCACATGCTAGCGCCCGTGCACACCCACGCACGCACACGCACACACACACACACGCACACGCACACACACACACGAACGCACGCACACAAACACACAAAACACACACATGCACACACACATACACACGCACATACACACACGCGCACACACACGCGTGCACACGCACGCATACACACACGCACGCACACACGCATGCACACACGTACACGCCTATGTATGCGCACGCGCTCACGCACAGATGGCTTGAGGGCAGATGACTTTTCCCCATACAGGCGAATCTCTTACTAGTCTAGCTTCCTTAAATTAATATGCGTAGCAGAGAAATCCGAAGTTTTTTATTGGAGTTCAGGGTTGTCACTGAGTTTTAGCTTTTACGGTACTACGAACAGTAATTCACGACACCCAGCTCCACGACCAATCTCAGACTGCAGTTGTCGGCATCAATTTACCTTCTGCAATGACAGCCGTCGTCGTTAAGATTCCTCACGTGTTAAGGAACCATTTCGTAGTTGCGTTATTTCCTTTTTCTTTCCTCAGTTCATCGCAGAGTTAGGGACGCAACGGTATGCAGAATGAACCATCCCACAGGACGTTTCCACCTCTAACTGCTTGCTCTTTCTAATCGGGATCTTCGGGTGTTCTTCTTGAGCGCAGAACATGCGGAACTGCCTTTGAAAGGAAATGTTAGACGTGCGAGCACACTTTCCTTTCATGAGCGAGTAAAAAAAAGAGAAAAAAAAACGGAATGCGACTGTGATGATCACGGAGAAAAGATAGGGCCTCTTAGCAACTATGAGTGTTTTTTTTTCTTTATAGTTACGCAAATGAGCGTCCCATCCGGTCGTCTTCCGTTACGAAGAGAAAGCTTCGGAATGTCTGCTGGCATTAAAAGCAACACCCAGTGAATTTCCAGCCGCAGAGAAGCACTCTTCTGCAAGCAGCAAGAACTGCCGAAGTTGCCAAAAGTATGGGAGTGAAGTGGCCCCTCCTCTTCATTGCGCTTCGCGCGTTTTTTAGCTTCTTTATTGCAGCGGATGCATTTAATGGAGCTTCAAACGCGTATTCGCGACATCCAAAGTGTCACAGCTCAAGCATTTTGATTAGGCGTACATATTTAGTGTACTACGCTGACTCCTCGTGTTGAGTTTCAGAGGCTCGCAGAAGAAACTTTTTTTATCGGTTAAATTTGACGTCTGAAATGACAGTTCACCGTGCGGTGGGAAATAAATGCAAAGATGCCGACGCAGAAAATAAAACGCTGCAGAAATTCACCTAACCCGGCAGCTTAAATCGAACTTGCCAGTTTACTGCAAGGAAAGGTTGGTGTCTGCTAGGCGTAAAATGAGTTCACTGTGCTAACCCTTGCAAGTGCGTCTGCGCGAACGCCTACATTTTTCACATAGAAGTTCTCTAAAAAGAACTGGTATTTTTAAAAACTCCGCTGCTTTTCCCGCTTCGCGACAGGCCCGCTCAGTGTACGGTAGTGCAGAAAGTTGGGCTCTCTCGTCGTTACAAGCACGAGAAGAGTTTCCCTGGCGCCATTAGACCGGGCGCAAGAGAGCGTGTTTCTGTACGTTTCCGTGGCGTCTAATAGCTCCAGTAATGATGTCTTCCGACAACCGCCCTCGCTTGCTTCTCTGCGTCCTGCTATTCATGCCCCTTCTATCGCCCATTGGATGTTCTTATGCTTGCTTGTTTATTTCTTTTTACGTATACTACGCCACTTGGTGGTGTACCGGGCCTTCCTAAGAGTGCGGCTCCATGATGGATAACTGATGCTCCTTCCATTGCATTTTGCTGCGCCGTGTCGCAGCTTGCACAACACGAGAGAGTGACAGGAAGGTGGCTTTTAGCGGCGACTTTCACAGCTCAGATGAAACATCCGCGGCTTAGCTTTACTGGGGAAAGGGAGAAGCAGAAATAAGGAGAAGAAAGTAGCTTTATTTCCACGTGGAACCCGTAGTCCAGAGCTTCCGGGGTAGTCGACATGGCCGTCTCTGCGCGTTCAACCAGTCCTTGCTGCACTTCCGCTCTGGAGTCGCGGGGAGGGTATGCGGGGAGGATTGGGGTTCTGTGTGCACGTCCAGAGAGTATGATAAATGCTGGGGTGGTTCCCGCAGTTCGGACGCTTGGGGGGTCCTGCGTAACCACCGGAATCGGTGTATAAGGTGTACAGTGGGGTAGCGCGTTTGTTTGAATATGTCTTAGTACAGGGGATTCCCGGCGCGTTTTGTGCTGTGAGAGGGATGCGAGGCACCGAAAACTATACTCCGCTTCACTCATTTCATGCAGAGCTGTGGATGATGGCGGAGTGGAAAGGCGCAGCCGACAATGCGCAGAAGAAAACAGTTCAGAGTCGCGTCGTCCGCTTTCTGATGGTGGGAGCAGAAGTAATGAGTGGGGTTTCAGCGGTGTAACTTAGTTGTCGACTCGGTGCGGTGGCGGCCGCTTTGGCTGGTATCGGCGTACCTCCTGTCCCTATTGGCCAATTACCGCTGTGACTTTCGAAAGGTGGAGGGAAGAGTGTGAGACGGAGTACACTTTTATTCGAGCTTCATAGCTGATGTGGATGTACACAGCTGGGTGGCAAATAAGCGGCAAAAATGGTAAAAAAAAAAAAAACAAGTTGAACAGGTGGCGGTTGGCTCCGACATCTTTTAAAAGAATGAAATGTTCGGGCTGAGAGTTTCAATTAAGCTCACAAAAACATAAAAATTCATTAACGAAAAATTCTGACGATAATTAGGACGAACACGATGGCACGTGACGTGGGCAGGTACGTAAATTAGTCCTGACAGAGTTATCGTTATTCTGATCCTGACCAGTGCCTGAAAAAGTATGATTGTGATGCCACTTCTCAGATAAGAAAGTTGAGGATAGGTGTACGACAAACTATAACGACACGTGATTGTCCATCTTGATCAGTCACATCATGATTTCTCTGTTCACGAGGAACAATGACGAGCAATCTTGAGGAATCGAGAGTGAAACGATCCCCCGTCTCTGAAGGAAGGAGAATTTCAATTCATCTACTCCTTTATTTAATGAGGGACGTATAGAAAAGGGGTGCGTGTGTTTGCGTGTGTGTTAGTACACCCAACGCCTGCAATTGTATTTCGTGCCGGCGCCAATTCTCTTTTACCCTACGAAATGCTGTCGAGGAATTGGCAAGGTGAGCGCGCAGTCATCGAATCTGAGTGTTCGCATACCTAAGACGTTTCGTTATGTAGATGGCGTTTGCGTTCATTCCCCTCCGTAATCTCGCTCAAACCCAAATTTCTTGCTAACTACCCTGCAGCGTCCATTTCGCCTCTAGTTTATTTTCGTGGAAGACAATATGGAATTGGAAGTGGGCTTGACGCTGAAGGAGAACCACAGATGCTGACGCTAAGCTCGTCATACTAACTGTAAAGTGTTGTAAGCTTCACTCCCATGTCGCCAGACGGGGACGCGGCCTCATTTTGAATTTTCCCGCCTCTGCACGCACTTAAGTGAGGCGCTGGTGCATTGTCCACCATGCTTGTCAAAGAAAAGCTCGCGCAAGCCCTTCGATGAGTTTCTTATTGAAATAAGAAACTTTGGTATTTGCGGAAACGAGGAACATGTTCTAATGTCCATTGCTTCCCGAATAATTTGGAGAAATTAACTTAAAAAGCTTACTCGCGAAATAGAGGAAGGCTTCAAGCACTCGCAGTTGTCATTGTCGGGCGATGAGAATACGCACGATCGCAATTAGTGCCTAGACGCAATACAATTTTAATACAAAGTTGCCGTTTATTTCGAGCAGCGGAAGACTTCAAAGGAGAGTTAGAAAAAAAAATTGCCCACGTATCTGCTCCTTTAGTAGTAAATGTCGACAAAAGAAGATAGTCTTTATCGACCTTTGCCAAGTAAATGCCTCCCTTCGCTTTCCCGCTCACCTCTTATGTTGTTCCTCTTGCGTCGCGATCCTCCCAAGTTAAAGACGCCAAAGCTTTGCTTAAATCATTTTAAAACCTTAAACCTTTAATTACAATGTTTTCTCATTTTATTCCGGAGATATAAACGGCCTTTGGTATAAATTCAAAATAATATCAAAGGAATGCATTGACAAATATGTTCCCCGGATTGTAAAGAGGTCGGAGCACAAAAACGCATGAATCTCTCGGGACTCGTTGCGCTTACAAAGGAAACTAAAACGACTTAAGGCAAAGAAAACATCTTCTAACTTTACTTGCATTGCAAATGAAATAGCAGACATTGCTTTAAAGCTAAAAACACAAGTACGAACTGACAAGCAACGGTATTTCGGAGAGTCTTTACCAAACTTTATAACCACTAAGGTGAACAGCACAAGTAGACGAGGACGTGAAGTGGACAGGACACAGCGCAGCGTCCTATCACCACGTCCCCTGAGAGATCCTGCGGCACGTACGTCCGACTTCTGGCGGGTGTGATGTATTGAATTGGTAAACAAGTAGATGACGCAAAAAAAATCTCGGAGGCTTTCAATGAGCAGTTTAAGAGCGTTTTCACTGTTGATGACAATGTAATACCAAACTTTGACGCAAATTTTCCGCCCTTACCAGATGTTGTAATAAGGGAAGCTAGAATTTTGAACATGCTGTTGAAACTAGATGTGAAAAAGGCACCAGGACCGGACGACATATCCAACGCTTTTTTTAAAAGATATGCAGAATGGGCATCGAAATACTTGTGTGTTCTGTTCACTAAATCTTTGTGTGAAGGGCAAATACCGGGCGACTGGGGAATCGCCAGAGTAAAACCTATACATAAAAGCGGGAAAAAAAACTGCATCAAGAACTATCGTCCCATCTCCTTAACTTGCACGGCATGTAAACTTTTAGAACACATTATACATAGCCACATTAAGCAGTTTATCGATCAACATAATATTTTAACAAAGCATTAACATGGATTTCGAAAAGGTTATTCTACGTGTACCCAGCTAGCGGAAACAATATATGATTTTGCGCTTACCATTAATTACGGCAAACAAACTGATGTAATTTTTATGGATTTCGAAAAAGTGTTTGATAAGGTCTCTCATAAGAAGTTACTTCACAAACTTCGCAAAATTATAAATAACCATCAGCTCTTAAATTGGCTTACAGCATACATTACCAATCGTAAACAGTTTGTTGTATTCAATGGGGGAACTTCTGAAGATGTTTCTGTGGACTCCGGCGTCCCTCAGGAGTCGGTGCTTGGGCCCCTTCTTTTTCTTTTGTTTGTTAATGATATTGTCTGCAACATTCCTGTGAAAATACGATTGTATGCCGATGACTGTGTTATCTACACGGCAGTGAGCAGTGTAGCCGATCAGATTCTTTTAAATGACACACTCAACAAAATTGTTCTCTGGTGTGACAAGTGGCAAATGTGCATTAACTTTGACAAAACAGTATTTATGAGAATTACTAACCGGAAGAGTCTTTTAGCGTATACGTACTCCGCGAACAATTTCCTTCATGAAGTATCTGAGTACGAATACTTGGGCCTCTGGATTTACTTTAAATTGGGGTCACCACATTGATTATGTGGCAAGAAATGCAAACTGTAAGCTTTTCTATTTACGAAGAGCTTTAAAATTCAGCACTCCTGATGTCCGAATGACCGCATATAAAGCTCTTATTCTTCCCTCATTAGCTTATGCAGCTATTTTTTGGCACCCCTTCACTAGAACCAATATTAACAAGCTTGAAAAGATACAAAAAAGGGTGTCCGATTTATTTATAACAGCTACGGGCGCACTTCTGTTTCAATCCTGTTGACCAGAGCCACTTTACCACAAGTAGCTGAAAGAAACAGTTTAGCCAGGCTAAAATTTCTCTATAAAATAGTAAAAGGCACTATAAATTAGACATTTCCAACATAATAACATTCTCCTCCGGATATGCCACAAGGCAAAGGCATCAAATGACAATTACTCCTTTTCGTACACGCAACAATACCTTCAAATATTCCTTCTTTCCGCGGACCATTACTGAATGGAACCAGCTACTAGCACCCAAGTACAACAGCCTTCACTTTACTTGTTTACATCATCTTTAACTGAGTGCTTAAATTATGTCATTTATTCTTTCTTATGTACCTATGTATTTGTTTGCCTTTTTTGTGATCTCCTCACCATTTGTACCCTCCTGCCAAAATCCCAATGTGGGATCGCAGTATCAATAAATAAATAAAATAAATAAATTTTAAATCTACCGCGTTTACTGCTCCAGGCCCGGTGTCTTGATGCCAACGCTGCCGTACGGCGGAGACGCGCGTGAATCGAGGCGCCGTACTTCTACGTTTATAGTGCCGCGTTTCCCTAACCCACGTGCGTTCCAAGCAGAACATGGAACCTATCAAGTGGAACCTTTCGTAACTGTTGCCACTTGATTTCTTAAAATGCCGCCAGAAGCTATATGGCGCGGGGGACAGCGACGGCGGAGTTCATTTTTTTCTGCAGTTGATGAAGTATTTAACATCGCACAATTCAAACATGTACGATTTTTTTATAAACGAACGCTGCAAATATCACTTCTGTATTACTTTGTTGTCTTATATTTGAGTAATGTCTTGTTGTTCTTCACCAATATTGACAAGTATAAACATTACACCGTACTTATACGGGTAGATTTAGTTGTGACTATATAAGAATATTGCGCAGGCCTTGTATTACTTTGGCTGGATGGATGAATCGAGTCACAGACAGACAGACAAACAGACATACAGACAGACCAAAATTTCTGGGTTTTAGTAGCCCAAGAAAGACTATCGTCTTTAAAAAAACAAGAACAGCTTCCCGAACAGGTATTTCCTGTTGGTTTTTCACAGTGAATGAATGCAGTCGACATAGCTAAGCTGGCTGTGTGTAGCTACTAGCGCAGAAGCTCTAGTTAACTGCCAAGGCGTAGCAAACCTTTCTTGTTTTCTCTCGAACGAAAGCATGCTGTCATATTCCAGACAACGAACGCAAGTACGTGTCTAAAGCAATGCGCGTTCGAGCGCACTATATATATCTAGTCTACGACCGTCTTGGTGTTCAGACCGTTCAGCATCAGAAGCAGGCTGTCACCCGTGAGGCCTTTCCCCGCACGAGGACCACACAAAAACAAGCGCAAACCACAACGCGTTCAAGATCTCTAGCGCGTGCGGGCTTGCTCCCTGAGCGAATAGGCGCAAAGTAAAGAGAGAGAAAGACTTGGGCGAGCTGGGGTGCTGCCGCACTCAGCATCAACGGAGGTTTTTCCACATTACCCGAGCCAAATGGGAACGGAGTCGTCGTGGCAGCAGCCCCCAAACGCGCTGTCTCTCCCTCTCTCTCTCTCCCTCGCTGCATGGCCGCCGCCGTCTAAATGAATCCACCGCTGATGCAGCGCCGCGCTCTCTCATCCCGGGCTTCCTCTGCGAGTAACGCCCGTTTCGTTTGCTTCCGGCTCGTCTCTATCCACTGCTGCGCAGGAAGCCAAAGAGAGTGAACGGGGAGTAGAAAGAACGCAAATAGAGCCGGCTCGCAATCGTTTCGGCTCTCTCTCTCCCCCCTCTCTCGTGGTAGCGTTGCGTCGTGGGTGCGCGCCTGGGGACGTGGCGAAGCGGCTCGGAGCGCAGCAAGCAGCGGAGGACGTGTCTGTGCGTGCCGGCGTATTCTTCGGAGGCAGGAAATGGGGAGCAGGGTGTCGCTTCACAGAATGTGCGCCGTTTGCCTCCTCAAAGTGTACATGAATTCCGGCGCCACGCAGAAGGCGCGTCGCTCAAAGGAAGACGCTGCGCTTTCTGCGGGACGGCGTTCATAGCGTGACAAAGCGCGCACGCCCCAGCGAGAGAAACAAGAGGGGAGAAGAAGGAAGCGATGAAGAGGCAAAGCGAACAAAAGCCAGACTAGAGCGTGAGAAGAAAATGGAAGAGGTAGGACATCTGATTTGAACGTGGCAGCGGAGTTCCCTAAGACGTCCGTGGGAGCGCTTGTCTCCCTCCTGGCCGGGATGAACGGAAGGCGTTCCCCGCGCTGTCATCCCAGTTGAGGTGAACTCGTTTCCCGGCACGCGGCGTTCCTCGACAGAGCGCCGCCGGTGCTGCCGCTGCTCTGTTGGGAATCAACTGGGTCGGAACGAAAAAGCGCGTTCTTTCCAATCCTTTCCTCCGTGTGGGTTTTGCGCGTAGCAAAAGTTGAACGCGACCCGCGAAGCAAGCGCAAGGCTTTGCCCTGCTGCCGCTGCCGCTGCTGCTGGCGTGTGCGCAAAATAACGAGAGGAGGTCGCGACCGCGAATGCGACGTAAGTGTCCGAAACAGCGGGGGCTGATTGCTCGGATTTGTTTCCTTGTTTCGGCTGCAGCGAGGATAAACAAGAGCGACCGAATGACGACTCCTGCTTGTTGCGGGTTTGTTTTATACTCGTGGTGCCGGGCGCGCACAGATTCCGTTGCGCTTGCAGTTGCACGCGGGCGGTGTTTGCGCATGGCCAGCGCTTTGTCTCAATTTCGGCGGGGTTTAGCGTTTTGAGACTGTGCGGTTGCACCCGCTTTTGCTGGCTTCTGTTAATAGCTAGGAACGATACTCATTTCCGTTGAGTGGAACAGTGTCGTTCCTGTTAATAGCTAGGAACGACACTGTTCCACTCAACGGAAATGAGTATCGTTCTTTCTATGGAACTTTCAGCGCTGTCATATTTCGAGAATTGGGGCTTCGTTGGCAAGCTTTCAAATAGGAACCTAGCGCTGGAATCAACGCATAAATGGGTGTGTTTTTGCCCACCCTGGCTGTTCTGACAAAAAACGCTTAAAACATTAGTGTGTGGTGTGGGAAGCATATATCTCCTCTTAATATAGGTTGGGATACGTGCATCATTTCATTACTTAATTATATACATGCATGCATCGTGATAATGTTCAGCATAATGTTCTTTGTATAATATTCAGCATTTCTCTGCTTTCTGTACCAACAGCGCTGGAGTTTCCCAGTAACGACTATGGGAAAAAACAGCACAGTGCATAAAACCTATGCAGTACGACGTCATGCCGCAAAGACACGCGCTCTTTTCTAAATTGAATATCATGCATGCCTTGCTTTGACATTATATAGATACTGCAACGTAACGGGTACTATAGCTAACAAAAACACAGATTTGCTAATATATCAGTTTGTTTCTCCGGGTGCTTCCCATCTTATCACAAAGCTAATAGATGCTAAGATCGCTTTAAAGATTTCAGTAAGTACCGCGCTTGGTATACGTTCCTTACTGAAATTTCAATTACGCCTTGTTTGTCCTTGAACTGTAAAAAAAATAAAGAAATCAAGGAAAAAGTAAAGAAAATCACGATAAACATGATAAAAGCTGAATAGGTAAGCTCCTGATGGAAAAGGTAAAGATCCGTCAAGAAAAGTACACCGGCCCGACGACCAGAAGCGTCGCCGTGCGATTTAGACCCACAACTCATTTACTCTAAGTAACCAGAGTTACATATAACAGCACCTTCTTGATCGGCGTTACTTTTCACGAAGTAACATTGGTCGCAACCGCATCATTGTAACATCGCAGCACATGCTGCGGCCACCCCTTGAATGCGCGTGAACGCTATAACGCGCACGTTTAATTTTTTTTACCATCAATATTTCTTTGTTATCCTCAACCCGAATGAACGACTCGCCGCTCCATCTCCCCGCTGTAACCGAAGAACTTCGGCACGCGGCCTCATTGAGACTCGCTCGCATTCGCCCACACCGCAGCAGCCAGCGGCGTCCCGTCACGTCTGTGAGCGCCGCATCGTGACGCGCATGAAGGATGCGCACGGGGCGGGATGCGTCGACGCGGCGCAGAGAATTACCGTCAGAGCGCGGGACGGCGAGCGGTCCGGTTTGAGCGACGTTAGCCGCCGGTGTTCCGTCATCGTCTTTCACCGCGAGACACCCGACGGCCCACAACACGCTCCTCCCCTCGATCTCGCAGGGAGGCGGCAGGAACACTTCTTTTCACATGAGCAACAGTTTACTGTCCAGTTTCTGTTGGTGGGCAAAGACAAAATGAATGGTTTGTGGCTGCGGTGTACGTGCTGCTCCGCTCTTGTCGGCGCCTTTTAGTTTGATCTGCCCTTGATTAAACGTTGTTTGTATGTAGTGTCCCTTTGTTTGTCTGTAATGTACTCGTCTTGCCTTGCAGTACAGACTGACGTCCATTCTTCGTGAGCCGCGTCGGCAAGTTGGGAAGGACATGAGGGAATTGCTTTGCGTTTAATTGTGTCAAATATGCATAAAGGTACAGAGAAAACTAGAATAATCCCTAATAAACTGTCGATGAGAATGTCGATGAACAATATCGATGAACAAAAACGATGTGGATGAACGATGTCAAGTAGAAGATACGCTTAGCTCGGAAGGCCGATGAATGCACCACTGGCATTAAGAAAGAAGAAAAAATAAAAGAGGAGATACGGAAGAAGTTTGGTTAGTATGATTATGCTGATGGTAATGCTAATGATCTCCACAAATGTATGGAGTTATTTACATTGCCGAGCCAGCCCGGTGCTTCGCGTGTGCGTCAGAGGAGCATACTATTAATGATATTTGCGCAAAGTAAGGTTCGTAGCCAACTACTCTACTGAAGAGGACTTTACGTCAATGCCGTGATTTTGTATACACGCGACAAACAAGGGGCTTTCCATCCACAACCAGTGACAAAGGCTAAGTGGCCCACACAATCGAATAGCGACGTACGTAATGCAGTGAATGAAATAACACATGCGCATGGTCAGGCCTAACGTCCTCAGCAGTGCAACCCCTGACATGCATTGTATTTGACAGTAACGCGCACTCGATCCCCTAGGAATGCATTCCCAAAATGCAGGTGTCACGCCTCATCTTTTCATGTCATGCATTTACTGCGCGGGAAGGCAGGAGGGTGTGCGAGGAACGCCCTGGGGACGTCTTGGACTTGTGAAAAGAGAAGAGCTGTCGGTTGTGGTTTATTAATTCTTGGGTTCGCACGCATGCACCCAAGCTTGCAGGGATAGCCGTCATAATTTTGGGTGAACTAGAAACTAATTGCGACGGATCGCGTTTGTTAAAAGTGCCGTGGTCAGTGATCATTCGGGGAGTTCAAACATTAAAAGGGCGATAAAAGAGCACAGGACACACCACGAGATTCGTGAAACGAGGGAGCCGGAAACAGGTAGTGGGTTTTGTGAACGAATTAGTTGCAGCCGAAGGAGAATCTGGCTTCTGCGAACTTTGGCGTGTTAAAACGATGCTGTGGCAATGCTTAGAAACCACGACGAAAGAATGAGCAAGGACGACTACATGCGGCATGTGGCACAGGCGAATAGTTCGCGGACACGAAGCTTTGATTTTATTCTGTAGCGTCTTTTTCCGGGTACCCCACAGCCAGGACCGTGTAATGCCCTGCATTTCCACAAAAATGCAGATTTGGCGGAAGTAGCTCCTTTAATCATTAGGATAGCCTAAATGGAGATAATTGGTCGCACAGATTTTGAAAAACCAGAAAATAAGAAAAGTAGACAAGAATATTTTCACAGTAATCATCTGACAAAATCGAAAATATGCATCTTTTACAACTCCCCCCAAAAAACCTAAGAGTAAAGAAAAGAAGTTCGCAAAAGAACACTGGCAATACGTATATAAATAGCGTAAATGGACGAACTCTGAACGCCCTGCATCTTCAAAAAACAAAAACAAAAAACTAAACATATTTAGAGAAGTAAAGGCACCTTATAGCTGTAGTAGTATAAATTTAATGGTATAAACAAAAGAAGACTTAAGAAGAATAAAATGGTCCGACATCTTTCCCTATTCATAGCCATATTTGGCTGTAAAGAACTCACAGTCTAGACACGTGGCATGAGAATGCTACGCATTAGTAGACAATTCTCGGAATTTCTGCAATTATATTTTCTTTTTCTAGCGCGTATTTGATAGAGGAAAATTAAAGTTTTATTCTGCAGTATAGACAAGTTCTCGTCACACACCCCTTGCGGGGCGAAATGTAAGTACTTCTCTTGTTATTTTTACATGTGTTCACATACTAAACGGAAATAAATGCCAGGGAGTCGCTTATTGCAGTTAAGTTGCTATAGCAGATACATCCCACGGGAACACTTACGACTATTTTTTATTTGCAGTAATATTTCCCTTTTTTATTTTCATGCTTACGGCTGGCGACCCGTGTTTTTGCGTTCTCCTTTAACGTTTCTGTACTTCGCTCCCCTGTATTAGGGGCAATACCCACTTCATAAAGTCTGCGAATGCGTTGCCTTCATTCGAAAAAAAAAAAATATCCGTACTGAGCCAGCAGTATTGTCCTATCATGTTCCTGAGCTTGTAAAATGAGAACATCTGTATAGCTGTTGCGTTGATTCTTCTCACCTCACGCAATCTAGGTAGCAAAGGGCGGTATCCAAATTTTTTTTGCAAACAGGTGATAACCAACTACTACCCCAGTTAATTTTTTTTAGTTTTACAGCTGGCCTAAATAGGTAGGGCACCTGCTTTAACCCGGCGGAAAAAAAAGAACACTATAAAAATAAAAATAAAATAAAAACGAAATTTGGTAATGCGCTTTTTCGTGCAGTACGGCAAACACAATGCTATGTTTCTTTGCGTTCGTATCGAACTCGACACGTGTGTTCAATTTACGGCGCATGTTTGAAACCCGATGAAACATTATGAGTGTCACAAGTGCTTTCGTAGAAATTCATTCTAGATAAAACGGCTGGCGAGTTTCGAGGCAGCCGGCTGGTGCCTGAAACGCCTTTGAGCGTGCGCTCAACGGGCTCAACGACGGAAAACGAACGTTTCAAAGCTTTCTAATGTCGCTTCGTAAATAGAAAACGACTTTTTCGCAGTCATCTCCGCTTGCATCACCTGCATAGTGGCAAAAAGACGAAAACGGCAGCGGGAGTGCATGACGACGCTGCAAATTGGGAGTGCAGTTCCACGGAGAAACAGCGGGGGAAATCGTGTTCTCATTCTGAAAGATTGAAGATGTTGGGGACGAGAGCGTTCTTTGTCGTCATGTTTTCTTCAGGATGCCATAACATTTCAGTTGGGGGCGCTGGCTGTTTTATTTACGAGTTATGAGACAGCGGGACAAATGTTGTTTCTGACGACATCCTCTTGAGAGACGGTTCCGTTTCGTTGGGAAGGGTTGGAAAGATATGCTCAAAATAACAATGAATGGCATACCCCTAAATTGTTTGCTACAACATTTATCACCTTGAAAGCAATTGAGGACAACAAAATCCCTCTGAGCTATGTTCCGGCTATACGCAGGGCATCGTCAGGGTCGTATTCTTTCCATTAAAGGTTTGTAGAAGCTGTGCTTAGAACTGAAACCAGAAAGGTTGGTAGTTTTGGTAAGTATGCCTTCGGATCGCCTTTGTCTACCGTGTATTGGCGGTGAGATGTTTGAGTGGCGCCCCCCGGCTCTGACGTCGGCTTAGGGACTCGCGCCGCTGTCGTCTGCTACACTCCGCTTGTGAGGGGCGGCAGTGTCTGTGCTAGAAATCGCCCGCTTTGTTGCTGTAGTGCATTACAAAGCGTATTTATAGTGATTAAGTTACTTCAACAGCTTCTGACGCATCTTAATAATTTGAAGCTGTATCTTCCACAAGTTTGCAACTCACGAGGAGATAGAGAACAACTTTCTTCAGAGCATCGGTCAGAAGAGCGTGTGTAACTCGTCCTTTCTAGCTTATTCGCGAGGATCAGCACTCAGAGCTCCTCGATAAGTATTTAAAATGCGTAGGCTTCCCTGCAGTATTTTTGAGATGCTCTTATGAAGAATCAACAGTTTAATGCTACGTACCAATAGTTCGATATATGAAAAATTCCATATAAAAAATATGGGCTGTGAGAGACCTCACCTGTGGCGTACGACCACTTACCGATCGGCGCATTCAAGAATGACAACTAATTCCGCAGTAACGACGCAACAGGATGCTTTATTTGCGTGAAAAGAAATCGCTGATCTTGGCCTGCTTCTTCGTCCTGTACATGGAATTAAAGACGCTGGTCTCGATCTTTTCGAGGCTATCCAGGTGTGACAGCCCAGTTCCTCCCATGTCGCCGCAACTACGTAGAATCAAGCTGAACGCAGCCGCCAGTTCACCGGCGGAGTACGATCGCGTAGCCGCATCCTCGTCCGGACGATCTTCGCCACTCGAGCTATCAGCCTGGGTTCCTGCAACCGCAGCTACGATATCCTCGTCACCGACGCTCGCAACAGCCTAAACATTGCTGTCCGCGTTCATGAAGTCGCCGGCAGACAGTCCGGCTGGAACAGCAGCCGGGAAAAGCGACGACAGCTTGCGAAACGTGTCGTCCATGCCCTATTCGTCGTCGTCGCCGTCTTCGCAAGCTTCCGAAAGTTCGGCCGTCACGAAGCCTGACTTCCGGAAGCAGTTGGCCACGCTCTGCTTTACGCTTTTCCAGCACCCGTCATCATGTGTACGGCCCCCAGCTGGTCAACTTTAAGCTCGGTGCCCACGCGGAGGTTCATTAAAAGCCTATCGAGGAGTCGCCTCCTGTACCTAACCTTGAACGACTAAGTCGAGCGGTCGAGCGGCTGCAGCCTGGCTGTTGTGTTCGGAGGCAGAAACCTGAGCTCGATGTTGTCGAGCTCGCAGGTGGTTTGGTTGGCCGAGCAGTTATCCATGAGAACGCAAGCATGACGCTCCGATGCCCCGGCTTCTCTCCTTGTCGGGTCTCGGCGAAGACACTAAGCGACCGCGGAAATCGGGGGTGCAGCGACTGCCGAAGAGCACCTTCCAGCTCGTGCGGTGTTCGATATACCCAGTGTCGGGAAAAATACCGTTCGATATAAACGTACGAATTCCTATACTTTTACACAGAATTTTCAAGGGAATAATTCATGAGTTCGATATAGACAATAATTCGATATACCCGTGTTCGATATATCCGTGTTCGACTGTATATAGTATACCTGCATATATTACGAGAATCGCAACGGATTAATATTTCCAAGCAACTGTTTACTCATTTCCAATTGTTCCAGGCGCGAAGAACAAATCCTACTCTACTCGGGGTGGCGTTCTATGAACCGTGGACAATTACTTTTACTATCTTGTCCTGGACTGAGGACCCGGCCTACTAACCAGCTCGATTTCATTGTTAAATAGAATTTTCTCCTCCTTCCCCTACTCCTCCCCCTCTTGACTGCAGTTTTCCTATAACGCATATCCGAATATCGGGAAGATATGGCTGTGGAAAATGTAACAAAATATCCCTTCAGGTATTAACAAACATAGTGTTATTGTATTTTTAACGTAGACGTGACTTGTTTTGCTCAATAAACCTCCATACTGGTTAAAAGCCCGGTATAAAACCACCACGCGCCTATGCACATAGTGGGTTATTTGGAACTCAACCTGTAGTTTTTGCGCGGCCCATAATGCATGTTGGCATACTTTCACGCCATGACAACGTACAGTGATGTAATACAATTCTTTCGAGCGTTAGGCAAGGTTGCAAAAACTGTTTCACCTTACATGTGATTACCGGGAATCGTAACGCCTTCTGCCAAAGCCGGCAGCTTTGAAGGCCTAGAATTTGTTTTGGTCGTCCATTTTCTCTGTTGTTGGTTATTAACAGCTGAATGTGCCCTTTGTTCGAAAGATGGCTTAAGCTGACGCCTAGCTCCTACTCTTCGCGCTCCGCACAGGACCGGCTTCGCGAGGAATGGGGCGACGTCGGCAATGTTTCTTCCGTAGCGGTATCCAAAACTATACTTTAACTCACACCATGAGCCAGTGTATACGATTTTAAGACTATTATTGTGATAAAAAGTTACCCACACGCCAATTCTGGTGCGCAGAAGCATCAGACGTTGACCGAGCGCAAGGAAACAGCAGGGAGAGCGAGCCTGAGTGAAGAAGACGACAAATGCTAGAATCCCTAAGCCGACGTCACGGAGGCGCGCTTCGCAGCGCCGCCCGTGTTCGCGCTCACCGCCAATAGAAATTCGATCAACGTGGGAGGAATTTCGCTGCAGCAAATGTCCCGCACAATACAGTGAATGACTCCCGCTGTTAAGATTTTATGCAGCGCAGACAGCCCACAAACGTAAGGTATGACGTTTATGTGTCGGGGGAAGGAAACTTCCGCCATTTTATTCCTATATTCAGGAAGAACTACCGCTGTCGGACTTGCACCTGACCTTTCAAAATTCAGATGCAAAAGGGCTCACCGCCGTTCCACGCAGTGCTCGGTCGCGTAGAGCCAATTTGCCGGCACGCCGTCAGCTTGCCTGCACCACAGATGATAGCGGCTCAAATTAATCTTGCGTAGAGTCGTTGCGACGCGCTGTACTGTTATTTCGCTCCGCCTGACGGAGGCAACTGTGGGGCTGCGCCCAGAGATTGCCCCCGTGCCTGAGTCGGCCGCCTCTCCACGCGGCTCGCTCGTTTCCAAAGACAATTGCGCGCCTCCTCCTCCCAGCGGAGTGAGCAGCTCGGAGTGCATTTCTCGGTTCTCAGTGACGAGCGCTTCGCGGCCGCGGCGCCGCCAAGGTTGTCGCCGCGACGCCGGGGGTCATTTGTCTCATTGCGGGGGCGGCAACTGGGAGCGCTGCTGGATGATGGTGTGGGAGGAGGAGCAGGAGTAGCGCCAACAATAAGAGAGCACGCCGTAACCGCGGAGCGTGCGACTCTGTACGGAGGCGGCGAGTTTTGCACGCGCGGCTGCATTAGCATAAACAAACAGCTTTCGCAAAAGCTCGCTTAGCTCGCTCGGCGCTGAAAAATGAAGCGAGCCGTGCTCGGCTCCTTCGGGGTGTTCGACTGCGGCGACCGAAGCGCCGCCACCGCCGAGTCGACGGTGTCATTTATGGGCTTCTTTTGCTTTTCTTTCGCTTTTGTTCCTACGCTCGGGGCGTAGCTTTGGGCGCCACATTCTGAGCCGGGGCTCAGGACATATGCGCTTGGTTGGTTGCGCTTTGCGCTCACGTCACCGACCGTATTCAGAGTTGCCACTGCCGGATTGCCGGTCGCGATGGCCCCGAAATCTTCGCAATGCGACACTGCGCGAAAAGTAAAATGCGGCAAGAGTGATGGGAGTGCTTGCGTTATGCTTACGTAGCAATGACGACACTCGCACGAGGGAATTGAGCGTCGAAAAAAAAACGTAATGCGTTTCTTTTTAGGAACGACGCGGGGTAATAATAGCTTGGTTTTACTCAATCACGCAAACATGGCAGGAGTGATCGTTTGTATATTAAGTGCGAATGCACTTTATAAGCGACCCTGAATTCCGGTGACCGCCGTCCGTCCACATAGCAACAGCTGCGGGTGCGCGCGCTCCTCGTCTTCCTTGGCAACGGGGGGAGATGGGCGCGCGCTGCCTGGCCGCTGACATGGCACATACCCACGTGGGGGATTGGCCAGGAATCGGGCGTGAGAAGGGCTAATGCACCCGCTTAAAGGAGTACTGACACGAAATTTCAAAGCTGAGATCCGCTCTAGCAATCAAGTACAACGACAACACAAATAGGTGTCTGTGAATAAATGCATCTTTCTTTCTTTGTAGTTGTGTGTGTGTGTGTGTGTGATCTCTCTTTCGCGAACATTACCGAACCGCGCAAATTCAACTCCTGCATTCGCACTTTCACATTCTTCCCCTCGGGGAAATGCGGGAATTTTTTCGATAAAGGATTCTTTAAGTTACGCCTTGGCATTTTAGACCAACTGAGGAGGCATTGGCAAGAGGAAAGACGATACGAACTACAGCCGTGCACGGCTCATGCTGGCTATGCGCAGTCGGTTCGCTAGGCTACGCACTAGGAGCCCAGCGAACCGGATTTACCCTTCACTCTTTGAAGAAGCCTCTTTTGAACTAGCGAGAATTAAAAAAAAAAATGCTGCCATGCCGGCGCGAAAACCTTCGTCCTCCGGGCTGCAAGCCCATGGGTTACAGACTACTCCACGTCGACTTGTGTTATATAAGCAAAGCGTTGGACCTTATGCGTGCGCAGCGCACGTTGCTACAGACGCTACCGCACTGGCTTGCCCGAAACGACGTCTGCATGCGTATGTGGAAAATAAATACGGAAAGTGAATTGTAATCGGCGTGACAAATGTCTAAACAAGAGATTCGTCGCACTACGCGACAGGCACGTACTCGTAGAATGGCATTGAAAAACGCTTTGCAAAACGCATACCCTACTCAATCATTCCAGTCAGCCAATCAATCAATCAATCAATCAATCAATCAATCAATCAATCAATCAATCAATCAATCAATCAATCAACCGATCGATCGATCGATCGATCGGTCGACCAATCAATCGATCGATCGATCGATCAATCAATGAATCAATCAAGCAGTCAGAACGCAATTACTTGGAGGCCCGACCACGGCAGGTGAGCTCCCTGCAGAGCTCAAAAATATACCAGGGCACTTCCTTTCCTTTTATTTTCCCACTAACCACCACCACGACCACGAGAAATATGTGCGCGTGTTCAAAATCCCTTGCACACACTCAAAAACCTAGCAAAGCGTTGCATACCCCGTGTTGAACCTGCTCTCAGTGCTGCATTCTATGGTTGACACAGCCGAGGCGTTTGAAAATTTTGAATGAGAGCTTGCTTCTGGGCTAGTTTGTACATTGCTACTCATTAAACTCTGCGCCAAGTTGACATTCACGAAGACGAAGGACGGCGAGGCAGAAGATGCACTCATACGGAAGCGCAACTAACAACTGGCCTCATTTTCCGACCCTATCGGAAAACACAGGAGACGCAAACATAGAAAGAAAACACTCAGATCGATCAGACCACTCAGAAAAGGTTTAACGGATAGTGTGAGACAACGAATAATCGTGTTCTTGTGTTTTTTTATAGCGAAGCGTCCGGCGCACGGCAAAAATCACTACAGGTACTAGTCACTGTACTACGTATGTACATGAAGGCCAGTTCTACACCAGCGCCTCAAGAAAACGGCGCTTCCCGTGGTCGGAATCGAACCAGGGACTCTCGCGTTATGAAGCCGACGTATCTTCGATTGCGCCGTCCCGACATGGTCGAAGCAGTTTGGATTTTAAGGCGAAGCTTTCTTGGCCTCACTGATGGCGACCCCGCAGGAAAGCCAACTTTCACTGACGGTGATGATGGATGATCGGGGGTGAAGTGAAAGATTGTTGAAACGCGAAGCTTTCCCTAATCGAAAGCCAATGCCTTCAGAGCCCAACGTTAAAGTCCAAAATCCAAATCTTTACGCCCATCTCGCAATGCAGGAAAGCAAACTTACGCCATGGGTTTCCCCAAAGGCACATCAAAGGCAGGTGCACGTTCAACACTTTGTCCCTGGCCAATCACCCCGAGTGTGCCAAACACTTCAAGGGCATCGTCGTCGTCATCACCACGATCATCATCCTGATGATCATCATCACCATGATCATCGTAATCATCATCACCATCATCATCAAAGTCCAAACTCAGACGATAACGAACGAACCTGTCACAC
Source organism: Haemaphysalis longicornis (assembly GCF_048455015.1). Classification (NCBI taxonomy): domain Eukaryota; kingdom Metazoa; phylum Arthropoda; class Arachnida; order Ixodida; family Ixodidae; genus Haemaphysalis; species Haemaphysalis longicornis. Next base: position 54,385,975 of record NW_027526361.1, on the reverse strand, counting down.
ATAGGGAAAGACTTTATTCAGTTTGCCAACTGTATTGCTTAGGCGTCGGCCGTGAGCCCTAGGGCTCTGGCAGCGTCCTCAGCCAGCTAAACGTCCCAGAGTTGATCTTCCGCGCAGGAGATGAGCAGCACAGTCTCCCACTGCTCACTGTTAGTGATTGTGCTGCATATTCGTGATCGCCTGAGGCTGCGGACATTGCCATAACATGTGCGTCAGGTCCGCTAGTTCCTGGCATCAATGACACTCAGGGGAATAGCGCCCTAGGTAGCAATAGCTAGATTGGACTTTGATTCAACTCGGTTTGCGGCGGAAGAAAACTTCGCGTTTCAACCATCTGTGTCATTTGACGAAGGGGCTTTGATTTTCCAAACCAAATCCCCTTCCCAAGAATGATATAACCTCAAATCAAAGAATCTGACGATATCTCGTTTTTCTTTCAGCAGTGTTTGTTTTACACTTTTAGATGCGACGGCATCTCATTCACTCGCCTTGTCCCTTCATACGGCGTTGTCGTTGTCCGTCCACACCCCTCCCCCATTCTCCTCGCCGCGCGAGCTGCGCTCTCCGCCGCTCACCCCCTCTCCTCTCCGATAGCGAACACTCTCTCGCGAGGAGCATTGAATTGGATTCGATTGGATTGGCTTGGATTGGCTTGGATTGGCTTGGATTGGATTAGATTGGATTTGGATTGGATTAAAGTGGATTGTGTTGGATTGTGTTACGTCATAGCCGTGCCACGTTGCGTCATAGCCGCGGAAGGGGGTTCACGGCACGTTTCACGCGATGGGAGAATCGACCTAACGGAAACAACAACGGAACCCCCTATGCGTCGCATCTACACAGGGGTTCCCGCGAGGGGAGGTAGGAGTAATTTTTAAAGTGGTTTCATGTACCTGCCTCAGTCATGCTCGAGTTTCGTTTGGGCTAAACGATATTGACATGTATGAATCGTACCATTAGTGTAATTGGAAAAGTATTTCTGTATATAAACTTCTGGCTCACGCATATTCTCAATGGCCGAAATGTGTTTTTCTATCAATAGACGTTCCTGTGAGCTGGTCAAAATCAGCTTAAAACTAGTGGTGCCAAAGATTTTCCTAGATAAACAGTATTAAAAGCATTATATGGCTATTTTGCAGATTGCTTATGAACCGACAAAATTCGCTCAGGCTTTTTGTGCTACGTTGAATAGTTTGAACAGGTTTCCTTTATTCGTACGGTAGTTGGGCCATAGTTCTGCAGTGCTGAGCGCTATCCTGTAGTTCGACGGTAGTTGTGCGTGTGGTGCGCCAAAATCACTGCAGTGCTGCTGGGTATATACTTGTTTCACGTTGCGTCTCTCTTTGATTTTTCTGTAATGCCAAAGCTTTTTTTTTTATTCATCGCACTTTTGACAAACAGAAATTGCCAAGGTGCTGAGGCAAAAGGCCACTTTAATAGTCGCCTGACTAGTCCCCTAGCACCTGACAGCGCAAGCGACAGGAACAGAAGCAACTCTACATGCATAACAAATGCAAATATGCATACGCACTTTACGCGTATAAAGAACAGAAATAATACATACAACAAAGATATATAACTGAAGAGATATACACAATTTTCTTGCGTAACAAAATTAAAGTAAAATTACCCTGAGATTACTCCGCTTTTGCAAAGGAAACAAAAATGGCGTAAACATATACACAAAATAACACGAAATTACAAGAAAATCTTACACATCACGTAGAAAATACATTTTTGTTTTCAGTCTAAAAGCGGCTACCGAGGAAGTGTGCTCAATTATGTCAATCAGTCCAGGCTGAATGTTTAGGAGATTAAGAATTTGCCATAACACTGTAGACCAAAAATCCGGCCTCCATGGCACAACAGAAGGGAACACAAAATCGGATTGTAACGGCAAACAAAATGGCCGACGGCTGAAAGAATAAAAAAACATGGTAGTTGATCTAAAAAAAATAAAATCGAACAAATTTGGGTCCGCAATGCAACCTAGCTAGCCTTTAGAATGCGAGGCTAGCACGCATCCTACACCAGCACAGCTCGGCGACTCTAGGTGGCTCTGACTTAGAGACATGTACGGAGGCCTACACGAGTAATTTGGGCACGATAACTACAGAAATCGCAATTAAGCGAGTGGTAAAGTAAGTTCCCACTTAATTTTCTCATTGCTAGACGACGCGAATGCGGACATGTTCCTAGCCATAGTAACAGGTATAAGAAAAAAAAATACAAAATGAAAATGATAATGATTAGAATGGTAGGCCATGTTCGGTAATAGGACATTAATGCATTCGCTATCACTGCATCACAAGATTTTCTTACGTGTACTCGTAGTTTTTGACGCCAGTTCTCACAGCGCTGATCAGTTTCCTCTCTCTCTCTCTCTCTCTCTCTCTCTCTCTCTCTCTCTCTCTCTCTCTCTCTCTCTCTCTCTCTCTCTCTCTCTCTCTCTCTCTCTCACAAAGATGGTTTGTTGGGCGAGCACTCATACAGTTGACTTTGATTACCACCACAAAAACATCGCTCACCAGATTCTCATTGGTTCTATTGCTACTGCACCAGCAATAATTTATTACGGGGCGCCGTAGTGGTACTAACTATTTTATTCAGAAATTGCAGTATTTATACCGACATTTTCTCACAAAAAATAAATAACACGAATTTCTGCGCAATGGAAGTTTTTGGACTTGTTGGTTCATATAACCAAAACAAAACATAGCTCAAGGTGAGACACAAAGGAAGAGGCTCCTTTGTCACCATTCTTTAGCGCTGTTTTTATTAAGGTGTTTCTGCGCTAATAAAAGCTGTGGTTATAATGCAACCTGAGGCTCGGTGTCGAATTTTTGGATGCGCCAACCCAAGCGCATCGTGCCGACAAATGCGTCGAAAAAAATGAATGAAAAAGGTCCAATCTAACGTGCATGCAGTAGGGAGGCGCTCCAGGAATATTACAATTCGTCGCAGAGTTCATCGCACTGGCCTATGGGCGGCAATTCTGTTTCGCAAACGGGGCGCCGGGGGAGCGTTTAGGAAGAAACTGCATTCGCATACGTTCACAACGGTTTCGGTGCAGTCCACAGGCCACACGATAGGGGCTATTTCAGCGCACAAAAGCGCGCAGCACGCGAATCACATTTAGGCAAATGATACAAACACAAACGAATAAAGAAACAAACCAGCCAACCAACCAAGCAACCAAAAACCAACCTAACCAACCAACAAACAAACATACAGAAACGGTAGAAAAAAGAGGAAGAATAAAGAGCAGGTAGAAAAAAACGTGCACGAAGGGAAAAGGAGTAAATGAAAATGAAATAAAAGCAAACCTTTCACGGAGCCGACGTCAAATTGCACCTCACCTGTTCATACCCCAGATATGCGGGCGTTTTCTGTTTTTTGTCTCTAACTGAGCGCTTCGAGGGCCTCTTGCAACTCTTCCATACGGGATCGCCTCGCAATTGGAGCGTGGAATGCACGTTTCGCACTCGCCAATGCGCGGAACTCGACCGAGGGGCAATGTGCAACGACTGCATTTTGTATCGCCATGAACGAGCGTGTGAAGACGGGTTCAACGCTGGCAAAAAAGAGCTCTGCGCTCTCCCACCTCATGACGCTCCCCCCTACTTGGGTTTATATATTCTTTCTTCCCTCGTTGTTTATTCTCCCGCTTGTTTATTAACCCTCACTTTTCGCCTCACAAATTGTGTGTTAAGCCCTGTGAGGATCGCTACATATAAAGTAGGTTGATGGAAGTAGCATAAAACGTTTATTCAACTGAAACTAGTGAAATAAAAAAAATTAGCAGTGGGTGACCTCTGCAGTTCAAGTGTCCGCGCGCCGCCGCTGTTCGCGTGGCCCACCGAATCATGCTGTGCTGCTCGTTGTAACAAATCAGCGCTGCTTGCCCCAGCCCGAAAAGAGGCGAAAAGAAAAAAAAAAACACCAGTTTGTTCGAGATTTGGGCCTACGTTAAAGATCCCCAGGTGGTCAAAATAAATACGGATGCCTCCACTACGGCCCGTCTCTTCGCCTTTGAAGCGTCCGCGTGCTAAACCGCACAAACACCATCACGGTGGCATTATTCTTTTCTCTGTCCGTGGACGGCCGGATTCCTGCATCTTGGCAGTTAAACGGGCACTGGAACATTTTTTTCGTTTTTTTTTTTTTTCCAAATCTCAAATGCTCGCAGAATCTAGTCAGCCAACACGTTCAGTACTTAGATTAAGGGGGCTCAAAGTACTTAGTCCAGAAATTACTGCTATAAACCCCTCAGGTAACAAAAAACTCGCTCAGAAGCTGTTTCTGTCTTTCCAAGTCTCGGCGTTCTTCGACTGCTCGCATTACGTCATTACAGCGGCGTAGCCGCTATTGGCCGGCTACACCGCTACTGCACCGGTCGCTCCTGCTACGAGCAAAGCACGCAGTGCCGCTCCGTGCTGGCGACAACCATAGCTTTCGCAGTGCTTCCAGATGCGAAGAAAAGAGTGAAAGCGTTTATCGCAAGTGTTGCAGAGTTACTTTAAGAAATATTACACGATTAAACAATTGACTTTTGAATGGGCGAATGTCGCCAAAATGTCTCAGTTTTAGAGTGACTGACTTAAATACCTAACGCGCCAATTTCCGTAGACATTTCCTTATTGTAGAAATGGCTTTAAAGCTTTGAAAACAGAAGCCAAGTTAACCGACCGGCCGATCATTAAGACCTCGCAAGGCTGCTTTGAAACACTGAACATCACCGTGACTCGCTGAGTGCGGGAGTGTCATGGCTTCAGTTTTCGATATTTAATTTTGATATTGTAATATTTCAAGAAATTTTAGCGGGGGCTTCCGTATTCCATATGTTTTCTGGCGTTGTACAACTTTTCTAATGAAATATACGGCTGTATTTGCTCGCGAAACCCTATTTTTTTATTCGAACTAGCTCGCTGAATAATTAAATTTCAAAATTTGGCTTAGGCAGTCCACGCTGGCATGAGGGATTGTTAATTGCTTTCGCGCTGGATGATTTAGCGTTTCAATTTTTAATTTTCGCTGCCACCGGCTAGGTGACACATTCTGAATAAAGCGGGATCAGTGTGGGACCGATTATTCATCCCTGCGACACTCCCTCCAATTTGCTCGTCTAAAAATTCCCGAGTGAATGGGCTTGAAAGGTGCGGTGAATGCTTTTCTTGAGGTAGCTTTTAAAATTCTTTCTAGGAGTGCTGCTCTCACGCTGCTCGGGTGATATTTAAGGCCTAAAAATTGCTGTTTACTGAGCCAATAAGCTCGTTTGAGAAATATGAAAGAGAATTTCAACGAAGATGCTCGCTTTCTGTGCATTTATTAGCTTTCTTTCTTACCGAAGTTGAACTTCTGGAACTTGGGCATAAAAGTTATTCCTGTCTTCAAAATAAAATTAATGACGGCTATCTTTGTTTTATCTACTAGCTGTGCCCCCCCCCCCCCCCCCTTTTTTTTTTGTGGAGCGCGTAGCGTGGCGTGTGCATACAAAAAAATTAGTTGGCTGTTCGCGCTTACCCGCCCTAGTCACGTCCTTCGGCTTTTTTCCCCCTCATGTCTGTGTACTTTGTGCAGCGCAGCTTGTCTTTTCAAAGTTACGCCACCAACTTGCCTAAACTAAAGCTTTGACCATAACAGCTGAAGAACGAAAAATCGCTTTTATGAAGGGGGTATAGCACGAGAAGTGTTATAAAAAAAGAATGCAGGGGTGCGTGCTTTCTTTAAAGGCCAGAAACACCCGCGCAATAAGTGTTTTCTTACGCTTCCCCAAGTGTTCTAGCCCCAAGTTCTCGCCACAGCGATGCGCCAACAAATATGATGTGAATAAATGCTTGCAGCGCGAACAGTTAGACGGAGAACGAAGAGAGTGGCACATGCACAAGCGTCTGCCACTCTCTTCGTCCTTCGTTTCATTGTTCGCGCTGTAAGCATTAATTAAATGAAGTACCAACTCGCCCAAACTCCCACGTTAGATACGATGTGGCTAGCTAAAATTAGCTCTGGTTTAGTGCATGTGACAGCAAGGTATTTTACTTTGTGATCCTGGCGTTATACCGAAGAATAATTGCCCAGAAATACCATTAAAAAATGGCAATTACGAAACCTTTCATTTCCTGCTTTCCAGAGAAAAAAAATAAGTGATTTGAAACGATTGATTGTAGGGTTTAACGCGCCGACGCAACGCAGGCGATGAGGCGCGTTGTAATGGAGGGCTTCGGATTAATTTGACCACCTGAGGATCTTTAACATGTGCCGAAATCTCGTACACACGGGTATTTTCGCTTTTTGCCTCCATCAGAAAAGCGGCCGCCGCGGCCGGAATCGAACCCGCGTCCTAGTGCTCAGCGGCGCACCGCCTTAGCCAGTGAGCCACCGCGGCGGGTGCAATTTGAAATGAAGTGGATGTGTATTTTTGTTGTATCGTTTGTTTTAGTCAATTTTTAACGCGTGCAAACATACCATGGCTCTGACTAGTTCAAGGGAGGGGGTGGGACGTTCAACTCATACAATTTTAACGTTAACACGCTGGATCAGTCACAAACTGTGCATCAGCCTTACACACAGAAGAAGGTATGATATAGTCAAGCTAGCTTGGTGCCGAGATCTTGTGCTAATGCACTCTAGTGTAATTGGGCGCGAATCCGTTCCCGGTTAGCCATAAGTCGTTCAAGCCGCCAAACTGTCCTTGCTTGTCAACGTGCGTTACCCTTTAGCGTTTCAGCTCTGTATATATATAAAAAAAGAACTGTGTAATGTTATCAAAGGAAGGGTGATCCCTTTAAAGTATAGCTCCCCGACACCGCGAGGCACCACGAAAACTCTTGTATGAGTGCCGCCGTGAAGTTGATCAGAGAGCCGTGAGAAGGTAGAGGGGACGCCAGTCTAAGCCTATTGTCTCGAACCGGGAGCGTTGCAACGCTGGCCGATGCCGCGAATAAGGCAATCTGCCCACCGCGAGGCCGGGGCACAATGCCGCCGGCAACCCTAATTAAAACATCGCCCAGTTAGGCGCCGCCTCGTATACATAGCTGGATATAAAACGCTGCCGCCAGCGCGGCAGCGAAGGGCTTTGACTAATAGTTCGAAGACTAGACATCTCTGCAAGTTTTCTTTTTCGCTCTTTTAAGTGTCTGTGTTTGTTTGTTCTCGGGGGTGAAGAGCGGAACTGGGCGCATCGATTACCGAAAGGCGACGTGCTCGGACAAATATCGCCTGTTAATTTGCCGAGCCGAACGAGCGACATCTGGGAGCACGACGTCGCGTCCACTCGGGCGCCAATGAGACGACCCCGATCTCATCCAGCTGCGCTCTAATGAAGGCTGATTAAAACTGCGGCCGCCCGGGCAGCCGCCTGCATAGAGAACTGCTGTGCGAGTGGCTGCACACTGATGCTGCAATGCTCCAATCAGCGAACCTAATCTTATACAATATATATATATATATATATATATATATATATATATATATATATATATATATATATATATATATATATATATATATATATATATATATATATATAAACACGAAACCCGCCTTTTCATTACATCTTATAATCTTGTATGGACGACATAGGAATGCAAAGATACGCCACTTAGGAAATTCGCGCTCAGTGCGTTAATGAGCGATTAAGAGCAAATTAATCAGCTCTGTTCCGCTTTCGGAAAGAGCTAGAGCTCGGTTTTATTCGATTGCTACAGCGGTCTAGAAAGACACAATTACCCTGCGAAGAAGCCACGTTCACTTCTCTTGCATGCCGTGCGAGCTATGCAGTGACGACTGCTATACAGTGTGGACGACTCCCTCATTTGCTAGGAAGCGTTTAACTTCGCATTAATGACGAGAACTTCTGGCGACCAATGTCCTGACGCGAAGTTTTGAGGTAGCGTGGTTGGACAGAAAGAGATGGCTAAAAAGAACGGAGAAGTATTAGTGGGGTCTGTGGACACTCGTTCATTCTTGTAGCGTGGTTGGACAGAAAGAGATGGCTAAAAAGAACGGAGAAGTATTAGTGGGGTCTGTGGACACTCGTTCATTCTTGTAGCGTGGTTGGACAGAAAGAGATGGCTAAAAAGAACGGAGAAGTATTAGTGGGGTCTGTGGACACTCGTTCATTCTTGTAGCGTGGTTGGACAGAAAGAGATGGCTAAAAAGAACGGAGAAGTATTAGTGGGGTCTGTGCACACTCGTTCATTCTTGTAGCCATGTCGGCATTGTGAGTCACGTAAGAAAAGAGCAGAAAAAGAACTGGATAAATGGGTGAAAAAAACAAGAGCACATTCAAGCTTTGGAGGGATCATGATTGAGAGCTACCGCTATCGCGGTGAGGAATTAAACATCTGAGTTATTTTCAGTGAAGGAATACAAATGAAAGGAAGCGGCTAGTTCGCCAACGTCGCTGATATTGGAAGCCCGGGGAAATGATCGCGGGTCAACGACCGGCTAGGTTGGCCCCGCCTGAATTATGTATGCGTAACAGAGTAGATACACACAGAGCTAATCTCCATATACCTTAAAATGAATCTGGGTTTAATCAAGCGTGGCCGCCATTTTCATGCAGTGTTTGTCGCTTGGTTGCATTAGGCTTATTTCTGGCTGTAACACGGATGCTACACGGCAGATTAGCAAGTTCAAACGACGCAAGGAAGGGAAAGCCAACTGGTCAGCTCCTAATTGTGTTTGCAACAATACAAGCATTTTCGGATTTGCCATTGGAATGTACTCCGAAAGAACGAAGTATGTAGAACCGATTTTCATTACGAGCCCTTTTTTTTCCTGGAAAAGAAATTAGTTGTAAAGCTCCAATCAGAGCGCAGTCAAGGATTTAGCCCTGGCCACCCCCCCTTGTGAGTACGTGCTAGAAACATTGAGGACATCATTATCATCAGCACCATAGTAATTATAATGAAGATAATAATTATCATCCTTGCAAGCAGTGGATATTTCTTTTTTACAAAAATGAAGGTCGTATGACTTTAAATTTTTAATGTATGAATGAAAGAAAGAAAGAAAGAAAGAAAGAAAGGAAGGAAGAAAGGAAGCATTTCTCTTCCAGTGAAAGAGAAATATTTCCTTTTGTGCATAAATTCCCCGAGGGCGAGCGTTGTGGCTTCTCCTGATTCGTACGGGCTCAGGGCTATAAATCGACACAAAGGTTGGGAAAGGTAGCTTTATAGACTAAATATATAGTCCTTTTTTGTGTGTTTATGTCAGTGTAGTCTTTGGCATGAAGCCATTTCGCCGCAACACCGTACCGTAGCGGGCCCTTGCTTAAATTCTTTGAATAGATTACTTGACAAACATACCGCCCGCTTTGTGGCGCATATACGTTGTTTCAGTCTGCTTATATTTACACCTTCGGCCAGCTAAGCAGTCATGGGGAGAATTATGCTGGGTGGATTCTCACCAGTTTAATTCGTTCCTGTTACCTTGCCAGCCATTTTAAAGGGCCATCTGACATCACTGTTTAACTGTACCTCCGCCATAACAGACAGGTGTCTTTCAGAGCCACTACTGGCTTAGCAAAGCGGATTTCGCCTTTTTCAATTTGAAGTTTCTTCTAAGCCTGTAAAAAAATTAGGGCCCTTCCAGTATTGTGAAGATGGAAGATCAACGAAGCTACATTGGGGGACAACAATATTGAGTTGTCTATGGTCACTTACAATATTGATAGAATCAAGACGCATGCACATAACTTCGCTTGGTTTACTTTTTCTTGATGCCATTACGTTTCTTTGGTACCATTACGTTTTCTTGGTGGCATTGAAGGAATGTGTCAACCCATGCAATGTCTTTATTTGTTTTTGATATTTCTGGTAATCGCGCGAGCGCACTGTACTAGACAGACCTGCATGATTTCGTTAGTTTATTTTCAGTTTTTTGTGTTTTATTTCGCTGTTTTGTTCTGTTTTGTTCTTAGGTAATAGCGCGAGGTATACACGGTTAGGTATACCCTTGGCATTGGTTACTTTATTTTTAACTTTTATACATTTATGCTTTTTTTGGTATGCTGTGGCGGACGATGATCTTCAGATTGTTACTATATTATTTCTCTTCTAATTTTTTTCGCGATAGTTACGGCGATACAAGAGTTACAGCTGTTTTCTGTAACCATACACCCCCGTAGACGGCAATGCATTTGCAGCATACTTGAATGCAGTAACGTTTACAACTTGACCGTGAAATAACAAATTATGAGAAGTAAATTAAACTCCGCGTACTGATAGAGTCGTCTTAGCGGCTTAATTCACTGTCATCTTTCCCAATATATCTGTATTAGATTGAGAGCTGTAGTACGGAGCATTTTGCCGACGCGACCGGATAGACACCCGAAATTTTGGTCAGAACCTAGCGCTAGACATCTTCGCTGTTAAAAAGAATTGGCGCAGCTTGCAGAAGTGGTGCAAGGCTGGAGAAACAGCAGAGCTGGCGGCCCCTCTCCCTTCGTCGGAGACCCGGCTGTTCAAAGCCAACGCTACGAATAACCCACAGGAAATAACGCGGTGCGCCCGAAGTGCGATGATAGATGCCGGTTTCACAACACCACAAACCCTGGTTCGATTCCCACCACGGGACGCGGTTTTTATATTCTGTTCGCGTTGAACAACTTACGGCGAGGTTTTAAAGCTTCGCTTCGGAAAACACACTGAGAACTTAGCTGCGGCCGCCGTCAAACCTGGGTACCCAGATTCTAATTTGCCAAGCTTATACACCATGGCAGCTTAGGTAGGAAGCAAAACGATGGAAACCCACGCACTTCCTGTGGCGCTTTGTGCGCCCTGGACGCTTTTAGCTTGCACAGAGACGCGCCTGAATTTTGACGCAGATCGCCTCGACAACACCACGGACGCGAAACACCCCACAAAAGCCAAGCTCCGACGGCAACGGATCGCCCTCGCAGAGAGGAGTTGGCTTACAAAGCAGCCGGACCCGCATGAGAAGCCCGCATTGGGAGCCTCGCTAGAGGAATAGCAGGGTGGGTGGAATACGGGGCCTTCCGCTCGTTACTGCAGCCGTGCCCTGCCGAGAACGAGGGCCCCGGGGCTCTGATTAATGGAGGCCCGTGGCGTGGTTCCTTTTGTTCTGGTCGCATCCAGCGCCGCGCCTGCTCGTTTCCCCTCTCAGCGAGTCGTTTGCTTCGGCTCCGACTGCTCTCAAACCAGCCCCGTTTTGAGTAACAGCGGCTCTCTCCCTCCCCGAGACGACACATCCCTCCCTCCCCCCAGCGAAGGCATCCCGTTTTCTTGTGCTCCGGCATCAAGGCGGCCCAGGCGGCGACAAAGGGACGGCGGCAGAAAACACTTATTGCGCGGGTGTTCCTGGCCTTTAAAGAAAGCACGCACGCCTGGTGCTTGTTTTTTGTTATCCATCCCCGCAGCCCCGGGGAAGTTGCCGCTACAAATGGCCTGGCACCCTCGCACCACGGGCGTCGCGAGATTGCTGCCGCTCATTTGTGCGAGCGTCAGCTTTAATTACGAGGGAAGCCTCCGGTATGCCCCGTTGTTTTGCTTATATCGAGCGGCTGCGAACGGAACGGCACACGAGAATCGTGTTTACTGGAGCCGGATGAAACTGTATGTTGCATTGCACGGGTGAAATAAAATCTGTGGTAGGAAGCAAGAGAGAGAGAGAGAGAGAGAGAGAGAGAGAGAGAGAGAGAGAGAGAGAGAGAGAGAGAGAGGGGGGGGGGGAAAGAGGGAGAAGAGGGAGGGAGGGAGAGCTACTGCCGCCATCTTTACTGAACCCAAAATTACAGTAAGAGTGAATATGTCAGTGATGCACGTTACTGCTGTGAGAACAAGAGCGTCGAATAATTTTTTAACCGCCAGCTTTAAATGAGGTGTAGTGAATATAGGAGAAAAAACTGTGGTTGATCTCTCTGTCATACGAATCGGTAAAAAAAACGGAAGTGAAATGTGCAGCGAAATCTGCAGCTGAGCATGGTCTTCGGGTGGCGGCTGTCTTACGGGTGTGCTTGGCCAGCGACGTCCTGCTGGCGGGTCGCTTCTGCAAAGGTGAACTGGCGTCCTTTCCACGACGGATATGACGTCAGTAAAATCTTGCTGCATACCGGCGTAAAACACTTTTGTGCTGAAATATAAAACCCGAAAACGAACGACCCTGAGTTTAAAGTACCCTTTCGTTCTAAAAGTTGCTTCCCCGCAAGACGACCCTGTGTGCAGGGGTGCACCCTTTACAGACCGCTTGCTCCGTTGTACTGGCTTCATTACCGTGACGGATATGACGTCGGTGAAATCTTTGTGTGTCCTATAAATAATCACTTTCGTGTTAAAAGTAAACGAACTGCCTTCCAAATTTCAGTGCCTCCCAAATTTCTGTGCATGAATATCCATTTTTACTTTATTCAAAGTAGCCTTGGTTACGAAGGGACCTTATTTCTATTGAAGCGGTGCGAGTTTTCGCATGGCATATAAACAAACATCCATCTCCGTACAGAATCGCAATAAATATCAAGGTTTGCGTTTCGCCGGAAAAGTGCCGGCAAATCTCGAGCGGCGTGACCACCGCGCGTCCTGAATAATTTATTGGGCGAATTACTCGAGTTCTGGTGCCATCGTTTTCATTGTCGTCGCGGAACTGCGGTCGGCGCGGCGGAGAACTTATCGTGGAAGTGTTTACTGCCCAGAGCAAGAGAGAATTGTTTAAGCCCGCGATTAGGGGGATCTGCTGTCCCAGCTAACGTAACAACAACAACAACAAAAAAAAAAAAAACGGGGTTGTTGGAGTGAATGCGCTTATTCCGCCGAAAAAAAAAAGCAGAGAGAGCGGTAGAGAGCGCGTTGTATAAATAAATGTGGTAAAAACAGGAAATAAAAATGTGCTCGCTTCACCTGCGTCGAGTGCACGTTCGTTGGGCCTCTGAGAGGTGGTGTCCATTTACTTAGCAGCCAGGTCAGGAAAAATAAAGGGAGGCACCCCACGAAAGAAAAAAAAAAGGGGGGGGGGGACGAAACGAAACTTCGAATGAGACGCGGTTATCGAGAGGTGCGCAGAGCCGCGGAAAATCTCCGAAACTGCATTAAGCGCGTGGCGGAGAGCTGGTTGTTTTGTAAGACGCTTAAGCAGTGGCCGTAATTGGGAATTACGCTGCTGCGCTACCTAAGCTCCTTACACCGCACGATTGAGGTGGTTTCTGGTGGAGTTATTACAATATATATTCCAGTACACCGCCGCTCTGTGGTGGCGAGTGAGCTTTTCGCGCAGAAAAGAAAGCAAAAGGCGCCAGAGTGGACCCGGAAATCCTGCAGAATTTCTGGTAAACTGGGGCGGCGCTGAGAAATACCTTCCGACGCACGCTCTGCCAGATTAGAGAACTCGAAACGAGATTACAGAGCAAGAAATGGAACTGCAAGGAGAGCGAATTTGCTTAAGCGTATAAGTTTGGCGGGGTTGATGCAAGAGAAAATAATAGAGAGGAACTAGCCGCAGGACAGCCAAACCTTGGTGTGGATACGTTGCGCAGTTTAGGCGGTACAGAACACGGACGGCCGTAACAAAAAAAAAATAATAATAATAATAAAAATAAAAAAGGAAACACAATTTCTTCCATTTAGAAATTTTGGTGGTTCGTGATGGTCATCAACAAAAGACACCTGGGGGAAGGGGGAGCAACGCAAGCCGAACGTAAAAGAAAAGAGAAATAAAAGACCCCATGCTTTTAAAATGTTTTGATTTATTCGGTGGCGTCCTGCATCCGGTAAATGTAGTGTCATCTTTCTCAAGAGAGTTGACAATAAGCTACAGAAGTTCCCAGAATCATCTACCAATGCGTGAGTAATCTTGGGCGTCCTCTCCTTTTAATAAACCTTACGTTTCCTCGGTGGCGTTTAAGGAGCACGACAGCCCATACAACGTCTCTTTATTTGTTTTTTTGGAGTTTTCAGTAATCGCGTGAACGCACTGTATTAGATAGACCTGCGTGAGTTCGCTAGATTAGTTTACTTTTTCATGCCTCATTTCGTTGTTTTCTTGTGTTGTTTAATTAAACGCCGAAGACACTTTTCAGAAGACGCTTAAAACACAATTCAAAGAAAAAAACGGTTTTACTACGTAAAAAATCATGATGGTTGGTGTTTCGCCTATTCAACCAACAGCGCCAACAAACAAAGACGATTGAAGAAAGCTGCACGCACAAAGCCGATTTTCAACTCAGCTGTAGAGGAATACATCAGTTTAAGTTCACTCGTAGGCTTTATTCGCGCAAAATTATTGCCCTAAGATCATAAACAATACTATTAAACTAACACCCAATTAATACTATTCGATTAATACTACTCAATGGAGGAGGTCTCTCCTACCGTCTCCCACCTTCGGACCTCATTATATGTACTTACATTGTATAACACATTACATTGTACTTTAGAAAATAAGAGAGAGAGAGAGAGAGAGAGAGAGAGAGAGAGAGAGAAATTTCCCTATATTGCAGGAAGTAGTGGTGTGCCTGCAAGGGCATCCCGTGTAGGCGTAGTGAAAATGGCGACCCGGTGAATAAATTCGCGAGCACGTACGTGCACCACTTCATTAGCGCCTACGCCTGTGTGGGCTGGTGTCCACAGCAGGGTCACGATGTCGGAGGGCCATGGGAGAGATATTACCGCGAATAACATCTCTGATGGCCTGTTGAGAGCGAGATAGGACGAATTCGAGGGTGGGGCCCGGGGTGAGAGCAAGGAAAATGGCTGCCTCTCCCGCCGTGGTTGTGTTGGTCGCAAGTATAGTTGGTCGTGGTCGGTAGTGAGGACGTTTGGTGGTGTGTTGGCCAACAAAGTTACAAAGTGGGCAGGTTTGTGAGGCTAGGGTGTGGAGGGTGCTGGATTAGGTAGACCATTGCCATTAGTTACTTTATTTTTATTTTTTATTTTTTATACCTTCGCGGTATCCTCTGGCGGACAATGGTCTTCAGATTGTCCCTAAAATATCTTTATACTAGAATTAAAAAAGAAACGCTCCCATACACTCCGTACAGGTGGCTAACCAGCGAAGCTGTGACGTGCGGCCGGTGTTGACCCATGATTTACTCGTTGTGGTTCATTAAAGCCCGTTCGCTCGGTGGATAAGAGTGTTGTGCTGCTGAGCCCATCGAGGCGGGTTCGATTCCCGGCCTCGGTGGCTGCTTTTCATATGGAGGCCACAAGCGAAAACGCCCGCGTGTCGAGATTTCAGCGCACGTTAAAGATCCCCAGGTGGTTAAAATTAGTCCGGCGCCTTCCACTACGGCGCGCCGCATAGACCAAGTGTAGCTTCTGCGTGTTCAAAATAAATAAATAAATAAATAAATAAATAAATAAATATATATATATATATATATATATATATATATATATATATATATATATATATATATATATATATATATATATATATATACACATAAATAAATAAATAAATGAATAAATCCTGTTTTTGTGCCCGGCCTGCAGCATCGGTACGGCGTAGATGACCAGGTTTCCGTACCTCTCGCGGAGTGGGTTAGCTGCCTGCTCTCCGGATGTACCATCGTGATACATTGAAACGCGAACAACAACAGAACGCGTGGCTTTCAGTACATGCCGCGCATTCTGGCGACGAGCCACGTATGCGCAGTAGGAACAAGCTATGTGAGTTGGTGTCCAACCTTGGTATGAAAAGACTATCATTTGAGCATTGAAGCGTAAGCAGCGGCTTGTTTCCCCGATCAACAATGTGGACTACGATGATCGACGAGTGAAGTTTCTAGATTTCCCTTGTTTGCAAGAAATCTATAAAGCAGGAAATCGCGAAGCGTTAACGGCTCGCAGAAGCACACGCACCCGCCGTGCCTGCCCGCACAGCCGACGGTGCGGCTCGAACCGACGCAGGTCGCGGCAGCAACAACTTGTCGCCGCTTTTTAAAATCACACAAGTCGTGGAAAAGAAGTTCCAGATTGGTGAAAGTGGATGTTAGTGTGATTAAAAATTCTGATAGGCAGTGTCATCAGCTGTGGTTTTCAAAGCGATGCTCAAATATCTGCCGCGATTTACGCCGACCGGCCGCGGAGGTCGGTCCCGGCAGCGCCGGCCCGTTCATGCACGGTGCAGCGAGTGGGCGAAGGATGGCTATGCTTGCGCGCAAGAGTCGGCCGAGGCCGTGCAGGTATCTTGATCGTCGATCGCTTCAACGAAAATTACCGCGCTTACAGAGTTCCCAGCGCGGTGAAACGTTCTGTTAGGGAGTGTCACTCGCAACTCTAACGGCGATTAAATATCTGCTGCGACGCCAAGCCTAAAGTTCCCAACATCCGATTACGTGCATCCGAAGCCGGCTGCAAGCTGTTGGCGAAAGCCCTCCCGTCGCGCACGCGCGTGTTGCGTTTGGGTTCCTCTAACTTCTTGGGGGCCCCCAACGCTCGGTTCTCCTATTCTAAATATCCCCATTACCCGAAATCATTAACGACGTGTTTCGCCTCGTACGGAGCCTCGCCTTCTGTGAGCAGTCGTGAGTTTCGAAATTGATGCTTTGAGAAATGCCGGCTTACTGTTATCATACAAAACACGCTGCAATTATAAATTACCACGCCGAGCACCTAATGAAAACTAAATATAGCCTTGTCCGAACCCGCTCGAAGGTGTTAAAAACTCGCGTTCATACCGTTCATACATTGCGGACAAGTCGCGAAAAGTAAACATCAGCCGTGTAGAGTACAGGCTACGGCAGTGATCGTTAATCAAATCGGGGCATGACTATAAAAACATCGTAG
This sequence comes from Haemaphysalis longicornis, assembly GCF_048455015.1. NCBI lineage: Eukaryota > Metazoa > Arthropoda > Arachnida > Ixodida > Ixodidae > Haemaphysalis > Haemaphysalis longicornis. The sequence goes on along the minus strand of NW_027526361.1, from coordinate 54,369,233 downwards.
GGGAAATAGGCACTGATTAAGCCAAACTGCAGACCATAACAATACTTTTAAGCATGTGCGGCGAAGCAATCTGATCACCGTTCTCGCGTCATTCATTTATCAGGCAATACGAGCAGTTCGCGCGGTGAGATCATAAGTGAGCGACGCGTTTCCGGTGTTTGCTTGCACACACATGTCCCGTCATAAGTATTTCGTAATGAATTTACAGCGTACTTCTCTCCTTGGCGTTAGCTGGCTGCGTATGTAGGAGCTGTGGGTCGCGATGGTAGCAACTACCTAAACGCGGCGGTGTCGGCGGGAACAAGCGAGTCGCTGATTGCTTGCCCGAATTACTTGGTTTACAGACAACTTTTTTGGTAATTCGCATCAAATCCACAAGGAGCGGGCGAGACGGTGGCCACAACAAAAAACACGCTTCCGCATACGCACGGGAAATGTGTTGTAGCAGACGACAACACGATTCGGCGTCCTACAAGTGACGTCACTCGGAGGTGGCGCCACGGTATGTCCTCGAGGCCAATATGCCTGTTTTTTTATTTTTTGTCGAGCCCGCTACAGACGATGGAAAGACAATGGTCTTTCCGTAACAAGGTTGGCTTCGAACTCTCGCAACTTGTTCCTACTGCGCATGCGCGGCCCGTCGCCAGGATGCGCGGTATGTACTGAAAGCCCCGCGCTCCGTTGTTCGTATTTCAATGTATCACGATAGTACATATGACGCGTGGTCTACCCATTTCCCAAGTGACGTGCATCCGGTGTTTGCCATTGTCCCGTTGACGCTGCTTCGGTTGCACTGTCCCGCCCCTGCCTGCCGTTATCTCTTCAGCAATGCTTCAAGCAGTACAGTATAGAGTTCCTGTATATAGCTCCCCTAGGGGAGTAGAGTTGCGCGTCCTTCCGCCATCTTGAGTTCCAGGTCGTGCGGGAAAGCCACCCTTCTCGTAAGTAGGCCGCCGCGCCAGCGGCAGAGGCGAGGAGAAGTGGCGAGCAGCGGCTGGACAAAAACTGGTGCACGATTCTCGGCTGCTTATCAGCTGAGCCGCCGCCGCTGCCGCCGCTTCCACAACCGCCGATGCTCATTTGAGCAGAACTGACTGAATACGGGGTCTTGTGCGCAGCACTGAAAGGGGGCTTTCCTGTCGAACTGGAACCCGCGGCATATGGCAATCAGACGCGCAACTCTTGCGCTACGCGATATCCAGGAACTCTAGTACACTAGGAAAGCGCGCGCCCTCTGCTGCGAGCCTGCGACAAATGCTCCCTTTCGCACCCTACCCTTTCTTCTAACTCCTCTCCAACCTTGTTTTCTCGCGCATGCGCATGGTGTTGCGCCGGAGGAGTGCCCTGCCTACACAGGACGGCCGGATTTCCCTCTCACCTAGCCACAAGAAGCGTCGATATAAAATCGTGCCACTAAAATAGACAATGTGATTCATGATTTCTTGTAAGCATCAAAATGTGTGCGATAATATATTTAGGTAAAATACTTACTTCGGTTTAAGTATTACGTTTCCGTAGTAATCATAAAATGGAGCCAACATTGCCTAAAGGAACTCTGAAACCCGTTTTTATAGGGTAAATAAACTCCCGCAAACGTAACGTAGCGTGGCCAGGGATATCTGAGACAAACATCACTTTTCGCGAACAGCTGGGAGCTCACTTTTGCGCCGTAAGGTGTTTTTCTTTTCTTATTTTGGGATCCCCGCCATCTTTTGCCACGTTTACTTACACTACCAAGTTCCCACGCCAGGAAGCGGGCGTCTCAGGAAGCCCCACTAACACCAAGAAAGAAAAATTAGGTCATAGAATGACCTCAGTCATGGAATGAATGAGGTAGTGGAAAAAACAGGCCATGGAATGAAGGATGATGGACGTAACGCTTAGAAACAGGAAACGAGCGTCTCGGATCCGGAAACAAACTCGAGTGAAAGACGTCTTAGCACGAATTGAGAGAAAAGAGGGTTGTTTGTTGAGAGTCAGGCTTTGCTGAGCCTAAGAACGCTGGCAGCACTCAGCGCAGAGCGTGGAGTTTCATTTTGCCTCGCCCCCTCTTCATAACACTCATTGAAAAATCCGAAACGTGCCGTTCCGTGGGGGCGACAAATTCGAATTCAGCCACGTTTAATAGCCGCGGCTGGAAACTCAGGGCATAGCATATCCCAGTGGTTCTCAGCCATGACTGCCCGGGGGGCCCCTTTTGGGCTTGCGACTATGATGGGGGACCCCACGATGGAGCATATGTTGATCGGTGTCATAAACAATTTGCACTTGCAGCTTATCGTTTAAACACTCGTCATCCAATGCCCGCCTTTTCTGCTTGACGTTAATGAGAATGCTCGCCATAATGTTAACCAGTTTGCTGTTAAATCGGAGTCTTTTAAACACCTATATGCTGCCTTTTATGTGTCTTTTTTACTTGTCATAGCTGGCGAGTTGTGCAAAAAGCAGATGTTAAAATATGTACTACGCGAAGCAACTAAACCTGCACCGTAATGCGGCGAAGCCACCTGTTTGCATTGAAAGCAAGACCTGGTGAAATCGAGAAAAGAATGGTGTGTGTGTGTGAGAGAGAGAGAGAGAGAGAGAGAGAGAGAGAGAGAGAGAGAGAGAGAGAGAGAGAGAGAGAGAGAGAGAGAGAGAGAGAGAGAGAGAGAGAGAGAGAGAGAGAGAAAAGCAAACGGAAAGGCCGCGAGGTTGTGAAAGCTTAGAGCCCGGATTGCTACTCGACACTGGGGAAAGCTTACGTAAGCAGGGGATGAAAGAGGGGGCAGGCAAAAAAGAGGGGTAAGGAGTGGGGCCGCGCACACACTTTAGTCCCTTTGCGATCACTATAGTCTTTCGGCTAAGCCTGTTTCCTTCATAAAACGCAAAAGGGCTTTTGTTGTCTTCTGCGAAGTCGATTGTAAGGGTTGGTGTCCTAGAATAGTCTCTACTGTGACCGGTTGATTGTCCAATCGGTTGAGCTCGGTGGCCGAAACACGTCTTTCTGATTAATACAGCGGGCAACGACAAAGCACATGTTCGATTGTCTCTTCAACCTCGAAGGCGTCGCAGTGGGCACTACAGGCCATCCTAATGAGGAAGGAGTAGGCTCTTGTGAAAGCTGCTCTGAACCACAGTCTACAAAGTCGCGGACCCCTCAAATGGTCTCAAGGACCCCCTGGGGTCCACGGACCCCCCTTTGGCAACCACCGGCATATCCGATATCAGCTATACGCGCAGTTATACGCAACATATTAGTAACACCATCAACACCTACCGGTGGGTCTCCACGCACCAGTTCAGTTCGCGGGCTTGTTTCACACTGAGTCAAGCTGAATGAGGCGGATACGACGCCACTCGACGGCCTTAACGGCCGTCTTCTGGACGTCGTATACTGCCTCGTTTCACGGTTACGATTCCCATTTCGCGAAGAAGCAGGAAGTCAGGGGACGTCAAGCAGGAGACGGCGAAGGTGCGGGGACGCTTCACGAGCCCAGTGATGCGCTCCGTTTACGGCCTTGTCTTTCCTACGTGCTTCATTTTCCCTTGAGTCTCCTTAAAAAGCCTTACCTTGTCAGACAAAGGTGGCTCGCCGGAGTTACTGTAATGTACGGACGATGCTCGCCGTCTTCGTTTTTTAATGAGCGGACTAAAAAAGTGGCACTAAACGTCCTAATTACGACCGTCGTGTACCCGAGAGGCCTGAAAACGTGGAAAGAAATACTGCTGAGATTTTTTTCCCCCGCTTTCTCCTAATACGAACGCTCGCTGTCCAGAGCTACGGAGACATAATCGTTAATGCGGGCTTTACTGGAGCCGCTAAATAATTGAATCGCCGTGCACCGAGCTCCCACCCCTCAGCGCACGCTGTATATGGTGCACTGGCCGTCATTTTGCATCGGCTCTGGCACCGAGAAGTACGTACGCGCATTACGGCTGTACGTGGTTTGAGTGTCCAGCGGTGCTGGGCTGGTGATTATTCGCCGAGTTGTTTTAACAGCAGTTAGGCTGGATTACTGCCGGACCTTGGGCAGTGGAGTTGGTTCCCCAGTGAGCGGTGCAACTAAAGTAGTAGTTCGGGTAAATGTTTATGAAGCGCCGCTTATGTATTAATGAGGACGTTGCGTGAAACTCAAATGATGTAAACAGAGCGCTGCAAAGTGTAAGTTCCAACTGATGCTCTCAGAGATATTCGGGCGGGAAATATGAAGCGATTTGTGGTAATAGACGATCGAGAGTAGTAAATAAAAGAGAGCAGGCTTTTAGGGAACAAGAGTGTGAGGTAGGTTGAGAACGCTTCCAGTCTACACCGTTCTAGGTAAAAGTTAAAAAAACATCGAAGTGCGGGAGTTTGTACTGCAAACTTTGTTATTGGTTGCTGTACTTCTGGGCTTCTTTTGTAGATGTCTAGATCATTGCGGGCAAAACAAAAAGAAAAAAAAAGAAAAGCAGGACGTGAACTCGCCTTGGAATTTGATGATTGATGGGTGGCGTATAAATAAACTCCCGCCCATTATGCAATGAGGGAGAGAGGGAGAGAGAGAGAAGCTGCCGGAAAGTGCACAAGGAGCGCATTTGAGGCCCCACGTGGCTTCGGGGTAGTGTCCTTAATTTCCATTATGGTTTATTCAATGTAACTAACTAGCGGCGCGCATTTTTTCGCAAGCCGTAATTGGGCGCCGCGTCACTGAGAAGCGTACGCAGCAGTCCACCTAAAATGCGTTGATTGCCCGCCCCGGCGACGGTGCGCGTTGGCGCTAACGTCAGAGCAAGGGCGTTAGCGAGCAGCGACACCGGCGGTTTTATGCGGGCCAGCTGGCCGTGACAGCGAGGAGTGATTAAACCGCGCAGCGGCGTCCGCACAGGCTGATCGATGCGATATGGCCGTGCCCTCGGATCTCGTATATTTCTGCCACATTTGCGTATCTCGCCGTCTCGCTCTAATGAATCAGGCGCAGTTCATGTTAGGCTTTGTTTAATGATTTGTTTTATTCAAATCGCAGATAGCGAAGCTTCTAGCTTGCTAAGAGAAAGAATATTCCGTTCATAAGCACGTCCGTACTTTCGTAGGTGGCGGCAAGTGTAATTGTTGCTGCCGTCATCATAATTACCCTAACCACTGAACGACGTGACGCTCCTGGAATCACACGTGTTCTATTCCAGTCCCGCTCTCCCGAGGTGCAATGTAGGATAAATAAACCGTAGAGAATATTAAACTGCTCAGTTGCCAGTAATCTCTTAAACGACGTCATCTTCGCCGTCTTTGTGACGACGGGCCAGTTGGTGACAAAGAAATGGTTTCCGCGATGGGGAATCAGGGGGCGCAAGCGGGGGTTCCTGTAATAAATGTAATAAAGTTGTTTACTAATATAGGACTTGTCTGCATTAAGAGTGATATAGCACCTGTGGCTTTCGGGGCAGGCCTAGAAATCGGTCTCACCTTTCCTAATAAACGGACTAAAACTTATCTCTCCAATTTCTCCTCTATACTTCGGCCTTTGAACCTCCGCTTCAGTAATAGGTTCTACTGGTAATACTGACCTACTGATCTTTAGCACGCCTCTCCCCCCCCTCCCTCCCAAGTTGCCCCCAACCCCCGAAAAAAATCTTGCTAGGAGCCTGCCAACTGCTTAAACTTTTGCCCCGTTTCTACGATTAGTACCTACTGGTGTATTGCATTGGCCATGAATATCTATGTTGGTCTAGTGAAGCAAGGATGACCTATAAGTTAAACAGTATTCTGCTTGAATTTTTATTTTCACTAAGTGAATTTAAGCGGGAAGCATTGGTGTCGACACATCTAGGATCCTTCAGCGAACACGATCCGTACAAACGTTACGGTCATTCAGTTCACAACTCATGATCTGGACATAAGCGTAAGCTGTGCGATTCTACCATTTGCTGTTTTTCGTTTGTCTTTTGACACAAGGATTACGGTTTGCTGAAAATATGCTTCGAGCTCTCCGTCGTTAAATTCAGAAAAAAAAAACCCCTCAGAATTAAGTTTGTTTCCAGAAATAGTTACTTCTTTATTGGTTAGGATAACGCACCGAAGCTGCCCTCTCCCAACCTGATAACAATCGTGGGGTTGGTTAGTTAGACGTTCTCTCAAGCGCTGGAGTGCTTCCCTCGCTAGGTCAGAACCGCGACATCTAGTCCACCCTGGTGGCGACGGCAAACACTATCGCCAAAGCCGAGATACATGTGAATCATAGAGTTTCATACTAATATATACTAGAGGGAAATCTGGCGCTGCATTCGCGGGCCGCTGTGGGAAAGGGCGTCCGCAGAACTTTTTGCAAGGGGGGGCATCCATCAGCGGGGGGGGGGGGGGGGGGGGGATAGCACCGAACACGGTTGGATAGCACGGTTGGATAGCACCAAAAAGGCGTTATTTGTGGTTACAAAAAGTACAAACAGCGAATTAGAACCAGACTTGCAGGATATACATTGGATTTTATTACCGAACAAAGACATAAAGTTAAAGAAAATGCGAAAAGTTACTGTCACTTTGTAAAGGAGAGTGGTCAGTCTCGTTGCGGGAGGGTTCTCGACTCACGCCAATAACACACAGCACAATACGTTCAGATGCACACAACTGCACTCCGTCAATCTTCCTTGAATAGCAGCTGCAGACGCCTCGGGTTTTTGTGGGCAAATTTCGAGATGATATGTGTGATGAAGTCTGTTGAAATGGCTCACGCAATAAAGATACTACTCGCCTCCCTGGCTTTCAATGCAGTACAGGCATACAAGCGTTTTGAGGGGCTGATTTATAGGTTTTGTTTCGGGGCTTGGGTAGTGCCGACATTTCGAAATTTCGAAGGAAAGGGTGTACAAGGTGATCGGACGGCACGGGAGGGTGTTACACTCTCCCTACTAGGTGTAGCGGGGAAGATTTTTTGCTAGATATAGCTGCAACTTTGTACGAGAACTGAAGTTCTTGCGGTAAGACTGCATAAATCTAGAGTTTAGAAAAAAAAAAAAGTCAAACCTTTCAGAATTGTTCGCTATCTTCAATAGCCAGCACAGGCAGTCTGTTTCACTGCCGTCACATGACCGGCAATGTTAGTCAGTGTCTAATGTGCAATGTTGACCGCAGTCCTGAAGGGCGTTCCATGCCGATACACAGGACCTGAGTGTGCTAATAATTTTAGTAGCGTGGATTGTTGCGCTAGTTGGTTCACGTACATAATTTTAAAAACTTTTCGCAAAAGGACGGGACAAAGGAGAGAACGTCGGTGTCGTTCTCTCCTCTCTTCCGTCCTTCAGGGCAAAGTTATTTGAATTATGGGCCAGCCAAGATGTGCAGCTTTTTTGTAGTGCATAAAAATATCCGAATATCTAAGGGGGGGGGGGGGGGCAGTTGCCCTCCCTTGCCCCCCTTCCGGACGCCCATGGCTGTGGGCGGCGCTATTGCAGCTAGCGATGTTCCTCGCCTCCTTGGCTTGGTTAGCCACATGGCTTCTTTTTCGTCTTGAAGCCAAAATCAATAAAAACAGGTAACATTGTTTTTTTGTTCATCTTGCATGAAGCGTCTACATAATCACTGACAAATACATCTTTCTGGAGCTTTAATTTTATAACAGCAAAACAAATTCGATCAATCTCCTGCAGTAATATTGTTGCATTTTCGCAGCCAGAGGAAACTTTACAGCCTGTTCGTGAGCCATGTCAAGGACAAGTGGAACGTGCCTGCCCGGTACATGACGGAACGCTCACCGAAGCGCGGCTCCCCTAGACAGTGGCGCGAGATTTCCCTCTAGTGTATATTAGTATGAAACTCTATGATGGGAATAAAAACGCCTCTCACATGGCGGAACCAGCAACAATAGTTCCTTTCTCGTTTCAACTCAATGAATTTATTTGTTAAATTATTGCTACTATGGGATACTTTCCCTTGCGCTAAGTGAAGGAAAACAATATAGCGTTTCTATTTATGGCTCTCGTTAAATAAGGAACATACAGAAAAACTACTCGAAGAAAATTACGATGAATTAACAAAGTAGTCAAACTAAACTCCTTTAACGTATTGAGTAAGCAGGAGCAAAGTAGAATAACCAAGGACCTAAGCTTCGCGGAAGTCGAGGAATGCACGATCTAATGACGAGAAAGGTTTTAATAATGGCCTTGGCTGACAGTAATAACAGTCATTCGCTTTCACTCTGACTCGTTAGGTGCGCTGGCTAAGGGTTTATGGCTTCAAACTGCCTCGCGAGAAAGGCTTACAGGAGGTTAATTGCGGAAGGCTTTTCATGGGCGATGCATTTGACTGTTCTGCCATTCGGTGCTGCATAATTAATTTTTCCCGAACTTTGCCGTATCGCAACTTATATTTGTATGGTCATGTATCACGTAACGTTCACTATGTGGTAAAATTAACGGCAAAGCAGCAAGTTAAGTTTTTTGTTATTCACCATGGGCCGCTTTTCAATCGATATTTTACGCCGATTGTCTTGCGATCGTTGAGGGCGGTGCATTTGACCCGCCGAATGAATACAAGAATGCTCGGGTGCCGGAAATCCAAATTCACCATTCCCGCGACTCGCAGTTGTTTAATAAGTCAGAACATTCCAGAAACGTGAAAATGGGTGCCGACGCCTGCACGCTTTCGAGTACTACGGTTTGTGACGTCATAATATTTTTGCACGGCGAGAGCTTAATGGAGAAGTATCTATGTATCGAGATGTATCTATAAATGTTTTTTCCTAAAATAAACAGTTCTGAAGTGGTTGAGGATGCGCAATAAATGGAAATCCAAGCTTTCCGCGAGTTGGCGCAATTTAAAAAAACCCAAACAACAGATTATATGCACTGCGGGACGGGCTGCTGCCCTCAGGCTTGTCAGCCATCATGATTTCAGTTCCGTTTAGGAAAAGCCTTCGGGCGGGACTAGCGAAGTCAATAACCTACCGCGGTAAACGCCGGAGCTTCTGCAAACAATGGCCATCCTCGATTTAGCAGTCCTGGACGGTCCGCGGGTAGTCCGAGGACTGCCTTCTGACAGGGAGTTCTATAAGAATACATGGGAAAATCGAGCGCCGGATCGCTTCGCGGGCAGTCCGCGGACTACCCGGGACTGATAATCGCGGAGGCCCAATATCTCCGGTAGGAAGCGGCAAAAGGAACAAGAGGCACTGCAAGTGTTTAAAGGAGCCATGAAGACAAAATACAAGTTGGGTTTATTAGAAAGGCTGTTTAGTCCGGATAACAATCATACGAATATCATCGCAATCTTCGAACAAATAACGGAGATAATAAAGAAAACGTGTGAAGCCGTGGCGACCCCTTAGCCAATTTCCCGCAACTTTTCTATGACGTCACGAAACCTTGTTTGTGCGATTGGCGGCCGCCTAACTGACCTGTCGCGACGACACATGACTGGACGTCTGTAATGGGGCCTCTAGTTTCATTTGACCGCATCACTTGAATGCTAACGTGCAGTTAATGCACTTAAAATTATATTTTATTGTTGGCCCGTATGACGTCATTCTTGCTCATAACACGTCACTGTGGCGCAAAATTTGAAAGTTTTAAAATACTTCTTGCTTTATTTTCGTTAAAAAACATCCTTTGTGGCTCTAATGGAGCTGGGTGAGATACTGAATCCTAGTTCTTTCAAATTAAACGAAGTTGTATTTTCTCTTCATGGCTCCTTTAAAGGGACACTGTAGGATGGAAACAAGTTGGCCTGTATCGATGGATTACGCTGCCGAGAATCTAAATACACCATTCTCGCAACTAGCAGTTGTTTAATATGACAGAAAGTGCCTGAAACGTGAAAACAGGGGACGACACTCCGAACTCTTTTGGGTACCATGGTTTGTGACGTCACAAAATGGGTGAACGGCAAGAGCTTACTGGAGAAGCATCTATAGATGTTCTCCTGGAACAAACAGTTCCCAAGTGGCTGCGCACGTGAAATAAACGTAAATCAAAGCTTTCAGTGAGCTCATCGTATCTAAAAAACGCTGACAACAGATTATATGCACTGCGGGACGGGCTGCTGCCCTCAGGCTTGTCAGCCATCATGATTTCAGTTCCGTTTAGGAAAAGCCTTCGGGCGGGACTAGCGAAGTCAATAACCTACCGCGGTAAACGCCGGAGCTTCTGCAAACAATGGCCATCCTCGATTTAGCAGTCCTGGACGGTCCGCGGGTAGTCCGAGGACTGCCTTCTGACAGGGAGTTCTATAAGAATACATGGGAAAATCGAGCGCCGGATCGCTTCGCGGGCAGTCCGCGGACTACCCGGGACTGATAATCGCGGAGGCCCAATATCTCCGGTAGGAAGCGGCAAAAGGAACAAGAGGCACTGCAAGTGTTTAAAGGAGCCATGAAGACAAAATACAAGTTGGGTTTATTAGAAAGGCTGTTTAGTCCGGATAACAATCATACGAATATCATCGCAATCTTCGAACAAATAACGGAGATAATAAAGAAAACGTGTGAAGCCGTGGCGACCCCTTAGCCAATTTCCCGCAACTTTTCTATGACGTCACGAAACCTTGTTTGTGCGATTGGCGGCCGCCTAACTGACCTGTCGCGACGACACATGACTGGACGTCTGTAATGGGGCCTCTAGTTTCATTTGACCGCATCACTTGAATGCTAACGTGCAGTTAATGCACTTAAAATTATATTTTATTGTTGGCCCGTATGACGTCATTCTTGCTCATAACACGTCACTGTGGCGCAAAATTTGAAAGTTTTAAAATACTTCTTGCTTTATTTTCGTTAAAAAACATCCTTTGTGGCTCTAATGGAGCTGGGTGAGATACTGAATCCTAGTTCTTTCAAATTAAACGAAGTTGTATTTTCTCTTCATGGCTCCTTTAAAGGGACACTGTAGGATGGAAACAAGTTGGCCTGTATCGATGGATTACGCTGCCGAGAATCTAAATACACCATTCTCGCAACTAGCAGTTGTTTAATATGACAGAAAGTGCCTGAAACGTGAAAACAGGGGACGACACTCCGAACTCTTTTGGGTACCATGGTTTGTGACGTCACAAAATGGGTGAACGGCAAGAGCTTACTGGAGAAGCATCTATAGATGTTCTCCTGGAACAAACAGTTCCCAAGTGGCTGCGCACGTGAAATAAACGCAAATCAAAGCTTTCAGTGAGCTCATCGTATCTAAAAAACGCTGACAACAGATTATATGCACTGCGAGGCGGGCCGCTTCCCTCACTATTCCGTCAGCCATCATGCTTTCATTTTCGTTTTCGAAAAGCATTGGTGTGCAACTAGCGAAGTCAATAACCTACCACGGTGAGATCCCGAGCTTCTGCAAGCAATATACCCGACAGGAAGCAGCTGAAGTCCCTCGAATAGAATCGGCTGGGCGAGCCGCCCGAGCTTCAAATCTCCCGTTCTTCGCGCGCGGTGGAGGAGGAGGAGGAAGAATAGTAGTAAGACTTTACTGAAAGTGTCGCTATCAGTATAGTGCGCCTGGTTAGAGCATAATAGCCCCTAAAAGGAACTTATTGCGGGTAGTTAGCTGACCGATCCGCCCATTAGCCTCGAGCCGCCGTCGATAATCCGTAAAGCATTGCGACGGCTACTGGACACGGCTGCCGTGAAGAGGGTTTATTTTGCACTAGCAACGCACTGCGCGAGAGGAGATCATATGAGGTGGATGTGATCGTCAGAAGTGGTGATGTAAAGGCGCCAGCCTGAATGGCGCCAGCCAGCAGAAGCCCAGGACGCCGCGCTTGATATTCGAAACGCCGATTGTTCCTTCAAAAGCGCCTTCGCCGCAGTCCTCCATGCTAGCAGCCGGCTAGGCGGGATCAGGGACGCCGGAGTATGTGGGCACACCGGCAGAAAGAGCATCTAAGCGGGTTTCTCATTCCGTCGGTGAAAAATCAAAAGTCCGAGCCAGCCTCCTTGGCCAGAGAAACGTTGCCGTAGTAGACCTGTGCGCCACCGCGCCGCGCCGCCGCCGCGAGCTGTTCGGGCGGCGTCGCTCTGTCCCGCCGCCCAAGTCCCCAGAGTGAGCACGCCCCAGGGGATTCGCTTCTATTTTGTGACGCAATGACTTCATCACGAAAACATCAAATGGAAGAGGGTGAGAAAAACGCCAGCTTTATTTACTAATTTCTCAGCAAATATCGCATCGTTGCTCGTCGAACAAAAGCCAAGAGGGCTAGGAAACGCATGATCTTTCAGTTAAAACCAAATTTTATTCAGCCTTTGGTGTCCCTTTAAGCGACCAGCCTGAGCTTCTAATCCGTTCCCTGCTCGCGGCTGTTGGTATCGGTAAGGCGTGCCCGTGCCCGTGCCCGTGCCCGGTTCGAACCTTATCGCCAGTGAAAGATTAGGGTACTTACTGCAGGGGGTTATCCGACCGATCAGAACTTGTGCTCTTCCGTTCGCTGCGAGCCGCTTTAATAAATAATACGTAAGTCGTGCACGCATAGCGCTACCATTGTTGCAGGGAACTAGAATAGTTTACTGCACCCTTGTTATGTTTGGGTCGGGCGGAGTTTCGGCCACGAAGACAGCTCGAGACGGCTGCTGGAAGCGAGTGTGTATTTCAGGCCAGGTTGGTGTGTCACGTGAGAGAAGAGAATGTGAGATGGACGTGATCGCCAGACCGGTGATGTGAAGGCTCCAACGTGAGCTACGCCTAGCCGGGCAGCCGCTCTTGCGCGATATTGGAAACGGCGCTTGTCGCTGCTTCGTTTGTGGATGGTGTGATGTCTGGACATCCGGTGTAGGGGGAGCACAACGGACGCTGGAGCGGTGAAAAGCATTTGTCGTTCGGGTCGCTGACAAATAATAAAAGTGAAAGCCAGTCCAATCAGCCAGACAAACGTTGTCGGCGTCGGCCATGGCTCGCAGACGTGAAAGCTGCCGCGGCCAGCGTGAGAGCGCCTAGACCGCACCGGTGCCTCGCTCCTAGTTTGTGACGCAATGGCTGTCACGATATAGTGAAAGGGAAGCGGGTGAGAGAAATTCCAGCTTTGTTTGTTTATTTCTCAGCCAATAACTCATCGTTTCTCGTCGAACAAAAGTTGAGAGATCTTCGGAACGTGTGATCTTTCAGTTAAAACAAAATTAGACACCAAATTGAATACGTGCGCCATGTCCTGCTTGAGTGCCCTCTATATGCGATCGAGCGAAAAAAAATTAAGTGGCAAGCTTCGTCTACTACCTCGGACACCCCTATGTTTGCAGAAACTGTTGGGACCGTGGAGCAGTGCACGTAACCAAACCAAAGCCTTCCTTGCCTTAAGAGAGTTTTTTCAAGCGACGAACATGTGCGAACACTAATGAATACGTGCACATTCCACATTGGAGTAGCCAGCTCCTTCTCAGGTTGGAGCTAAACTCTTCACTAAATCATTATTTCTCTGTCTCTCATTCAGCCTCCTTTAACTGTAACACATCTTTCCGCGACAGTGAAATTGAATTACGCATTTAGAGTTGTGTCTAAGACTAATGCATTCGACGGTAAACGCATAGCACCAAGCCCCAATAACAGAGCTCACTATTCACGACGGCCATGTGTTGCCCACATGCTTCACACTTTGCCTTATCCCCCTGTTTGTACCGCCCCAATTCTGTAATAAACTCAGCTGCCCATACTTACGCGCCTTTCGAATGGATGATATATCGTTCAGTACGAAGATAAATGTCATACATTGATAACGAGATAGAGCCACCAACGCATTTGCTTTCCTCACAATGTATTTGTTGCCTGATTTAACATGTATATTACATTTCTACGCTTACGCATCACTTGCGGACGGAGAAAAGAACGAACGTTTGTTCCCGTAAAAAGATTCATCCCTTGATAAGAAAATGAAAGGCCGCATCGGAAGTAAATAACAAAAGGAGAATCTATATACATGCTGAGATGCGGTGATATCTTTCCGGAGGCTTTTACAAGCGCTTCAAACTTGGCGCCGGTCTTTCAGAGATTCGTTTACGATCGTCCATGACGGCGCATCTGTCACGTTGTTCTCACAAGTAGATGAATAGGCAGGAACTAGGAATATATATATATATATATATATATATATATATATATATATATATATATATATATATATATATATATATAGAGAGAGAGAGAGAGAGAGAGAGAGAGAGAGAGAGAGAGAGAGTTATCCACGTGTGTTACAATGGGCTTCGAAGCACGCCGGAAGAGAACCCAGAGCAGGAAAGATGGTTGTCTGTGAGGAGGGTGAACGAATGCTCGTGTCGAAAGAGCGCCCGGGTGCTTAAAGCCTCGCACCGAAGAGGCCGCTCGTCGCTCCATGATCGGCATTGTTCGCGGACGCTCACTGCGGGTGTTTCCTTCCTCTTCGCATTGAAAGTTCGCACGTGTGGGAGCGCGACGACTGCCGGCGAACCGAAGTTTAGACGAGAGGTGTTGCGAATCGACGAATAGCTCGCTGCCGTCTCTCTATAACGTGTCCTGCGGCGCGCATTTTATATCTAGGCTTCCGTGATGAGCGCATAGGCGAACTTTATTTTTTGAGTAGCTCTCTGTGACTACTTGAGCTTGAATTTAGGCCGGCAGATGGGTGTAATCGTGGGTTGTACCTCTGAATGATGGTCGGAATTCCTGAGCGCGGTATCGAAGTGCCTTTGGCGATACGTGAAATAGGGCATTAGCGCTGGGAGTGCAGGAATTCTAAGTGCAGAGCACGTGTACGCTCTTTTTTTTTGTTAGAAGGGTTGGCGTAGCTACGCACACATAAAAAATGTAAAGCGATTTCCCTTTCAACTTGATGTTGCGCAATATATTATTACGGAATATACTAGAAGGAATATGCCGGGAAATGCTATTTTTTGCTTAAGTGTCGCTGTCACGCTTTGTCGAAAACTTCGGCCGGTACAGCTACTTGCGGCAATTGAGTTTTGGTAGTAGTATAATTTCGGTTGCCCAAAAATCGTTCGCTTCGACACTGGAGACTTGCAGAGCAGGTGAAGCCTACTTTGTTTCCGTAAAATCAGGGCTGGAGCTTTAATTTGCGCAGAAGAGGAGACGAAGACTGAAGCCAGACAACAGGACACGGAGTCTGCGCTCAGTTTTGTTGTGTCTCGCTTAGTCTTCGTTTCCTTTTTTTGCGCAAGTGAAATACAGCATTGATTACCAACTCAACCAAGCCGAGAGTCTGGAGTTTTAAACTTCAATACATTGTAACAGGGACGAAAGCTTGTAGTAATCTAAATCATTTTACTCAACTTCATGGTCAAAGTTCGCAACGAACAGTAATGGTTATTGTTGGCACAAAATTAAGACAGACATCTCTTAATTATTCATTATCAGTAAGAGACTGGAACATTCATATTTAATAAATTATGGCTTCCGGCGATGTCGCAGTGTAATCTAGGATTATAGTAATTCCTCTTTCTCCCTCTCTATTTTTTTGATGCAGTGTGAAGGTACGAAGAAGATTCGTTATTCTAACTTGACTTGCTCTGTTCGTGATGTATTGGTCGGAAATAACGTGAAAGACTGCTGAAGTCTCCGATGGAGAGACACTACTCACTCCCGCTTCACTTTACGCAGCCATTGGCGTCGCCCTATACAGGCAGAAGACAGCCCGCAGTACCGATCATGACCAAAATCAAAGTTTCAACATTAAGAACTCATTAGGGAAGACCCAAACATATGGCTCCTCGCGGGATTCCCCGGGAGTGCCGATTCGTTAATCATAAATATTAGGATAAATCACCATTGCCAACTCTCTTCGGGAGTTTCGGATCATCAATCAAACGTTCGTTCAGCAAGTCCTCCGGAAGATAAATATGGATGTGAGCGGTAGCAAGCAGACATAAGAGGCTTAGGGTAAGGTAAGCAGTTCCTATATATATATATATAGTTAGGAAATGAGGGGCTCGTTGAGGAAATACAGAAAGATATGTAGGCAGCCTACAACGCCAAAGGAGGCATAGGGGTTTGTTAGGCTCTTTTTTACTACGGTTAGTGAAGTTAATATTTTTTAAATATACGTACGAAAGAAAGAAAGAAAGAAAGAAAAACACGCGCCAAGAGTGGGGACCGAACCCACGCCTTTCGATTTGGTCTCGAATGCCTTGATCTCGAATGCCGAATTGGTAAGGCATTCGAGATCAAATCGAAAGGCGTGGGTTCGGTCCCCACTCTGGGCGCGTGTTTTTCTTTCTTTCTTTCTTTCATGCGTATATTTAAAAAATGTTAACGTCACTAACCGTAGTAAAAAAGAACCTAACAAACCCCTATGCCTCCTTTGGCGCTGTAGACTGCCGACCTAGCTTTCTGTATATAATATATATATATATATATATATATATATATATATATATATATATATATATATATATATATATATATATATAAATATATATATATATATATATATATATATATATATATATATATATATATATATATATATATATATATATATATATATATAGCGAATTAGAATAGGAAATGAGGGGCTCGTTGAAAATCAGACAGAAATAAGGGTTGGCACTCAAGAAAACCTCGGAAAGCAAAGGGGAGGATATAGTAGGTCATAGAAACAGATAAAGAATTTAGAAATAAAGAAGAAAAAATGCCGTGGGGGCATTTTTTCTCCACCTTCTTTATTTCCAAATTATTTATCTGTTTCTATGACCTACTATATCCTCCCCTTTGCTTTCCGAGGTTTTCTTGACTGCTAACCCTTATTTCTATCTATCTATATATATATATATATATAAGCAGTAGAAGAAACTTCTCGAGGAGCCAGAAGAAATAATGGTTGACTCACGATTAAAAACAAAAACACTGTTTTACTGAAGTTTCGACTAAAGAAACAGCCTTCATATGAGTAGCCAGATCAATCCTGGTCCTCCAGTCGAATCTTTGGTAAAACACTGTTCTTGTTTTAGCTGTGAGTCAACCGATTTCTGAATATATATATATATATATATATATATATATATATATATATATATATATATATATATATATATATATATATATATATATATATAACAAACACGGGAAACGTGTCAGTCGACTTCTTTCACTATATATATATATATATATATATATATATATATATATATATATATATATATATATATATATATATATATATATATATATATATATATATATATATATATATATATATATATATATATATATATATACGCATTCCTACACATAAAAAAAAAGAAAACACTCGGAAAATATGTCCTCAGGTGGATTCATGATTTTACGGTTTGCACCAACTGCCGCAATTTCGGCGAAGTAGCGAGTTATCGAGCTCTACACACAGGCAGACAAAGATGTCCTCATTATTTAAAGCTTTAAACTTCAATGAATCGGTAAGGACGAAGTCATTTTTGTCTGCTCATGTAAAGCGACGCATCATTAGGCGTGGGGAATGGGAGGAGTAGGTTTTTTTTTCTTTTCGGAAAATTTAGTGGATGGAGGACTAGAATTAGGCTGTAAAATATTCATGTTACTAAGAACATTCAGCAATAAAATATGTCACAAACAGCTCGTTGAACGCTGTTGATGAGAAATAGCCTCGGTTGTTGGGGTTTCTTAAATATTCTGCTCATGTTTTAGAGCTTTGATGATGTGCAAAATGAAAGCAAGTATACGTTTGTCTGTTGAAGCTTTCTATTGATGAAATTAAGGAGGGAAGGAGGGAGGGCAAACATTGAATATTGGAGCGAAACAAATTGGTGCCAAAAAGCACTTTACGCAGGCGGGCTTTTCCTCAATAGCAGCGACCGACTGGCGAAGCGCGCTTTACACTATCAAGAAAACCGTGACGATGGGTGCAATGCTTAAAAAAAGAAGACTTCAATGAACGTAAGAGGATAGACGAGCCGCAATAATGCTCACACACCAAGAAGCACAGCGGTGGATCATTTTAAATTGTGTGAAAGCACATTCAAGAACAGGCATGTCTACTGGTGTGCTTGAAATTGTATCTTCGTTCGTTGTTAAATTATTGGAGCACGCATTGTTTTTCCTACTTGCCCTAGTTTTTCCAAGAGTTGTCCGCGTGCACCATTTAGCGTGTCCCCTCCATATCGTGGTGACGCCCTAAAAGGGTGCCGGTTAAAGTTCGAAGGCGCGCTGCATCCCGCATAACTTATCGCTGCGTTTTCATTTTCGTTTTTGAGCGATCGTTCAATCAGCGGGCTCTTCGTCTCATCGCGCCCTCTTGAAAGTGATCAGGAGGTCTGGCAGACGCCGGGAGTGCACTAAAAGCGAGCGGCATATCCAGTCGACCGTGAACTAGAGCCGAGCAACGGCGACGTTAATACCGCGCATGTACAACCAGCAGAAGAAATCGGTTTGGGGGGCTGAAGACGGCGGCGCTTATGCGAGACGCTCTCCGACGAGGCGATCGGTGGGACCGAAGTGTCGAGAAGCGCTCGACGGCGGAGCAGGGCCTGGCGTTGGCATTCATTTGCGCCATTGAAGACAACGGCGTCCGGAAGTGAAAGGGCCTGCTCACGCCTCGTTAATCAAGGATGCAACGAGAACTTCCTTCTCGACTGGTGTG
The DNA here is from genome assembly GCF_048455015.1 of Haemaphysalis longicornis. Classification (NCBI taxonomy): domain Eukaryota; kingdom Metazoa; phylum Arthropoda; class Arachnida; order Ixodida; family Ixodidae; genus Haemaphysalis; species Haemaphysalis longicornis. Next base: position 54,350,728 of record NW_027526361.1, on the reverse strand, counting down.
CATGCCCCATCCTCCCCATCCCGCTCCTATTTTCCCGGGTTTTCGAGAAAGATATCGCCTTGCGTCGCTTGGCCCTCGCCTTGGCTTTGCCTATGGCGAAGGCTCAGTTTTTCAGAAGTACGCTCGGTGAGTTGCCTGCTAGCAAGTGTCCTCCGGGCGCCCCTTGGGCGACGGCAGAGGAAGCACTCCAATCAATAAACCGACTTTTTAAGTTTGTACGTAGAGGGTATTAGGAGCGGGAGACGGAAAGAGAGCCATTTATTTCGTCTGTGTTCTTTTGTTTCTGCTCTTCAGGCAGCAATCTGAGAGACAGATTTGCCGCCGCTTCAGTTTCGTCTCCGGAAGTTGCCTACAATTGCTGCGTTATCTCTTTCTCTCTCTCTTTTTACTTCCTTCCCGTCTTCCGATACTGCTTCTTTTTTCTTCCAACCTTGCGATTTTGAGAGGCGTGTATGATTAAGAAGAAAAAAGAGGACGCGAAATCCAAACTTCTTTCTTTGAGGGATGATCCTGTGAAGCGCTGGACTGACATAGTTCACGAAGGAAGGCCAGCGTTATCCTTATTTCTTTTTTTAAACCTCTTTCTTCTCGCTCCTTCCTTCCTTTCTTTTTTTCTTTTTCTTAAAACTCCTTTTCCGCTTCCGTGGCGATCTCTGCAGTTTCGACACGACTCGTGACCGAAGTCGGCGCTCACAAAGGCGAAGCGTTATTGACGAGAAGAGTGCTCATCAAAAGTGTATTTGGGATGTTCTCCGCGCTTTTGCCTTTGAGCGTGCACCAGCGGCACTCAGCTGACGAAGATAGTAATTCGTGCCGGAAGCTCTACGATGGATGCCGAAGCGAGATAAAGTACACCTCCTGCTTCCCCATCCCATCCTTTCCTCTTTCTTCACGCTCTCAAATGCGGGGCGTGGCGTTTAGGGCCACTGAAAGAAAAAACAACAAACAAATAAAAGCCGGCAAACATGAGAGTACTTACTCGTCCGCTTTTAGTTCTTGTAAACACACGCGCTTACATGAATTAATTTGGGGGCTTTCGCGTGCAGGCAACGCATTTCTAAGAAACAAACTGTGCTTGATTTCTCTGTCATAGGAAACGGTAAAACACGAAAGTTAAATGTGCAGCGAAATCTGCAGCTGCGCATGATTTGCGGGTTGGCGGCTGTCTTGTGGGTATGCTTGGCGAGCGACGTTCTGCTGGTGAATCGCTTCTGCAATGGTGTACTGGCGTCATTTCCGTGGCGGATATGACGTCAATGAAATCTTGGTCTATCCCGGCATAAAACAATTTCGTGGTAAAATATATAACCCGAAAACGAACAACCCTAAGTATAACGTACTCTTTAGTACTAAAGGTTGCTTCCCCGCAAGAAGTCGGTGCGTGCAGCGGTGCACCCTTTGCAGGCTGCTTGCTTCGTTTTACTGGCGTCATTTCCGTGACGGATATGACGTCCGTCAAATCTTGGTGTATCCAGGAATAAAACACTTTCGTGTTAAAAAAAGAAGGTGCCCCCCTCGTTGCTCCTGTTCGCAGGGGGGCACCTTAGCGGAGGAGGATTTCCCGCGCGAGAACAAGCGGATTGGTGTTAAAGTTATTGCGGTGACGAGAGCTAGCCGCCGTCAAGGTAAAGAAGCGCCAAATAAGTTGATTTTTCAAGGGCGAAAGCCTGTAAGTGACTTTTTGTGCAAAAAAAAAAAAAAAACAGCGTTTTCGTTGTTGTCCGGTACGGAAAATGACCAGGGCTGCAAACGGTAAACCAAAACAGAGTTGAGTTCGTACGGAAGTTGAAACCGGGACTCCAGAGTAGGAACAGAGTGCCTTACTGTCACGCTACCTCATCTTATGGCTGGTGGCGGAACGAGAGGTAGTCTAGTGCGTGCTCCGCTGACGTCATATCACGTGACAAGTGAACTTGACGGCTCACGAGTGGAGCGGCTGAAGCCCAACCGCGGAGCACTCTGAGTCTGTGGAAGCCATGGCGCAATCGGTCACCAGTCCAGAGGTAATACGCATCGAAAGATGAAGGAACAAAAGTGTAAAAAGAGACGCACAAACTATGTAGCAGTAAAGACGTCTTTGACAATCATCTCCATGGAAGCCATAAAGCTTTCTCCCTCCAATCCCTTATGCAGATTTAGGTGCCCCGAGGAAGTTTTCCTTGTATTTACATGCTTGAGCGTGCGTGCGTTGAGGGTTGAGAGGGCTCAAGTTTAACGGTCCAGTCGAAAGTTAGAAAAGAGGCAGAGATTGAAAATAATTGTACCGCCATTGCGTCGCATTGCGTCACTCCTAACTTAGCACATCGAGGGTATCGATGATGGCAATTATGACGATGATGGAAAGAGGAGACAAATCTGTGCGCAGGAAGTTCCATTCGTAGAAATAAGTGTTTGCTTGGGCAAACTTTTGTCACCGCTCGCCATTTGCACTTTACACATCCTTAAATTAAAAAGAAACTCACCTCGAAATTTTGTGGTTAACCGTTAAAGCTATAGACGGCGAATTGAAGTGACACGCTTTGGAATAATGTAGACTATTCTTGATTTCTACATCGCCTATGAAACATTTATTTTGGAGTGAGAAGCCCCACGGCCCGTAATGAAAACCCCTATTTGTGCCGCAGCAGGTGAAAACGCTTCCTCCACGCCAATATGAAAAAGCGGAAGCTCAAAGGAGATAATGTTTCCAACGAAACAGCGCGAAACGCGGCACAAAGTGAAGAAAGGGCGTGCATAAGCGCTGACTAAATACTGTTTATGTGACTACGAAGAACGGACTGTATAGGCAAAATGTCTTCCAAGAGTATCCGTGCGCATGAGCAGTGAGCGCCTACTCTTCGAGAAAATTTTGCCTATAGGTTGTATTCATTTGCGAGGCACGCATGCAGGCAACCACGTGAGTGAGCCGTCAGTGGTTACGTCTGGCTCCGTGGGATGGCGGTATTTGTCCGTGCTGAGCACATGATGTGTGTTGGACGCTCCAAGCTCTACCCACCGAACGCAAAGTAATGCCTCGACTCCGATGTACCGTACTTACCCGATTCTAACACGCACTTTTTTCCCGGAAAAATAGGTCGAACAATCGCACGCGCGTTAGCATCGGATACGAAACCGAAGCTGCCGAAACAACGAAAATTTCGTCCAACCCATCGCCATCGCCATCTCAAGATGGTGCCAAAGCTTTTAGCAACGTTTTTTCGTACGCAGGAAGCATAGGCGCCTAGGCTTTTCTATCGGCGTTCACACAAATCGTTAAATCGTTCCACTTGCGCGCTTGATAACAGCAATGGCAGCAGCGGCTCTCACGCGCTCAAAACCAGCGGCCGGCTGAAGCGTGCGCCTCTGGAGAAGCTCGCGGGATGGGCGTGCGAAACGTGGGACACGATCCCATCGACCATGGTTGAACGTTAGTTCAGAAGTGTGGCATCGCGAACGCGCTTGACGGCACCGAGGACGAGATGTTGTGGTCAGCGGAGAGTGGCGAGTGAGATGAGTGAGATTACTTCGGGAAATAAATCGCCCGTTTCTCTCGCATTCGTTTTTCTTGCTCACAAAGTTCCGTGCGCGCTAAAAACGGAAATGCAAGTTTTTTTAGTTTTTTTTTTGCCAGGAAAATCGGGGGCGCGTTAGAATCGGGGGCGCGTTAGAATCGGGTAATTACGGTAAGTGCGATTAATAACAGCTCTGTCAACACTACCGTTGAGAATCGGGTTGAAACGTAGCAGACGACGCACGCCGGGTTTTTTTCTTTTTTTTTCTCTGCGGCGAGCCGGTGCACTGGCACAAGCCGCGCCATGTTTGTGGCCTCCATGTCTGTGGCGCTTCGGCCATGTCCGTGGCCGTTGCCGGTGTTGCCAAACGAAGAAATTGGCAGCTAAACTTTCCAGTGAATACAATCTATATATTCCGTTCTTTATAATCAAATAAACAGGTACTATTCTGCGCTTGCGCACGCCTTTTCTTCATTTTGTGCCGTGTTTGGCGCTTTTTCGTTAGATGTATCAACTTGTCCAACTACAAACCCTGCTGAGGAGACCATTTTTAACAGGAGATAGCATAGGTCCTTCATCAGAATAAACAATTCATGCTAATTTAGGAATTGTTCTTTTTACTACGTTTTGTCATGGGAGCGGGCGAAAGGCGCCGTTAGCTATACGTAGGGAGCCTACCCATATGTAGTGCGACGCCCTGCAACGACGTAAATTGTGACACAAATGCCGGTTTGAAAACAAAAAATGGTTTGATTTACCTTAAAAAGAAACAACGCAAATTGAATTGTGCATTCTTAGTGCCTCCAGCAGTTTCGTGAATTGTGATCTACGCCACGCAGCATTAGTCAGAACATTTTAAAATTCAAGTTCACATAAACTTCGCAGATTCCGGTACTGCAGCCGAAGCGGTCATTTTGCAGCAACAAACTTCAAACTGACTGCTACAATCGTTGCAAAGGTGTTTACGGTGCTACCGAACTGAAAGCAGCGGCTAAACTTCACACGACACGCAGTGCGTGCAACGTGAAGATGATGAGAAGCACCGTGGTGTCATAAAAAGCATTACTGTCTTTTAGGTGTGGGTATTTAAGGGTTTAAAAAGCGACAGGCCCCTAGGGCAACACGTAGAGGGAATGTGGCAGTACCTGTCGGTAGCGGTGCCTACGTATGTAACGATACGTACTGAGCACGCGTCAACGAGGGCGATGACAACTGTTGTGGTTGTTTACATTTAGCTTCTTGGCATGTACGAAGTTGACAATAATCGAATCAATATCCAATGTCGATAAACACAACGGCAACCCTTTCGCCGCAGAAGGCGCGTTCGCAAATGCGTAAACGATGGGGAATGCGACAGATTTCGGCAGTTGGGTGTGCACATTGTCATGAGCATTCGAAGAGCTTTCACCATCATGAAGCAAATTGATTGATTGATTGATTGATTGATTGTAGGGTTTAACCCGCCGACGCAACGCAGGCTATGAGGCGCTCCGTAGTGGAGGGCTCCGGGTTAATTTTGACCACATGGGAATCTTTAACGTGCGCCGAAATCTCGTACACAGGGGCGTTTTTGCTAACTGCCTCCATCAGAAAAGCGGCCGCCACGGCCGGGAACTGAACCCGCGACCTCGCGCTCCGCTGTCTGCGCCTTAGCCATTGAGCCACCGAGCAGATGAAGCAAATAAGTTCGCTTGTGTTCTGAAACGGACTTGGCGTAAAGTAAAGGTAAGTAAAAAACGGACGCAAAGGCATTTGAATAGATCCAGCGGTGAGGAAGGATTATTTCGCAAGGTGGAATAAAGCCGCCCATTTCAGGGGCAACGAAGGAAATACAAGAAAAAAAAATCTGAAATGAGACGCAAATGGCAATTCTTGGCTTGCTGAAAAATATGATTGTGCGCCTGTCCAAAACAGTATAATAAATGGGCTGTCAAGTCGTTAATCACATTAAACGACCGAAAGGAAAATTTTATGTAAGAGGCAGGAGAACCCATATTAAAGAAACAGAGCATTGCGAACTCTCTATCTATGCGTAGGCCACGCAATATAACTGGAGAAACAGCATTCTACGTAACAAGTCATTGAATATGAGCTTGTGAGGTAAGTTATTCATGGGAACGCTTCGCATTTGTGTATTAAGACGGTTAATAAAATGGGCTCTGCTTGAAGGGCGCCCAAGAGCCATTGATTAAATTATGGGGGAAAAGGTTGTCTAAGGCCACCTTCAAAAATACCAAGACACCATGTAGCAAAGGCCATTGTACTGTGTTGAATAAAGATATCATAAATATGACCACCTGATTATCATACCTACGATGAATTCTCCTTAGTTTCTTTCACAAGCACGGAGTTACCCTTCGCGTCTTACAACGGAATGCACGCTTCGCTGTTCTGGAGTGTTTGGACTACATATAAGAAAGCCATTCTCATGGGGAAGTCTAAAACGAGAGTTCGGTGAACCGTAATTTCTATACGGTTCAGATAAAAAAAAAGCGCAGCGTAAAAAAAAAAAAAGAAGAAAAGGCGAAAAATAAATCAGCGATGTCAAAGTACGTTACATTCTTTTCCACTGAGCGGGAGCAGCGCACGTTTCGAGCCATTCGAGTGTAGTTTGGGCGACCTCAGAAAACAGACTGCGCAGTTAAAACCACTTCACGGATTCCACAAACACAGAACACGATGGTTTGTTTTACTTTTTTATTCGCAACAACAAAGCCTTATCTTGCTGCCGTTCATTCCTTCGTTGTAAGTTTCTTTCTTCTTATCTTTCTCGTGGTACGCGTGCCTGAAAGCCTCGACAATTCTTTTCGATTTACGTAATCGGGGACACGTGTCTCACATGCCGAAGGCAGAGACCATGGAGTGTTCAGGAGAGCAGGATGGAACAGGAGACGATAAAAGATGCGGGAGAAAAGCAAGCTCTGGAAGCGCTGGAGGTTTTCCTAGTAGAAGCAAAGCAGAAGCAGATGGGAATCAAGGTAGAAATCTACAGTAGGGAATACGCGTTGCGAAGAGGTTTGAAACGGGTTCGCCTCGCCTTCCCGGCTCTCCCGGGTCGTGAAGGAGAGGATGCGAAGATGAAGTGGAAAACAGGACGATCGAGGCAGACGAGAAAAATTCCGGCCTGAGATATATTAGAAGTCGGCGGAAGAGGATAAGGAGGAGGGGAACAAAATTCGAGAGAGCGCTCGCGCGCTAAGAAGAGGAATGGCGCAAAGCCTGAAATGGCTCGGAAAGTGGTGTGTATTGCCTCTATAAAGGTTTCAAAAGCGGATGCGTCCAGAGTGATTCACGATCACTGAGCGCCCGCAGAGACCTAATGGGAAACGAGTACCGAGCACACGGGAATGTAGAAGTAAGCGCTGTGTGCGACAAGTTTTAGAGACCAGCCGTTGCGGTGAAGTTTCGCGGAGTGATAGTCTTGTCGGTCGTGTGTTGCTGTGCCAACAGTGAGGCTTGATAGATGTAAACCAGGCTAAGGAATAAAACTGTCGAGAAAATGCATTTGCACCTACTATTCTGGCATATCACCCCTCTCATCCATTCACTCAGGCATATATATATTTACGAAAACGCATTTGACTCATAGACGAGCCGTACATTGCGCACTTCAAAGATATATACACCGGGTGCATGGGAACTTTGCAGTTCCATCAAAAAACGCTTCGTTTACAGAAGGGTGTCCGGCAAGGGGATGCAATATCCCCCCCCCCCCCAATTATTCAGAGCCTGTCTGGAGAAGGTGTTCACAAACCTTAGGTGGAGAAAAACAGGGGTGAGAATTAATGGGGAATATCTAAGCCACCTAAAATTTGCAGACGACATCGTCCTGTTCAGTCAAAGCAGCACGGATTTGCAGCGCATGCTCTGCCATTTGTGCTCCGAAAGCATGGCAACATGCTTAAAAATCAACACAAAGAAATCGAAGGTAATGTTGAATAACATGCAAGAACACGGGACTTTAAGGTAGGTAACGAGGTTTGGAAACAGTGCGCCAGTACGTGTATCTCGGACAAATCATATCTGCTGATCCAAACCATGAAACAGAAATTACCCGCAGAATTAGCATGGGATGGGCTGCTTTCGGTAAGAATTCAGACATCCCATCTAGCAAACTTGATTTGATTGATTGATTGATTGTAGGGCTTAACGCTCCGACGCAACGCAGGCGATGAGGCGCGCCGTAGTGGAGGGCTCCGGAGTAATTTTGACCACCTGGGGATCTTTAACGTGCGCCGAAATCTCGTACACACGGGCGTTTTCGCTTTTCGCCTCCATCAGAAAAGCGGCCGTTGCGGCCGGGAATCGAGCTCGCGACCTCGTGCTCGGCAGTGCAACGCCTTAGCCACTGAGCCACCGCGGCGTGGTATCTAGCAAACTTCCACTTTCCCTCAAAAAGCTGGTCTTTAATGAGTGCATTCTTCCAGTAATGACGTACGGGGCAGAAACTCAGGGTCTCACTAAACGACTTGAAAGTAAACTTAGATCAGCATAACGGGCCATGGAACGCCGAATGCTAGGGTTCATGCTGAGGGGCAGGAAACCAGCCGTGTGGATTAGGGAACAGACTGGGGTGGAGGACATTCTAGTTCAAATTAAGCGAAGGAAATGGGCATGGGCGGGTCATATAATGCGTATCACGGACAGCAGGTGGACCATCCGTTTAACAGATACCATCCGTTTAACAGATTGGCTTCCAATAAACCGCAAACGCAATAGGGGTCGGCCGAGGACAAGATGGCGAGACGAGTTGCGAAAATTCGGGGGAAAAACATGGACTCAACTCGCACTCGACAGGCGTGGTTGGAGATCTATGGGAGAGGCTTTCGTCCTGCCGTGGACCCAACCAGGCTGATGATGATGATGCTTTAAATCGAGATTTCGCTCGAGGAGGGGTGGAATGACTGCCTCAGCCACTTGGGAACGTTCTCTTTATGTTGCTTTCCACACCGGGCGCTTGTCGTGAGGAGTACGTCAGCCCCAATTAGTGATCAGGAATGGCGGGAGAAAGGCTATGACGATGCTTCATGACGCCAGCAGTACAGATAAATGTTTTAATGGAGAACGGCACGCATCATATTTTGTTCAAAATTCCCCTCCTGAACAGCGTATACAGTTATGGCATAAGCGACACTCACGCTGAAAATGCGCAGGAGCATCTTCCCTCAACAAACCTAATTATGTTAGGCCTTAGCCGGAGGATACACCGAGCAGGACAAAGTCGTAATGCACGTACATATGGGTGTTTTTCTTCGCTGGCGCCAAGCTTGTAGTAATAGAAAGGTCACTTTACGTGCACCTGAATTATGTGTAGGACTCGGACCAAGTTCAGTTAATATGTGTCAGTTCCTTGACTAACGCTCACCGTACGGGTCCACGGGCGCACCACCCCGAATCGAGGGGATTTATTCACTGGCCCCAATCCCCATACTACAACCCGGCATCTGCCGTTCAACGTATCCGGTAGCAGCCGGCGGCGCTAATCTGCGCTGTGTTCCTCGACTAAGAAGCACTCCTTCACCTCCACATAACCCGCGTGCGGGGTTTACGGCTTTTATTTGAGAGGAAAGTTCCAAAATCAGTTCCCCCGGACAACGGTAGAAGAGCAAACGAAAATGGCAACAAACCACGCAAAAAAATAAGAAACACATAATGAAAGCGTGCGTTACAGGCGGTTCCAATCGGAGCAACACACTCTTTTTTTCTCTCTCTCTGTCCAGCGCGAGAGTTGGCCGGGGGAGACGGCCGCCCATAAACATGGCGCGCGTCTCTGTGCTTCGGCGCGTCAGACTCCGGAGAGAGCAATAAAACAGCACCTGACTGCGCTAGAGCACCGGATGCTGGGCGCTACCCAGCGTCCGCGCTGGACCACGCTGGGCACGCGCACACGCTGGCAGCCCCTAAGAAAAAAGAAGGAAGCAAGGCAGACAGAAAGAAGAGGGAAGCAACTTTTAGCCAGAGGGTTTTCTCATTAGGCTAAGGTGAGGACAAGAGCGGACTTTTAGGCTGCCAAGGACTTGCTTTTTCGCCGCTCTTTTTTTCGCGCCTTTTTTGCCTCGCTATTTCGGTCACGTCCGTACGGGTAGCACACCTCCTTCACTTGTTCACGTCCCAAGCCGCGTGTTGCTTTTGGGACTTGCTTCCCGTACGGGGCCCCGTGCTGGACGTTACTTACACCGTCGGCCCGTGGTGTACATTGGGAGAGTAGCGTGGCGCCGGCTCTTGGCGTGTGCGGAACGATGATCGAGAACAGCTGCAGCGTGGGAATGAACGGGTCTGCAATGTGTTACCCGATTTGATCGGTGGCTGGTTACGAAACAGTGATGTGGAGGAAACTATGGGAAAAGAAACGTAATCCGTTAATTCTCAGGCCGGGGATAACGAATTCAAGGAGAACAGAGAAAAGGAAGGGCGGGAGGGCAGCTGGATTCAGCCACGAAAGTTAGGAGAGTACAACATTAATGGAAACACAGAACAACGAGTAAAACATGGAAGAGGAGGAGGAGATTTATGTGGAGATGGTTTGATAAAGCGTGTTTCGGGAACCGCAATTAAGTTTAACTTGCGTTTTCTCAGCAGTCCGCGGTGCTACCAGCGGGATCATGGCAAATACAAGCTGTAATAAGGAGCTTGCTGAGTTCATTAATTTACGCTAAACATGAATGAATGAATGAATGGATGAATGAATGAATGAACTACGCGAAAGCAAAAATGCTCGTGTGCACAACAATCGAAGAAGATCAACACCCCTAAGATTGTCTAAATTAAGTCGAAAGATTTCAGTCAGGCATACCTCAGAACTCCAGTGTAGTTTTGGCTAGTAAAACTCAATTTGAACAGAAATAGGCAAAGGCTACAACAGGAACGGGCTTTTTTTATGCGCTTGCTGGACGATTTCTACTCCCGCCACTGACGAAGTATTTTAAATGGGTCGGTTCTACACAGAATTAAAATGGAATACGCGTGTTTTCTGGGCAAATGGCGACATCACTGGGTTTCATTAAAGAACCTAACTCAAAGGCCTCGTCATGACCATACAGCCACAAAAATGGGGGAAGTCGCCTTTTTTGATATCGCTATAAGAGGACCGCGAGTGCGAGAGTAATATTTGTAGTGGCTGTAATGGGATTAGAGAGGCCACAGAATACACCTTACGCGCTTGTTTGAGGCAAAATATGCACGTGCCTGTACTATACCAGGCGTTTATTCGTGTGCGGTAAATGCTACCCTATATTTTTAAAACGCGCCGAATAAAGTTAACTCCTACACTCTTAATGTCATTTACAAATTATACTTGTTTTTGCTAGCATGGTTAACGAAAGCCGTAATGACTTATCATGTTGTTGTACCGGTCAGTCAGTTAGAATTGTAACTGGTATGGCTCTCATAAATTGAGAAAAAAAAAACAATATAATAAATATATAAAAAAGGGAAAATGAGCACGCGAAAAAGGGGGAGAGTAAAATTAAACAAATAATAAAAAAAGCGTTTGATTCCAAAAGCATCACTTACAAGTTTTTCGCCCTGGAAGAATAGGAACGGCAACAATAGAAAAGGCGAATCGGCATGAAATAAGGATTGGATTGGATTGGATTGGATTGGATTGGATTGGATTCGAAAACGTTTATTGAGCACAAAAAGAGGTGACTTTTTTTAGTCCAGAAAGCTGGGAGCCAGCGCAGCAGCCTGGACGCAGGCGATGAGGCGTTCCTTGTCCTCGCACCGTGAGCTGGTCAGTTCGCGCTCCCACTTCACAGGGGAAGGGAAAGAGAGGGGATTTGGCGTGTAGGGGCATCCCCAGGCTAGGTGATAAGTGGTGTTCGGAACGGAGCAAGAGGGGAAGTTGTAGGTTTCAGTGGAGATGGAGAAGTGGTGGAGCATCGAGGTGTCGTAGCATGTGTCGTTCTGTAGTCGCTGCCAAATTAGAGCCCCTCGAAGGACTGAAGGCTACTAGGCGAAACACATGTCAATATAACATACATTGGCTTCTTTCCGTCGCATCCTTTTATAAAATTTGTTAGTGAGCAAATATTTGAACTGGAGTGAGCGAAGCAACCACATGCAGTACTACGGCCAATCAAGTGGGCTTCGGTGGCTTTTGTGAATAAGTCACGTGGCTGCAAGTGGCCTACGCGTCCGTATAGGTTGGAGAGCATTGCTCGTGATACTAAAGGAAGCCTTAGCAAAACACACACGAAATCGTTTTTGAGAGCTTGTGCGCCTTGCATATGCGATTGACGAGCTGACCACTGGTGCCCTTGCTCGCTTCATCGCGCCTAGAGGAAGGAGAGGCACCATTATCTATCGCTGCGTGCAGCCAAAGCTACTGCTCATTTTTTAAAGACGATAGTCCTCCTTGGGCATCTTAAACCCAAAACTTTTAGTCTGTCTGTCTGTCTGTCTGTCTGTCTGTCTGTCTGTCTGTCTGTCTGTCTGTCTGTCTGTCTGTCTGTCTGTCTGTCTGTCTGTCTGTCTGTCTGTCCATCCATTTATCCGCGCAGCCAAATGTTAAAGTTATTCCTAAAAAAAGTGTATATTATAGGCAAAACTTTTCCAAACTATGATATACCCGCCGCGGTGGATCAGGGGCTAAGGCGTTGTGCTTCTGAGCACGAGGACGCGGGTTCGACTCCGGGCCACGGTGGCCGCTTTTCTGATGGAGGCGAAAAGCAAGAACGCCCGTGTGTATGAGATTTCGGCGGACGTTCAAGATCCCCAGGTGGTCAAAATTAATCCGGAGCCGTCCACTACGCCGTGCCTCATCGCCTGCGTTACGTCGGCGCGTTAAACCCTGCCATCAATCAATACCAAACTACGATATCTGGTAGCATACTTTTTCTAGTCAACAGCTTAGCAAACAGAAAACATTAGGTAGGTTTAAGGCAACACAGAAATACATAACTGATGCCAGGAGGGTTTTTTTTAATTAAAAAACAGACGCGGGCTTGATTTTTACAAAAGCAAATAAAAAGGCGTGTTAGAAACAAGTTATTAGCCTCGAAAATACAAACGTTTCTCCTCTCGATCTTCGAGCTCGACGTGGCACGCTAAACTCAACAATAACAAAACGACCAAACACATGGCGCGTCAACGGAACGAACGTGGAGAGAAAAAATTGAATTCAGTGACCCTTGATTGCGCTTATCATGGCAGGAGCGAGACAGGAGCGGAAGAGCGGGATAGGTGGTGGGGAAGAGAGGAGATGTGGGTACCTGACAGGGGAGGCAGAAGGCTGTGCTTTTTCGATGACATTTGCAGCGAAGCGAACAGATACGGGGCCATTATTTTTGGAAGTGTCATAAGCAGCACCCACTGTCCCGGCAGTCAAAAGGTGCCGGTTATAAATTGCTTCTATGATGTTACTGCGTCCGTCGGAGCCCCGAAAATGCCGCGTATTACGCCCAAGTTTTCCTCCCGTGCGCAGAACTGCATTTCTCCTGTTGGTAGGGAAGAACAATTTGCTGGGGAAAGATGAAATAACACGCGTTTATTGGGCATCATTTCGGCTCCTACTCGGCTGGACTCACCCCGCTCGAGTTATTCCGCTCACCGCTCACGTCGGCCGCTTTGGCTCACTCACCGAACACTCACGCCTACACTTGCACACTGACGCAAGTTCGTCGTACCAGCCTTGAATCCCGATTGACAACCCACGCCAGAACCATCCACTCAGCGTACGATTGCACCGGAGCTCACAAGCCGCCAGATATGTGGGCGTTCAGTAAACATACATTGATGAGAGCGAATGCAGTGCTCAGGGGGACCATTTAATAACAAGAGCACGGTATGTGACGTGGCAGGAGAGGCGGTCGAATACAAAGCGCAGCACTTGTTTGTTCACAGGGACAAAAGCTTTTACCTGCGTGGGTTCAGGTAATTACTTGGCGGGAGGAGCACCGGAGGCTAGGGAAAATGTTGTTTTAGCACAGTCGATGCATCAGGACCATGACTTCAATAAAAGGGAGGTCGAGAGCAGCAGCTCTTACTTGCACACACCTACCGGCTTTTTTCCATTATTGTAAAAAAAAAGGGGGGGGGGTGGGGACAAGTTTGCCTGCCCTAAGGGCAAGGTCGCTCACCGCGAGCACGTCTGCCTCAAAGTTTAAATATAGCCAAGTCACGCAATGAAGGGAGTAGTTCCGAAAATAGTTCTGGGCCGGCCGGCATTCCCCCGGTCCTTACAGTTATCAAATAAATATCTGTTTTTAAAAGCTCGTGGCTCAGAAATAACCTTGTACTGAAGGGAGACAGGACGGTCTTGACGTATATTGTACCAAGTATATCCGATCATTCGTATCAACGAAATTATAGTATGGTACTGCGGCACCGAAATCTTTATTCCAAAGAGCTGCCTAGTATCATTCTTTCTGGCTGCACGCCCTCGTCAAAAAAACGTTTTTTTTCTTATTTCGTGAATCGTAAAGTATCCTGAACTTTTCATACTGGCTTTTTATTACGTTTCGGTGGAGGATACATTTGTTTGACAACCTCTGTGTTTTTAACGAGGCGTCTGTTGAAGTCACTTTATTAGAGGGATGTTGGGATGCATGATAACGTTTATCGTCTTTGCCCAAACGACAACATTTTCGTAATTTCTGCCTAAAAGGATCCTTGAAGAGAAAGTACAATGTTGTTTACTTTAAACGGAACTGCCCTTTGCGTACCCATTCGACTCTATTCGAGCCACAAAATACGTTTTCTTAAAACAAAAAAAAAGATAAGAAATAATGAAAGACATTCAAATTTCTCTCAGCACGACGTCACCATGTGACGTAATAGAGGTGATACTAAAACAAGTCAGGGCGTCAACTCCACGTAACATCCAAGTGAAACGATCAAACTGGACCAGCAGCACCACCAGAAAGACACAGGGATGTTTCTCCGCGCTGGCTAGTGCTGAAGGCCGCCAATCGCACTAAGTCCATTTGAAAGGGGCCGCAGGATGAGTCGCCACTGCTTCGCTTGTTATGCAGTTAATTTGTTCGAAGCTCGCGCGAGCATCCATGCAAGTCGAATCCCGGCAGTCTTTCTGTGAGGCAACCTTTCAGACGGCGTAACTTTACTTTAGTTTATTTTAACTTTACTTCAAGAAAACACGAAATTCAAAGTTGGCGGAACTGTGGCAGTACGAAAATATAAAGGGGTTTCCGCAAAGAGCTAAAGACCGATTTCCACAGCAGAGGTCTTTCAAGTAAAGAAAGTCTTTAGTCATGCTGTGCCATAAACTAATCTATTTGAAGTAAATGGAGATGTACTTGGCGCAATATAAGAGCAAGATGTGGTTCTATATGTTTGCGAACAAGAATTTGCTGTTAAAAGTTTTGTTTAGCGCCGTCGTCTGCCTCCTCGTTTTCCGGGCTGTCTCGAGCGCTACTTAACGATGTAGAATTTCGTTGATTCTTGGTGACTGCCAAGGTCGGCGGAATGGTGGATGACCCGGAGGTGCCATTTCGATGCTACTGAACTGATGTTTAGGGAGGTAACGAACAATGTTGTAACTAAACTATTCTAAGCGAGCAGAGGTAAAGCAGAAGGTTAAAGAGGAGAAGCGGGGCATGGTCATCGAGCGTACATGAAATTCATGCCTGGGACGAATTCTTCCATTGCCCGGTCGTCAGTTCACAGGTGAACGTGGGGGATGTTGGAACAAAGAAACGTTCGCCGCACCTGTGCCGCGCCTCTCACTTCCGATGCACAGCGTGCCATCTCACGTGTCGGCCGGCCTGAAAAAAAAAAAAAAGAAACGGGGACGCGTACGGTAGAGCACAGCTTTGCCTGCGGGGAACGTGCGTGATCTCTTAAGCCTCATCCACCGGGCACCGTGAACAAGCGGAAAGGACGTCGAGGAGAAGGTGCACTGCTCCGGCTGCGCTCAGCCCACGCCTGGCTCGGAGCTCACGCACCCAAGGCACGCTTCCCCTCAGGGCACCAAAGCCCCGTATGTTTGGACGAGGTTAAGGCCGACACTGCTCGCAACATGTACCAATTTGTTGAGGAACGCTTCGTGCTCCTTGTTTTTTCTTGCCCTTTTTAATTTGTTGATCTCAGATTTCCCGTCTAGATTGCGTATAAAAGCAAGGAGGAGACGTTTCGGGAGGTTTCGGGAGCATTTAGTGAATAGGAAGGTGGATAAAAAGTGTCAAAGTCTGCAGAAGCGGTGGCCTGATGCCGACGTGAGCCCGCGAGTGCCTAATTAGAGCCTGTTCATTAAGTAGGAGTCCCCATGTCAGAAAATGGGTAGATGTCAATCGATAAGTGCCTAAGCTGCTTGGCTTGGTCGCTTGATTTGATGCTATCATGCAATTGCTGCGACGAAAGGGCTTCTGAGCAAGCGTTTAGTAGACCCGCCGCGGGAAAAGAGAGAGAGAGAAGCTTTTTATTAGAAAACAGTGTTTAGCCGGCGTACAAAATCGGGTTCGTGCTACTCTGTTAGGGGAGGGGGAAAAGGAAGAAAGGCTCGAGAGAGACGAGGGCAAAGAGATAAAAGCTGAGAGAGGGACCAATGAACTTAGGTAAGAAAAGGCAAGTGCAAAAGTCTAAGAGTGAAAAGATCTAAAGTTGTTGAATCAAGCCAGTGTCGCTGAGGTACGAAAAAAGAAATGCTAGGGCTAGGCGTTGCTGAGAACAAGAAGGCCAGCGCCCTAAAATGCACTGGTCCTTGCGTATAACGTATGCGTGCAACGTTGTGTAACAAGATTGATCTAGAGTCCTTGTAGGCAGGACAGTGGAGTAAAGCATGCTCAATTGTGTCTTCCGATGCAAAGTTGTTGCACCTGGAATCGGGAGATAGCCCAATGCGGAAACCGTAGCTGTTGGTCTACGCTGAATTAAATCGGAGTCGATGAAATAATGTTTCTAGATGGCGGGGGAGCTGGTGAGGAAGTCTTGATGACAGTTGAGGGTCAAGGGAGTAGAGAAGCTTGTGGTGGTGGGTATGATTTGAACAGATTCTGTTTCTCCCTGAAAGGGCGTAGCGTATGGCCAAGGTAGATGCGTCGTGTTTGCCAAAAAATACTCTTCTTATATTTCGGCAGCTGTGGCCTGCAGGGGCAGCGTCATCAGCTTTTTGGTTTCCTGTTATCTCACAGTGACCAGGCACCCACTGAAACAATATTATGCCCAGCGCCTATTGCAAGGTGGTGTAGATAGAGAATATCTTGAACGGCAAGCTCATATGTAAGGTGCTTGCCGCTCTTAAGCAGGCACTGAAGGGCAGGTTTAGAGTCGGTGAAAATGGTCCATTCATTGGGCTCTTGATAACCCCGCCGCGGGATTATTTCTATTATCCATTATACCGTCCAGAGTGCATCGGATTTACCCAAAAACGTTTGGGGCATCTGCTTTGTCAGCGTGCGTGGTTTAAGCCGATCTCCGGTATTT
Organism: Haemaphysalis longicornis; assembly: GCF_048455015.1. NCBI lineage: Eukaryota > Metazoa > Arthropoda > Arachnida > Ixodida > Ixodidae > Haemaphysalis > Haemaphysalis longicornis. The sequence continues at coordinate 54,333,857 of NW_027526361.1, read as the reverse complement.
CTAGCATTTCAGTAAATAATGCGATCACACAAAATAATTCCCAATTTAACAACGTGTGGGTTCCAGCATGTTGTTACTCCATGATGAAGACTTTTAATCCAGAAAAAAATTTGTACGAAGGATGCGGAGAAAAGGCACAGGGTAGCACCCGCCCTGCTCTTCACGTCCTTTGTTCAATTTTTTTTTCGCGCTTAAAAGTCTTAATTCCTGATATTGGCCCCAGAAAGAAATTGCAGTGCGGTCGACTGCAAAAGTACGCCATTGACATCTGTTTCGGCTCTCTATCACGTGGTCTGATACTATACTCGGAAATAACTTAAAAACTGCATTGGAAGTTGCCGCTCTACCTCATCACTGTAGCCGTATGTTACTCTGTGCAGCGCAAGTAGTGCGTTACTGGGAATGTTTTGAAGATGGCACGAACAGTTTTCGTGATTTTTTGGGCTTAATATGGTTATTAACTACTGCAGCGACGTCAAACAAACTACGTGAGAAAAGGCAGGCGATATCACGCATTCATAGCTATCTCCTTTCAAAACGCCCGCGCCCGTTGACATCCGGGTCCATCACTTAGGCAGAGTGACACCGTAGATGAGCTATTGTCGTTCTTGACTTGTTCACGAGTATAGCCCTTTAAAACACGTTTCCATGGTCGATGTACACCAGTTGTTTTCATATTTTCTTTTTTTCTGGACTGAAGAGCTGATACAGGTGATAAATCATAAAAGAAGATTAGAGGAGAGATAACACCTTTAACACACTAAGAACATAAGAACTCAGATTGCATGTTTGTTTTTCTTTTGAATTTCTTTCAAATCGTGGTGCTGCGGTGATGGCTGATCGCACGGTCAGCATCAAGAGAAAATTTAAGAGAAAAATGAAAAAGTTCAAGTTTAAGGTTTCCATGGAGGCATTTCGGTTCGGGTGTAAACAGACTCCTCAGCCCCGTACTTGCGAGGGTGTTACACCGCTAGTTGATTGATTGAATGTAGAGTTGAATGCGCAGACGCAGCGCAAGTGATGAGGCGCGCCGAAGTGGAGGGCTCCGGATTAATTTTGACCACCTGGGGATCTTTAACGTGCGCCGAAATCTCGTGCACACGGGCGTTTTTGCTTTCTACCTCCATCAGAAAAGCGGCCGCCGCTGCTGGGAATCGAACCCGCGACCTCGTGCTCAGCAGCGCAACGCCTCAGCCACTGAGCCACCGCGGCTGGTACAACACTAGTTGGTTGAATTCAAAGTAAGTAGCGGCACGTCCGCACACCACTTCACATGTGTGTGCTGCGGCTTCCTTTGCTGCTGATTATACATAGGTGCTGTTGAAGCATCTAACCTGTCCGCTATTTATTTTTATTTAAAACGCCTTTTGTTTAAAAAAAAAACAATTCTTGAAACATCACTTATCGAACTTTCTTTCGCTTTCTTGAACAACGCCAAAGCTGAACTGCAGTAAAGATTCTTAATGTGAACACTTTTCTTTTCTTCTCCCTCGTTCGTTATTAAGTTCTTTTCCTCGAGAGTGCCTCGAAATTTTGTCGCAAGCGCAGGTGGCACTTCCATTCAATTTTTTTCTGTTATTGAGAAATATCCGCGTTTTGTGAAAATGAGCCCTCACCCGCCGAATCGAGGCGCCGCCGCGGGCAGGTAGCGCTAGGCAAAAAGGATTGCAATCCTTCCACCAGAAAACGTGCTTCCTCCCTCTCACGTCCCTTCCACCTCAAATGTTTAATGCGCACGCTTGAAGGAATAAAAAACCCCGAACCGCGGTTTACGATTCATCAAATCATTTCAGTAAGTGGCCTATGCAGGCCGCATTTACTTTCACAAGGCAAAGTTTAGTAAAAAAAGAAATGAAAGAAACACCGAGATACAGCAAGTAATGTTTAAAGACCACAAGTTCGGTGTCTGGCAGAATGTGGTCGATATTTTACCGCTTTTAGCTGCAAGGCACATAAAAAGGGGTAGATGAAACAATTTCGAAACGAGGTTTCTGTTTTTTTTTTTACTTTCATAACTATTCTCATCTAAGTTCGTCGCTGCACGGCAGATTAAACGAAGGTTAGGAACCATATTTCGCCCCCCTGGGCCCTGGTTCATAACTTGGTGATATTGCTCTTATTAGCTACCTTCGAGTCTTTAGAAGAAGCATGAAAATCTTCGAGTTAGGCGCAAATCTGTACGAGCGCTCCCCGAGGTGCGCCTAAAAGCGTTACGAACACGAAACAGCTAGTAGACGTGGTGAGAATCGGGTAGCGCCGAAGGAGACTCAGCCGCAATGGGAGGAGTGAAATGAAATATATGGACGTAAAGCGAAAAAAAAATGTTTCGCTCCAACGCTCTCAACAAAGTGACAAAAAATATGAGAAGCCTAATGGGCACAGACGTACAGGCGAGAAAAAAATCAGCCTCTCGATGACATCCCCAAGGGCGGCTCGAAGCACCAATTTCCTGCGGCAAGTCATGAGCCCGATGTGCCTCCTGGTGCGGACGTTCATTTGATTTCAGCCAATCACAGGCTCGAAATGGCAGATCAGAGTTTTGATGATGATTGAACCCCTAGGCACATCTTTTCCCCTAGTGGCGTTGAGGGAAGCGCGTAATGCGTTCGCGGTTGATTGCCGAAGCTTGTGGACCCTACTTATGGGAAAAGGTCGATGGTACAAGGAACACCACTTTTACTGCGGGACTTGCCGGCTTCGTTGCTGACGGTATGACTTTACCCTGCCAAGTTCCTAACCCGTGCGCGTATTTACGACGCCGTTTGACCTCTGCCAATGGCATGCGTGTGCTTGGGCCGTTCATAATGCAAATCAGCAGATATTCTTGATCTTCAACTTGGTGGTGATAATATGCTATCCGAACCGATGATGGTTTCCCAACTTCTTGTTTTGTTTGTGTAGTTAAGAATAGAATAGAGGTTTTTTTTAATGTTATTTACAAGTCATAATCGACGGGGCGAGGGAAAAAGCTGCTGTGGACGCCTTTACGAGCAAATGGCACGTGACAGTATACATCTGGCTCGCATAAAATCAGTACATTGACATGTAAACAAAAACTTAGTTTCGCGCAGTATGCAATGAAATTTTAGAAAAAGGGTACTGTCACAGCAATTTTAATTAAAGGGGCTCTGAAACGCTTTTTTGAGCACACTAAATGAGGAAGTGCAATTGTTAGGTTGCGTGTTCAACGTGATCTGTGTTAAGTACAACTTTTTTTTGCATGCGACGGAAAGCTCACACTGTCGTTGCATAGTTTTTCGTCGTGTTTCCACCCTTTCATGCGTGTTTTTGCAGTACGCCATTCAACCGAATGCACGTCACCGATTCTCTCATGTACGTCACGAAGCAGAAATCCTGCTATTGGATGGCTTTTTATCGTACTTGCGCCGAAGAAAAGCGTCGTATGCTCGGCGTCGACGGGTCGCAGCGGCACCGTTGGTTAATTGCGCTTCCTACAGCACGCTTAACACTATCGTGTTCGTCTATATTTATCTTCTGGCTGGGACGACACGTTTTCCTCCCTTACTCCCGTTCCGTCAACTTGCAGTTGGTCTTCCTTACCTGTAAACGTGTTGCTACTTGTACTGCTTCTAATCTAGTCGGTGTTGGTAGCAGCGCTGCTTACAAAAATAAAACGGAAATGTCCAAGGCGAAGGGATGATCTACACCTCGGGGAGCACGACATGTTGTCCGCATCTTGATACAGTTATGAAATGAGCAAAAAAGGCGTTGCGAATGCTCAAACAAACTTAGTACTGCCGGGTTCCTAATAAAAAGAGTACCAAATGAAAAGAAAAACAGACTAGGGGATGTGAGGGAAAGTTTACGAAGTTGTTAACTGGCTTTCCTCTCCAGTTTATATAAATATTTCTCTCTCCCCCTCTCTCCTGACGAGTGAAGCCATAAAATGTGCTGGCGACCATTACAACGGCAGTCAAACAAATTCTTGAACACCGCTAATGTGAGCCACAGGGGAAAGGGGTAAAAAGCTCTCAGGGGTCAGGAAAAAAACTGTGGTTGATTCCTCTGTCATAGGAATCGGTAAAACACGAAAGTGAAACGTGCAGCGAAATCTGCAGTTGAGCATGATTTGGCATGACTTGCGGGTCGCCGGCTGTCTTGTGGGTGTGCTTGGCCAGCGACGCCCTGCTGGCGGGTCGCTTCGGCAAAGGTGTTCTGCCGTCATTTCCGTGACGGATATGACGTCAGTGAAATCTTGGTCGATCCTGGCGTAAAATACTTTCGTGTTAAAACATACAACCCAAAAACGGACAACCCTAAGTGCGACCTAAGCAATACTAAAGGTTGCTTCCCCGCAAAAAGACCCTGTGTGCAGGGGTGCACCCTTTCCAGGCCGCTTGCTTTGTCGAACTGGTGTCATTTCCGTGACGGATATGATGTCACAGAAATCTTGGTGTATCCAGGAATAAAACACTTTCGCGTTAAAAAATGTTTAAATACACAGAACGGAGAAAATAACGAAAAGCGAAGAGTTCTCACAGCTGAAGACCATGGGGAAAATCGACAGGGCCCTTTTCGGGTGAAAAAAAAAGAAAAAAAGAAAACGAGACAAACAAATCTTCACGACTCGTTCGGAACGTATACAATCTACGTGGCTCCTTTTCTGCATGTTTGTCCTTATGCGGCTCTTTTCCCCCTGATAAATTGATTCAGAAAGTGATTTGATTGCCGGTCACACTCCGCTCCCCGAACAACAGTCGACCACCGGATTGCGAGATTCCGAAGAATTCGAATGCCTACCGAACGGATCGGGGCAGCGCGGCAGGGGGAGAGCAACCAAGGGAACTTCATTCGACCAATTCCTCGATGGCCAATTCCTCGATGGCCACCTCTGTGAATACCTGAAAACAACGCAAGAAACGCCTGCTTCGCGTGCAGAATATAACAACAACGACGGCCCCAGCGTGCAGCCTTAAAAGCGAACTGTAACAACAACCCTAAGAAAAGAAAAAGAAGGAGTACATAAGAAGGGAGAACGGCTCTCCCGCCATTTTCGGGAGCCTAGTTGGGGGAGATAAATTTACCGTTCTCAGGGCTGTCGGACTTTGGGAGAGAACGGCTTCGACGGTGGCCGCAGGGGGAGGAAACGAGGAGCTCGAAACTTCCTTTCGTCCCCAATACTTCCCCACAAGAACAAACGCGGTGAACGCGCGCGTGTCTTTAGAAACGCGCAGCTCTTTTTTTTTTCCCCGGAACATTTTTGCTACTCGAGGGCAGCTTTTGCCGTTTCTATCTTCGCATCTGCTCGCTTGCCGTCGGACGTGTTCTTACCGGTTGAAGGCGTGCGCCATGTTTTATTCACGACGACCACGCTTCAAATTGGCTGCTCGTATACATCGCTGGTGGCGGCGGCGTAGTGAATTATTGTTCACCCCGCGGCTACGGCTACGACCTCTCCTGTCCCCTTTTCCCTCCTCCTCCTCCTCCTCCTCCTCCTCCTCTTCCTCACCTTCCCCCGCCAACCAGTTTTCGCTTGTTTATGGTCCTCAACTGCGATTCCGCGGGTTGTTCTCTTATAGGAGAACCGAAACCTGTTTTCATGGATGACTGGTTTCCCCCCTTTTTTGTCCGCTTTTCCCGCTGTTTTATTCTTGATGCAAACGGCCCCACATCAGAGCTCTAACCAGACCGAAATTTGAAAAGTTTATTGACTCCCCCTCACACGTCGTGTAAACAACGCTGGTTCGTTGCATTTCGCGATGCCTGGTTCAAACGACATAACTTTGTTTACTTAATTCGTACGACGTAATGCTAATGCGGTTTTGGAAAGGAAGAGTTGTTTGTTTTGATTGTTGTTTCCCTTTCGACGCAGTTCAACCCAGGATTTGCGTACGTCATATTCAAAATAAAAGTCGAAATGATTTTCGCGGGTAACTACGTTATGGTGGCGTATGGGAGAACGGGATGTCAAGCTAGGCGGCGTAGGCAGCCGCTGCAAGTAAAGCATGGGAGCTGTCTCAACTTTTTAAAAGTTAATCATGACATAGTGCTTCTGTGCTTATCCTCGGTATCCCCGCCACTCCCAATTTAAAACTACGCCTTCATTCCTAAGTTATGATCTGGAGACAAGTTTGAGGAAAGAAATATAGTGGAACACTGATTTAGGAAAAACTAGCAAATCCAACTCGCACTTCGCGCTCAATGCAAGCTACGGCCATCATTATTTCTCAATATTACAACCATATTTTGAGAGAACAGAACTGATCTCGACAGTTTTAAATGATTCTTAAATATAAAACGATGATCTTAAACATGGAGCGCCATTCATCCTCAACCAAAACAATTACGCAGTTTAGCCGTACGGTACTTCATGCTCGTACGCACGACTGTCGGCAACAATTGTACGCCTGGTGTACATTTGTCGCGACAATTCATAATAAATGAATCGAACATATTTTAATTAGGGAGCCTCAGTGGCATCTCCTACGACAGCTTAGTTCGTTTTCTCATTGCAATTTTATCAACGCACTGAGGATCAGATGAAATGCTGGCGCAGGTACAGGTAGCCGTGCTAGGCTTTATACGCGGTTTCGCCAGCGCTCACCGTTCTTTGGCAACATTGTGCGTTCACCGGAAACGTGCCCTAGAAAGCTTCCTGTTTACATTGTTGTACCGTGGTTTCAGCCTGTGTTGGTGGCGGCAGCTGCTTGTGTTTCGATATTTTCGGCGGATAAAATTATTCCAATGGAGCGCTCGCGACTCGGACACTGCTGTGTTGTGCCGGGATGCAGTCTGCGTTCCGGAACAAATTTGCTATCGGAAGTCAGAACGTTCTGTTTCCCGAGAGATGAAGGCAGAAGGAGCGCCTGGCTTGCAGCGATCAAGCGGGAAAACTGGACTCTCACAAATAGCGCGCAGATTTGTTCTGCCCACTTCATCAAAGGCAAGTAAAGCCCAACGTGTGCTTCATTTGCACAGAGGCGATGCTCAGTCGTTAGTCTAAAGTCCCCAATTACAAGGAACACGTCGGACGCCGTCGTGTTCCACCCATAACAGTAACAGCGGTGACGCTTTGGTTGGATAGCAAAGCTGGCTAACGCCGAAAATACATTGTAAAGGTGTTTCTTGTAGTTAGAGGCTTAATGATCAGTGATGTGTACTGTTCGAAGCAACACTCGGGACACCAAAGTAGCCGCGCTCCGCATGAATCGCCGCACAGCGTACGTCGCGTTGCCCAGGTTTTGTAGCTGATTACAGTAGCGCCGTTACATTTGCTTTTTGTGAGAGCGACGCCTGCGAGTGAGTTTTCATTGGTGCGAGCAACTGACTCGTAGGTTGTCGTGTTGCCGCCAATGGAAATCGTCGCACTCCAGCTAATTTACCTTTCGGTGTGAGCGCGGACTACGTGTAGGCGGGTTAACTTGAAAGTTAGATTCATGAATAGTGCACTCGTCAGTAAACCATAGTTGTCCTCGCAACTCAGCCGCACCTGACGTCATCACATAATGAGTACGTTTTGTTATCTCGGTCATACAGAACACCTTAGATCGCGACCGATTCTGATCGGCTCATCTCTATCAAAACTGCCCACTGTGACACAGGCGCAGTAAAAAGCGATTTATCGTGATGTTGTGTGCCAAACGTTTGAGTGTGTCAACTAGCCCGTTTTAGGCAGCTTAAAATACGTGTGATAAAGCGTAGGTTCCGTTTATGTGAAATGGCGTACCGTACACACCCCTTTTTGTGTGAAAAAGGGGTGTTCATTATTACGACTTTGTTAATAGTGTTGTCACAGTAGTAGTCATGTAGTCGCTAGACATCGCTCTAAACACATCTTAAGGAATGCGCCAGAAATAATGCAGCAACTAACTAAAACACACCAGGCAAACGCCGCCGCGACGGCCGCGACCATTAGAAACCATTACCGGAAGTGCCGCACCGGCACTTCCGGTATTCATTCGGCGTATTCATTCGGTAACCGTTCGGCGTATTTATGTTTGTTTACAAACATCGAAGGTGTGTATAAATGTTTGGAACATGACTTTTTTTCGCCGTTTCTAGCAAGTGCAGGCACTGCTACCCGAAGGGTAATACTCAATTAAGGTCCGTACTCTCGCGCTCTGAACAGGACACGCCTTATTAGTCAGGTGTTATAGAATATCACGAGTGGTTCAAGTCATCAATACTTCTGTTCTTGCTAATTGATTTTTTGTTTTAAATTGTGCCATTTTTTCCAAGAAGCGCACCAATAACAATGCAACAGTAAAAGCAAATGTACAAGGACAGCATAAAAAAACCGTGTCGTGAAGGCGCATGAAATACCTCGTGTCGCGCAGAACTTGCCACTTATCTACATTAAGTAAAGTGTTGAAGATAATGCTTGATCGGTTGCATCATCCACAGAGCTTTTTTTTGCGCACGGTCAACAATTTGGAGCTGTTGAGCGATTGTCCCCGACAACCACCGCTAACACCAAGCACAAGTACCAAGTCAGAACGTAGAGTGGAAAGGTGCATCGAGCGGTGTCGTCGAGCATTATTTGGGCTTACGAAGAGCTGCCCTTGTTTTCGCAGAGCACTTTGGAGGGGGCAGTCTGTTCGTAAACACCACAGTTGACTGGAACAAACTTCCTGTGAGCAGCTTAATCTTCCCTTCTTCATCTATAACGGAAGCCTTAGCGGAGATGTTGCATGCAAGATAGGACGTGTTCGCAGCCTACTGGAAACAACAACAACAACAAAAAAAGAAAAATGCGCCCGTGCACTCCTGACAGATGGTTAACCAGAGAAGCTGTAACGGGATGCAGCATCGGCACGGCGTAGACGAGCTCATCTCCGTTGTTGTAGGCGGCGTCGCTAATTGTAAGCTTCCTGCTCCTTGGGAGGGCGGATAACGCGTGGCTTACCCATTTCGAAGTAACGTGCGGCCGATTTGCCACCGACGCGTTGACGCTGCTATGTAGCCAATCTAGAGTCGATCAAAGTGTTTCTTCGCTCACGCAGTTGAAAAATTCATGAATTCTGTTTCTGTTCGTGTTTCTGGTTCTGTTTCTGTTAGAAGGTGACCCTATAGACCACTTTTTGTCGTCCAGCGACACCGAAGCAAGGTTGCAAGAAACATGTCGCAGCATCGGGCGGCACCGGAACCACCCCTGCTCACCTTCGTCGCTTGATCTGCGCTGCACGCAATAGCTCGCTACGCGCGCGCTATGGTGCGAGAGAAAGCCCAGCCAAGCTCCTTCCCCTAACTCCTAACTCCTCTCCAACCTGCTTTTTCGCGCACGTGCACAGGGTTGCGCCGGGGTAGCTTTTTGCGCACACGGGACGGTCAGATTTTACTTTCTCCTAGCAGTATAAAGCTTCGCTTAAAAAATTGGCCGCGTATCTGCTCCTTTCGTTGCAAATGTCGTCAAAAGACGAGTCTTTACCGACTTTTGCCAAGTAAATGCTTCCCTTCGCTTTCCCGCTCACCTCTCGTGTTGTTCCTCTTGCGTCGCGGTCCTCCCAAGGTAAAGACGCCAAAGGTTTGCTTAAATCATTTTAAATTTCCCGCGTTCCACTGCTCCAAACCGGGTGTCTCGATGCCAACGCTGCCGTACGGCGAAGACGCGCGTGAATCGAGGCGCCCTACTTCAACGTTTATAAAACCGCGTTTCCCTAGTCCACGTGCGTTCCAAGCAGAACGTGGAACCTATGTAGTGGAACCTTTCGTAACTGTTGCCACTTGATTTCTTCAAATGTCGCCAGAAGCTATATGGCGCGGGCGACAGCAGGCGACGGCGGAGTGAATTCTTTTTCTGCAGTTGATGAAGTATTTAATCTCGCCAAAATCAAACATGTACGATTTTTTTTATAAAGGAACGCTGCAAATATCACTTCTGTATTAATTTGTTGTCTCATATTTGCGTAATGTCTTGTTGTTCTTCAACAATATTGACAACTATGAACAATACACCGGACTATATAAGACTATTGCGCAGGCATTGTTTTACTTTGGCCGGGTGGCCAAATCGAGTCACAGACAGACAGACGGACAGACAGACAGACAGACATACAGACATACAGACAGATCAAAATTTCTGGGTTTAAGTAGCCCAAGAAAGACTATCGTCTTTAAAAAACATGAGCCGTTTCACTCTGAGAGGGCGGATGATCAGCGAAGCTTTGTTAAAAAGCACACGAGATAGAGGTGACACAAAATTACGATGAAAGGTATGAGCAAATTTTATTTCTCTGGGGTGTTGACGGTGGTCATACCTAAGAATACTCGCACACACGCACGCAGTTTTACTCTGACTCTACTGGTCTTGAAAGTCGTGCCTACTGATAGATAATCTACTTTAAATGCATATTCAAGTGATGAGACGTATACGCTTCATGACCATGCCAGGCTTTGATCTTATCATTAATTATCTAGTCAGGATGCATATCCAAGTGATGTGACGTATGAGCTGGGGGAGCAAATCCTATATTACATGGCGTGCGACCTTGGTGGCGAGCGCGTGTTAATAGCATTCACACCAGGATACTCTCTTCCCGACACCTCGTGCTGCAAAGGCACGAGGTGACTCGGGAGTTTTTGTTCGCAAACATAAAAAAATACACGGCAACGCAGCCGCATAAGCTTCTCTTAAAAAAAAACAGTGCACATGTCTGACAAACTTAAGACGGCAGCCTTGAGGGGCCCTTGAATGTCTGATGTTTTCGTACACCGCCTAGCACTCAAAAGAAAGTCCGCTCCGACGGGATTTATCTGAGTAATGTGAAACTGAACCTTGTTAAGAATCCTGCGCATTCTCGCCCTCTAAAAATTGGCGGAAAATGGAGTCGTCCATTTCACAACCCTGTCTGCCTTGTCATTTTAGCTCGCTTACACATGGCGTCTGTCGAAATATTGCCATTCTTCGCATTTCCTGTCAGACATATTATTGAATGCGCACGACATCGTAGCCGCAGAAAGCATTAAAAGCAGGAACAGAGTTAGCATACTTGCCAGAAGTGCCTCGTGCGAAGAATAGTGCGACACGCCGTAACAACAAAACGGACGCTTCGTAAAACAAAAGTGCGCCAGTTCTTCCTCACATCGTTCAATTAGGTTTAGTGCTGAAGCTCTCCGACTTGAACCGACATGGGATCTGTCGCGGAAAACGCAGTCCGCGATGTCGATTCCATTATTCCGGAATAGCTGAAACAGAGCCTAATGACATACGACACACCCTTTGAAGATTCTAAGTGCGCTCTTTGATTTGGGAGAGCAGGAGCTTCAGATTTTCGCCCCACGTCCTAAGGCACTATTGTGAACGAAGCCGTTCTTTAAAGGGCAAAAGTTATCAAAGGCATGCCGATTGCTTTATTTTCCCAGTCTGGGGGATTACTATGCGCGGGTAAGAATGGGACGAAGCTTGTAGTGTTTGCTTTGTATGGTAAATACGGAGGCACGAGCTCTGCAGCGCTGTAATGGCCTCGGCTGTTCTTAATGCTCCAATTCTTAATGCTGCACCAGTAGATTTAGTCTATTGCACATATTGATCATGCCTGGCTGTCCCGACGCCAAATACACGTCTGGGGTGGAATTTTCAGCTTAAGTCTGAAACGTTCTTAACCGCACAAATCCCCCTTGTCACTTTTAAATAAATGAATTGCTTTGGTTGATTAACCCTGGAGAAGGCATTTCTGGCGACACGACAGTTTAAAAAGGACAACTGGACTCAAACACAGCCCTCACGTTATAATAGGTAAAATTGCGCGCAAAAAAATATTTTAGGCAGAGTCTCAATCAAAACAATATTCATCATAACGCACTGTGGTGCAATGCGATTCATATTATCCTGAAATTGTCATCTTCGTTTCGAAGCTGTGGATATGAAACACAATAATCGGAAAATAAACATGTGCACCAAAAATACCCACAGAAATATCCCGATAAAAATAAGGAATAAGAGCGGTCTCAAAACGGAGCCTTGCGGCAAGCCCGATGAAACACAGCACAGTACGAACAGTTATCATTCAGCAGCACGGAGTGACGCCTCAAAGAAGCAATTTGTTATTCGGGTTAGAAAGTACACTAAATTCTGTTCGAAATTTACCTGCTGAAGCACAGCAAGGAGAGCGGAGGGCGGAAACGTGTCGGGAATATTTTTGGGAATCTTAAAGGATAGAATATGCCTGCCTCTCTTCATGAACATGTGAAGCTAGCTCGTGCAAGAACTCAGCACATTGGTTCGGGAAAGAAAACTTTTTCGCGAAAACCACGCTGCTGATTCACTAATCTCTTATCATATGTAAGACGTTTCAACTATGCTTTCAAGAAAGATGAGTTCAAATATTTTAGAGTATACTGGTGTTAATAGGGTGGGTCGGCAATTCGTTACGGATTTTTTGAAGGAACTCGTATGAACTCGAAAAACGCGAGAAATTTTCCAATCAGCACGTAAAGCACTCGTCAAAAGTTACTGAGTAAATTATGCGAAGTGTGTGGTGCATCAGTTCGGAACACAGTGCAATCCGAGAACTTGTGGGACCACTGGAAATGTACATGTGTGATCAGATGGAATTCCATGCTTACGTAATAGTGGGTAATGGGAATAGTTGTTTAAACAGGGGCTTCGGCATCCTTGTCAACTACAACCTTATTATGAAAAATGTCTTCTCTAATTCCGACATATTCATAGTCACATTCCTTAAAATGATGACAGAACAAAGTGGTTTAAGTTTTTATCGTATCATTCAGCGCGTCAAGTAATTTCCTTTGTGACTTTACTACTGCTGCGTTAATGCCAGTAATTCTTCAATTATGTTACTGCATCCGGTTTTCTTTGTGAACTCCCTTTCTTTTATTAAACAATTTCAGCATAATCTACGTCATCCATGGCTTCCTGAGTTTAGTGGTGTACGCTTGTTGGGCAAGTATATGCGTATCCACAAGAGCTGGAAACTTAACCCTAGATTTAAGGCATAAATCTTTGCCACAATAGCTATCAGCGAGACACTCGAACGCAGGCAAATTGTTGATGGATTTTTGAATAATCACCCTTACTATATACACAAACATTTCTTATGGCAATACTCATTGGCTTCCTCCTGTATTTTTTTTTTCACTTCTTCGAAAATAGTCATGTTGTCACTGGTGCCTAAAATAATATTATTCTAATCGCTAAACTTGGCCAATTTGAATGCAGGTGGTTGAAACGGCAAGTGATAGAGCGTGTAGGACGGAAGTTGTCAATTATGTTCTCTAGTTGGATGTTCTAGCGGCCCCAGAGACACGTTCCCATATTTTATCATGCCATTCTAGTTCTGGCCAAATAAAATCATCAGCAAAAACAAAATTCCAGTTTGAAACGTTCAAGACAATTTAATTCAGCGATTGCGGTGTATTCTTCCACTTCGGCTGCGAGTAAAGTGAACCAACTGCGAACGATAAAATATCATCTAGGGTAATCGAGCACCACACAGCACCACACAGGCGATCGATGTATAGCGTAGCAGATTTTCAACAGCTACGCGCACGAAAAACCACAGCCCCACCATAACACGACCTATCTTTACGGCAAGCAATAAACTCTCTCCGGGGCGCTTAACAGGTTCCGATAACAGGGTACAGAAACGCTTTAGTGCCCTTAACTATGTCAAGCTGCACTGACTCGATTCGTCCTGAATATTCTTCGGTCTTATTCGTTACATTTCCACAATTTAATTAAACTTAAATTATGGAAACAAGTCCTGGTGTTCTTTGAGAGAAACGTCATTTTTTTCGTTATGGAGCAACTATAGTCTTCGCAGCGTACCATACGAATGTATTTTGACCAAGCGGAAGCCTGTAAAAGTAAAAAAACTTACGTTTGTTCTCGCTTTTGTTCACTTTGATGTTATTCCACAGTCTCTTGCACCCTCCTAGGTGATGCTTATTTTAAAATTTGGAGCGTTACACATTTTTTTTATTTCTTTATACATGGCGAAGTTAACCATAACCATCTTTTTTTTTTGTTCACTGCAGAGACCGTTGAGGTGTGCCCTTCATAACTTCCAATTCAAACTTGGCGAAAACGAATGTTGAACAAATTCCTGGGATTGCGCCCATGTTCTGCTTTGTTATCAATTCGCAAAATAATGATTTTGTCCGTGGCTTCAAGTTTTTTGGTCGACGCTGCTATTCTGGAAATATTTCAATAGTTTTTCCGGACTCGTAATTGCAGCTTCATGCGCTGAGAACAGATTTCTAACTTTCCCTTTACTTATTCCAAGGCTGTCATTTTTTTCCCGCAATCATACCTTAATGGTTTGCTATCCTATATTCAATAGCATCTAACCTGGTCACGATTTCGGTCTGACCGTTTCGGTGGCTCATCAATACTTCTATTTAAAATGTACTTGGGTTAAGTTCAATATCACCGGAAAGCAACAAAAAACTGTTCAAAAGCAGAACAAATATTGTGCCAGGCGCAGGGGTTTGTTAGCGACAATGAGCCAGCCGTAAGCACCATCACGAAGAGAGCAGGCGACGCACAATACAGCTGAGAAACTTGAATAGGGTAATGAAAACGTCCTTGAATAAACAGGTAAATTAGCCACATGCTGGCTCGAAGTACCACGAAGCGGCAGCGTTGCTCATCTATATTGTACTGCGCGAATCGGCACCTGCTGCTTGGCGTTCGTTTCGACTACGTCGAAATGGAACAACTGGATAGCCGCCGGCTTCATAAGGCGAGGGACCCAGGTTCTATTCCAGCCACGGATAGCGTTTTTGTAGCGTAAGCTACACTGGCCGAGGTTGAGCAGTTTCGCGTGGGCCGTGAAGGGCCGTATTGCGCAAGCGCGAAGAGCATGAGATGGGATTGGCTTGGCTTGGCTTGACTTGGACTGGATTGGATTGGATATGATTAGATTGGAATTGGGATTGGGATTGGATTGGATTGAATTGGATTGGATTGGAAATCCAATCCAATTGTAGTACGGGTGTGTGGAGAATTTGGTCTCCACATTCGCCAGTCTGCGCATTCCAGAGAAGTGACGTCATAGCCGCGGCAGACGCACTGGCGCCGGCGCGTGCCCAGCTGTCGGCTCCGTTGCGAAGTAGCCAAGTCTGTCACTGCGTCGGAGCCGCTTGATAGCCGTTTCGCGTGGCTCCTGGAGAGCCGTGCTGCTCATGCGGGAGAAGCAGTGACTGGGCTGGATTGGGCTGGATTGGATTGGATTGGAAATCGTTTCAGCAGCAGTAAGCATGACAATCAGCTAATCCTAGGCAACCACGAAACCTAAGAATAACCAGCTGAACCTTAGCTCACGCTACGTATACCCTGGCGTAGCCGATCGCTAAGCCACTGCTAATTTTTTTCCTTTCACTTTACCACGATCATTCATCGTCACATCACCGAGGCAGAAGTTAGGAATGCTATCCAGAACATCAGACCTGGCTCAGCACCGGGCCCGGATTCCATAACTAACAAGATTCTCCGCAATCTGGATGATTCATCTATCGCAGACTTAACAGCTTACTACAATTACTATTGGCGTAAGGGCGAACTACCTAAGGAATGGAAATCGGCAAAAATCTCTTTTATCCCGAAGCCAGGCAAGCTCATCGCCTTAGAAAACCTGAGACCGATTTCATTAACGTCCTGTGTTGGCAAAGTGCTCGAGCATATCATATTAGCTCGCATTACTCAACATGTAAACCAAACCAATGCGCTGCCGTGTGAAATGGTAGGGTTTCGCCCAAAACTGTCCACTCAAGATATCTTGCTGCAGTTATCGAACAAGGTCATCCAGCCGACTAGCAAGGTAGACACTACAGCACTGCTGGCCTTAGACCTAAAAAAAGTTTCCTAAAGTTTTCTATATATGATCGCAAAAAGAATGACGCACTAAAACGTATACCAAACACTTGCTTTTTTGTAATGAGGGAACACGAAAGCGATAAAATAAGTATTACATCCGCAATAATTATATCCATCATAAGCAACTGTGGGTGATGGAAAGAGACGCTTTTCAATCCAGTCTCCCAGCAGGATAATGCTCGCTTCTCAGTATGCCTGTTCTCTGGATAGCTACCAAAGTCGCGTCTAGAATGAAGGCGTTCGTCCAGAATTTGTGATTATATAAACGGCATACTATGCTGCGTTAGCTTCAGCTGGCGGGTTCTACGCATATAAGATGGGCGCTTGGTGAGGCCTGAGCGGTTGGAGAAAGAGGAAAAATTGGAATCCTAGAGGTTACCAACGTTCGAACGGCAAACTGCGCGCGCATTCAAATTACTGCCTGCACAAAATTCAAACGCCCGTTCATCTAACGACAATGACGGTGGGAACGCTTTGCTTTTTCATGACCGATTCGTTCGCTGTTGTTGGGGTTGCATGTGTTCACTGATTTTTGGTGACGGGATGGCCTCCATCAGTGAGACCAGGAAGGCTTCGCTTTAAACCCAAACTGCTTCTACCGTGTAGGAGTATGTAAAATGTGTGTTCCGCCAGGTCTTAAAACATTTTTCTTTAAATTAACACTGGCATGCTCCCTGTTAAAGCTTGGATGAAAGACCGGTGTTTGTTTATAGCTTGGTCGACAGACTGTCGGCTCTGTTCTCGACCAGAGACAATTGATCACTGTTTTGTAGATTGCAGAGATGATGTCTTTATCTGGGACAGCGAACTCTCAGAAAAGACATGGATATTACGCCTTTCTCGATTCGATTTTTGCTGTTTGACTACCCTGGTGAGCCACCCAATGACGTGTTTGTGTTGATTGGTTTGTACAGTCTGTGGCGATGTCGCTTATGTGATACGCATGCTGAGCCACCAAGGTCAACAGTCATATTTCCGAGAGACTGTGGTATTTTTACATAGTGTGTATAATTCGCTTGACCAACCACCTGACTGGTTCCCTCTTTTGAACACCTGCGTGTGTTCGCCTGAATTTTGATGTATTTGTGCTTCTCCTAACTTCAGTGTATTCTTTTCTTTTCTTGACAATGGCACGAGGTCGCGGGTTCGATTCCCGGCCGCGACGGCCGCCTTTCTGATGGAGGCGAAAAGCGAAAACGCCCGTGTGTACGAGATTTCGGTGCACGTGAAAGATACCCAGGGAGTAAAAATTAGGCAGTGGCTATTTTGCCGGCAGCCGGCAGATTAGCCTGCGAGAAAAGTTGCCGGCAGTTCCTCCCCATTGGCTGGCCCAGACCACGTGATTATTCTGCCGGCACATTTCCTCGGGGGCTATTTTGCCGGCTGCCGGCATTATTTCGCAGGGGCTATTTTGCCGGCTGCCGGCACATTTTCACAGTTGCTATTTTGCCGGCAGCCGGCACATTAACCCGGGAGAAAAGTTGCCGGCAATTCCTCGGCAATGCTGCCTCTGTGCGCCAATGCTGCGGCAGGCGGAGATGTCAACTTTGACGTTGGGGACAAGTTTTCGAGCTTTGCCGAGCTTGAGGAGATTTGATTGATTGATTGTAGGGTTTAACGCGCCGACGCAACGCAGGTGATGAGGCGCGCCGTAGTGGAGGGCTCCCGATTAATTTTGACAACCTGGGGATCTTTAACGTGCGCCGAAATCTCATACACACGGGCGTTTTTGCTTTTCGCCTCCATCAGAAAAGCGGCCGCCGCTGCCGGGAATCGAACCCGCGACCCTGTGCTCAGCATCGCAACGCCTTCGCCACTGAGCCACCGCGGCGGGTGAGCTTGAGGAGAAGAGTGATTGGTACTGTTCAGTGAATTACGTCAAGTTATAGTAGATACGAGTCGGCAAGATAGCGGCGGGTATGCCGAGCTTTGACTCAGCCGGACGCGAACTTTGATTTGTGCTGGTTTCCACTTGCCGTGTGTGCGTATCAGCAAGCAGCCGAGAGCTAAAGTTTGGCAGTGTAGTGATTGTGCATAAGTCGGTGTTTTTAACCTGTCTGATTGTGTTTGGTATATGAACGCAAAATTAGATGTTTTTTGGACGTCTGCCTGCTTTGCATAATTTCATGCAGAAATATTGTCTTTACTGAAGTTTGTGTTTTAAGCTAGCATTGAAATAATCAGTGGTTAATTCTAGCCATGCAATCTTGGTTTTTCGGCTGATCATTTCTTTATTGTGCGACTTTGCTTGAAATTCTACAAAGGAAACACCAAGGAACATTCACTGTCTGTGATCAAAGTTCGCGTCGGGCTGAGTCAAAGTTCGACATGCCCGCCGCAATCTTGACGACTCGTTTCTATAACTTGATGTAATTCACTGAACAGCACCAATCTTTCTCCTCAAGCTCGGCAAAGCTCGAAAACTTGTCCCCAACGTTAAAGCAGGTTAAAGTTGACATCTCCGGCTGCCGCAGCATTAGCGCCCAGGGGCAGCATTGCAGGGGAATTGCCGGCAACTTTTCTCCCGGGCGAATGTGCCGGCTGCCGGCAAAATAGCAACTGTGAAAATGTGCCGGCAGCCGGCAAAATAGCACCCGCGAAAATGTGCCGGCAGCCGGCAAAATAGCTCCCGAGGAAATGTGCCGGCAGAATAATCACGCGGTCTGGGCCAGCCAATGGGAAGGAACTGCCGGCAACTTTTCTCCCAGGCTAATCTGCCGGCTGCCGGCAAAATAGCCACTGCCTAAAAATTAATCCGGAGTCCTCCACTACGGCGCGCCTCATCGCCTGCGTTGCGTCGGCGCGTTAAACCCTACAACCAATCAGTTTTCTCGACTATGTAGTCCTCGTACTGTCGCGTCTGGGCATATTCTCCCATGTAATAAAGAAAAAAGTCTAGGAATGGAGCAGCCAGATAGACGTCGGCTCTTAAACGCGAGGAACCCAGGTTCGACTCCGATGACGGGAAGGTTTTTTTTTTCTTTTGAGGCGCTCGATGTTAATTCGCTTATCGCCATCATCGTTTTGTGAGACCCATTGTGTAAAGTTGGCTTTCGTGCAGTACGCGTTTTGGTGACGGGACGATCGCCATCAGTGGGGCATAGAAAAATTCGCTTTAATATTGCCTACAAAGCATTTAAATAGTTAGCAATCACTCTTAACCAACTAAATGACAACCGCAGGTAATATGCTAATGCATTGTCGAGCTACCTGTTTATCCGACTGTCATAACGCACAATGCAGATGGGGAAATTATAGTGTTAACAGCCCTTGAAGAAAATGAATGAATGACAAAAAATATGGCACGGAAAAATTATACGCTAATTTCGAAGTAAGGCACATCGGAAGCTATGAATGAAATAACGCTAAAATGGCTCGCTGCAACCTATTCTTTCGGATTCATGCTAGGCCTAGTATGGGCTGGCACTTGAAGCTTTAAACGTCTTATTTCATGTAGATCACACTGGCTTCAACTTTTAAACAAAAAATTCAGGCCCCAAGAAGCTACCAAAACATGTTTAGGTTCCACGGTCTAATTAATAAAAATAACACACAACTATATGAACTTACAACACCTCTTCCACAGACCAAGAAATCTGCTTTTTTTACGTTCCAAGCAAAGTATCACAAACTATTTCCGTGGATCAGTAACAGAAACGTACAGAAAAGTCTCGAAGACAGCAAATCTTCTCGCTTGCGTAATAGCCCGTCAAATATGCCCTGCAGTGAGCCAGGCGTAAAAGGTGCTTTCGAAAGGTGACAAAAACGTTTTTCAAATAATCTTGAAAAGGTCGACAGCAATAAAAAAAAAAAAAACCTTTAAGAAGAGAAATGGAAAGGCAAAACGCAACGAGGAACTAGGAAAAAGGAGTTCGCACTTATGAAAATTCTCTAAGCTTGTTCAAACGGTAGATGTCTGCACGGTCTCCCATGTAGCTGCAGTTTTGACGACGTGTTGGTCGTCCGTCGATCGGTACGCCTTTTCGTTGCGTGCTGTTATGACCAATGCTCCTATGTCAGCGCCGTCATGTCGCGCCCTGTTTGGTCGTTGCCCTTTTGTAGCCACCCGACGAATAGTACCGACATAAAAACGTGGCTTCTGCTGTGCAGTAAACGGGGAGTCCAAAAACTGCTATAACGTTTTTACCACGTCTGCGAATGCCAAGAATAAATTACATACTTAAATATCGTTCACCCCCTGTAGCACCGTTGACAGGACGCTTAACTTGAGAAGTGATATTTAGAAAGATCCACGATATATAAAGCAAGGAGTCCAAATCGGCCTCCGCGTTCATCTCTCCTGTGCCGTCTTCGACGAGATAAAAGATAAGAAACAAGAGTTCCAGGAAACGCGCGAGACAGCAGAGGGCGAGCAGAGTCTGAAATTGTTTTGAACAGGGCCGAATCCTCTCCGAGAGCGGAGGGGTTATTTTTCTCAACTCGGAGGCTCGGGAACACACAAACGAATGCGCAAAAAAGAACTTAAGAAACAAAGATGACTGCCACAAACAGCGCTTCAATCTTCCACGGCAACGGTGGCCGGCATCCTCGTCGTTGGAGGGAAGCCTGCCTGGAAAGAAGCCAAACTTTCGAAGGGGGGGGGAGAGACGCCTGAACAGCTACGGGGGTCACTTGCTGCCCCGACGTCGAGGAAATGGCAGCGCAAGGAGCTCCTGAGTAACCGGCCGAGGACGCCGCCGGGGCGCCCAAATCTCGAACGGGTGGAGAAAGATATATATATATATATATATATATATATATATATATATATATATATATATATATATATATATATATATATATAGTGTGCGTGTGTGTGTGTGTAAGGAAAAAAAAGATGGGTAGAAAGGGAGGCAGCGGTGTCTCCCAGGCGAGCCGATAAGGCCCGAAGGCGGAAGCGCAGATATATCCTTGCTTGAAGGAGCGCTAAAGGGCACTCCACCCGACGACGCCGACGACCATCTCCCGCTCGTCTCCCTTCCTCCCTCGAGCCCTGCGGGGCTCGCGGCCGGAAAGGAGAGGTTAGAGCCCAGAGGCGGCCCCGTGTTTCTTCTCCTCTGCAGCGGCAGTCATCGACGGCGCAACATTCATACTAATAGGGGCCGAATTCTTGGCGCTAATAGCCCGGTCTCTGGCCGCAGCGCCGTCGCCATGGCGCGCGTGACGGCACGCCGGGCATTTCCATCAAATTCGCCGAAAATGAAAGGGCGTCGGGGCCGGGGAACGAGGGGAAGGACCGCCGTCGTCCGTACGTGGGCTGACTGTCTGTGCGAGGCATCCGGCCCACGCGGGAGACGACTGTTGGGGCGAGGCTTATTACGATGCCGGCACCACATTCTGATGGGATGCTATAGACACGGAATGGGAACTGGGCCAGCCGCCATAAGTCTTGAAAGAGGGCCCCGGCGCGGCGGGAAAGATCGGTCTGTCTTGTTCCGCTTCCTCCAAGCAGCTTTTTTTTTTGTTGTTGTTGTTGTTGTTGTTCTGTGAGCCTTTATTATCTCAGATAATGCGTCGGCATACAGGGATTATTAACCATAAGTGAACAGACGGCATACGGCGTGCTAATGGAACGCTTCGGGACGCGGTAGGTCAGCACCCTGAACACGTGTTCTCGCACCCTGATTAGTGCTTCTAAGCCCCCCCTCACGTCCTAGCTATTAACCAGGTGACCTGTTACCTTGCTGAGCTGGCCTTGCTGTTTCACGTACAGCGCCAGCTGTACGGTTTGTGCGTGGGGAAATCGTGGCGTCTGTCGCGAGAGCTCATAGGCGTTGACTATGCCATGGCAGATTTGTCTGCAGGAACTGGGCACGAGACAAATAATAATTAATCTACGGCAGATTATTTATGTCGAATCCCTATTTATGAAGATGCCCTGCATCATCCGCTCTGGTGTCAGCATTGCGTACAAGATGGTGCGAGTGCCCCCAACATACTATAACTGGTGGCAATGATATTTCACACGTCTTCGCATGGAATAATGCAAGAAGCTGAAAACAAACCTAGGCCTTCTGAAGCATCTGTTTGTAGGCCGCACGGAAGATGAATGAACCTAAGCGATCTTTAATAGTGTTTTCCCGAAACCTTTTTCGGCGCACTGCTTATTGGGGAATCAAACTCGTCTTTTTTAACGGAACAAGCTTCGTTAAATCGTTTGCCTACCCGCATGCCACAGAGTTTCATACCAATATATACTAGAGGGAAATCTGGCGCCACTCTCTAGGGGAGTCGCACTTCAGGGAGCGTTTTGTCATGTACCAGGCAGGCACGTTCCACTTGTCCTTGTCATGATTCCAGAACAGGTTGAAATGTTGGCTCTGGCTGCAAAAGAGCAACAGTATTACTGTAAAAGATTAATCAAATATGTTTTGTTATTATGAAATCGAAACTCCGAAAAGACTTGTCAGGGATTATTTACACAATTCATGCACGATGAACCAGAAAAAAAAAGTAACCCCCTTATTTTGTTGATTTTAGCTGCGAGATAAAAAAATAAGAAGCCATATGGCTCGCTTAGCAAAGTAGGCGAAGAACGTCGCTAGCTACAATGGCGACACGCACGGCGGCCCGCAATTACAGCGCTAGATTTCCCTTTAGGATATGTTAGTATGAAACTCTATGCCGTATACCGACCGAAAGCCCCACCAATTGTTTGGTTGCTCCAGTTCTTGCCTCCAGCGTGGCATGGGGCACGCAACGATTTACCTGTGCCGACGCATCACATCATTACGCAACGCTGTAATCTGTTGATCCTCACTTCAAATTAAAGATTCCACCTAGACTTTCCAATCAGGAAGAAGCAGTACTTCACCGCTCCCGGCTGAATATCGCCCACCCGTGGCACTTCCTCTCCAAGTTGAAAGGGACCACGTCGTCACTTTGCCCACACTGCGGTGATGTGCGCGAAAATGGGCTCTGCGAATGTACGTGATTCGCTGCTCAAAGCGTATCCCCCGTAGTGCCTTTGGTTATGCCGCTTTCCTTGGGCATTCAACTAAGGGACGTACGTGTTCGGTCCGTGGTCGTGTCCCAAACGTGCTTCACGCGGGACAAAAACTCTGATCATCTGCCTGCAAAACACCCGTCTCGACCTGACACTGTAGATGGCTGAACGCTCCCATGCGCATCAAATTCTTACACATCATCACCATCTTCATTATCATTATCACCCCAATCATCGGGCGTAGCAAGCGAGGCATCTTAGCTCGGCTAATTTCGCCAGACTTCTTTAAAGGTCGTTATCTCTCTCTCACTCTCACTTCCTCTCTCTCCCTCTGTCTGTCTGTCTGTCTGTCTGTCTGTCTGTCTGTCTGTCTGTCTGTCTGTCTGTCTGTCTGTCTGTCTGTCTGTCTTTTTCTCTCTCTCTATTTCTCTCTGTCTCTCTCTGCCTCTCTTTGTCTGTGTCACTCTTCCTCTCTATCTCTGTCTCTCTTTCTCTCTCTCTCTATTTCTCTCTGTCTCTCTCTGCCTCTCTCTGTCTGTGTCACTCTTCCTCTCTATCTCTCTGTCTCTATTTCTCTCTCTCTCCCTCTGTCTCTCTCACTCTGTCTCTCTCTCTTTCGCTCTCTCTTCTGACAACCTGCAGGCTCCAAAGAAAGCGACAGCAAGCGCAGCACTCGCCCTTGGTGTGTTCGTTGTGCGTAGCGCCCATGGCGTCTAGCGCGCGCGGTGCTTCGACTGCGCATCTTGGCGTCCCTGTAACACCGCTCTTTTGACAGTGAATATCGACCGAATTGCTAAATTTTTCATCTTCATGAATTTAGGATGGCTAGGAAGGTCTAGCGAAATGTCAAGCACGCGTAGGAGCCCATTCCCGCTTTAGTTTCCGTGCTACTTACTTTCTTAAAGTTGAAAATTTTCACAATGTTCCTGATTGCCGCAAATGTTTTAGAAAGACTCTCTGATTCGGGGAACGTGTCCATGAGAGTGCGGTAGCTGAGGGAACAGCAATGAGTTTCCCGATGTGGCATGTTTGCTTTTTTTCTTCTTTGGGCGTAATGTGCGTCGCATTTTCAATGGCGATTTTTTTGTATTTTTACCGATCAAGGGCAGATTTCGGTTTCTTAATCTCGAAGCCGGTATTTTGAGCACTTTTTTAAAGCGCGTTGGGCCCATTCTTTCGCCTTTTTTCTCTGTGTAAACATTTCCGTGCTGCAACAATGATTTTACCCTATTCCCTTTCTTCCCTTCTTTCTTTCTTTCTTTCTTTATTTATTTCTTTCTTTCTTTCTCTCCTTCTTTCTTTCTTTCTTTCTTTCTTTCTTTCTTTCTTTCTTTCTTTTTTTCTTTCTCCATCTCAGTATCCCTCCTTTTTTAATACGCGTTGAGGTCCGCATTAAGCACGTCTTTGCTGTTGTTTTAACATTTCCATCATTAACTCAAGAATACTCACAGTGCAGAAGAAGGCAAACTATAAGAAATTGGCGCAGGTGTGCGTCATTACAACATCCCAGAACGACCAATCAGTGTGACCAAACGTGCGGATTCGGCGATTATCGAGGCCTAGAGTGCTATTAGAGTAAACAAAAAGAATTTGATCTGGAAGACCTGCATGTGCGCTGTTGTCCCAGCGCGGATTCTATTTTTTACTCTAATCGCATGCTGGGCTTCCTCATTCCCCAAACTCGCATAGTGGTCGTTTCGGGGCATTGTGGTGAAGCCCAGCTGCGGTGATTCTTTTGCATAGCATTTTAGAACATGCTTTAAATATCACAGTAAAAAAAATGGTAAACGAAGAATTCATGGCCGGGTATCGCCTTTAAAAGCGTAGCCTCTTATGGGTCGGGAGTATTTCTGTGAGTAGTGCAGGTCCGTAAGCAGCCCCTGCAGTTCCAAACTCATGCAGCTACTCCAGCAATAGCGACACCAAGAGTCCGCTGCCTAAGTCCCGGACCCTCAACAATCCACGACTTAGGTTAGCTGATCAACGGCCGTACAGAGCACTCATACCCGCCGCGGTTTCTCAGTAGCTAAGGCGTTGCGCTGCTGAGCACGGGGTCGCGGGTTCGATTCCCGGCCGCGGCGGCCGCTTTTCTGATGGAGGCAAAAAGCAGAAACGCCCGTGTGTACGAGGTTTCGCCGCACGTTAAAGATCCTCAGGCGGTCAAAATTAATCCGGAGCCCTCCCCTATGGCGTGCCTCATCGCCTTCGTGTCGTCGGCGCATTAAACCCTACAATCAATCAACGGAGCACTCAGTCTAGCCCCGGGAACATCCTACAATTAGCTAGTCCCCCAAACAACCCACATTTCACCCTACATAAGAACACTCCTGGACAAATTCCCCCAACAACAACAAAATTTCAGTCACGCCAAGATGCCCCCATTGAAAAAGTAGAGGCTGGATTCCCATCCAATGCCGCCTCTGCCGTGACCGGATTACGAGGAGCTCGAACAGCGTCTGGGAACCCTGCTGTACCCTGTCATGCAACCCTTGGTCATGGTAAGGACGTGGGTTGCCCTAGTGCGAGCGCTGCAAACGAACTATTAAACTGTTAAACCACAACTTGGGAATCCGTGATGATACAAATCTTCTTAATGGAGAAATTTACGTAACGATCACGAATTTTCCGGGTGGCTCTCAGGATGCCCAGAAGTTCTGCATCTTCTTCGAGGGCGTATGTGTTAGAAATCTGGCGGGATCTGTTCCATTACGGGAGGTCCGTAGATGTCCAGAAAATGGTCACCGTGATTCCGTTCAAATTCAGATCCCTAAAGATATCATGTTCGCCGCCTTCCTTGACTTCAAAGAACAGTATTAGCACTATACCTGTGTACTCTGTTTCTCTAAATAGAGCTATGGATCTCTGCCTATACTCAATGCTGGTAGCTAAAAAGCGCCCCCGACTGTATGGCTCGACGTAGGACAGTTTACAATCGCACGCCGAAAAGTGAGTGAATCAGCCAAAGAATGGTGAATGCTTCGCAATGAAACGCCGTTATCCAGCCCTAGGCCTTTCCATCTCGCTGGTGTTGTCTCTGGCGCCCGCTTTCCCTCACGCCTGAGCAGCTCACGTTGATGCTTTCAAGCACCGCGGCGGACGTGTCAGAAACGGGACGCTAGACCCGGAAAGCACCGTTTATTTATACGTCGCCGCGTGGCCGGTATTGCCAACGCACGAGGGAAATTCGAACGCTTCGCTCAAGGGGTCCTCCCTTTTCCCGCTCCTTTTCTTTTACCTCTGCGGCTCCCGCTCCCCGAGACGTGACTGGCGTTGGAAATACCAATCGCTGGGAAACAGATGCGCGCGGGATTTGGAGCGCAAGTGCGCACAAACGACGCCACGAGTTCGGGTAACATAAACAACAATCGCGAAGCGAATCCAACCTTACGGGCTGGCAAGGTGCGCTGTCCGCCTGTCTTGGACGCCGAGGTCTATGACAAGGCTCCGGCCGCCACTGAGCATCGGGTGTTGACACTTTTATGAGATTTACGCGTGGTCCGTCTCACCTTGGCTTTGGCTTCGGCTTTCGGGCAGGTCTGGAAGCCGTTATTTGTTCGTCGGATGTTTCTCTTTATTTTTTTCCCCTATGCCCTCGAATCTTGGGAAACACGGAAGTGTGGCGTTCCGGCCGCTAGGTAACATTCGCGTCTCGCGTACTGGGTTTTCCGGAAGAGGCCAGAGACAGGAAAAGGGTATAGCTGTTTAATTCTAGACACGTCTAGAGAATGAGAGATGCAGACTGGCTATCCCGCGAAGCGTTTCTTATCGAAAGAAAAGAAGCGCTTTTGTCGTGTGTTTGTCGACCACGCGTAGTTTTAACTTTCGCTCCTTTCACCGGCCAAAGTTTGCGTCGAAAGCTTTCCCATCTATTGCATATGCGAAATGAAAATAAAAAACAACAACATTGAAATCATATGGGTAAGCCTTTGTTTTTGTTGCAGTTACTGCGGTCGGGGAACTAATCAGTCAGAAAATGAAGTTATGAGCCCCAAAAAGTACAAACAATATATTGCGATGACTACTCTTCGACGTAATTCAAGTAAAGAGAGAGAGAGAGAAAACCTTTAATGAAAGCTGAAGAGGTCAGCCCCACTAACGGTAGGGCTTGCGACTCCAGATGGGGTGAATACAGTGAGATAACAGCGGAAAATAGGGAGGAGGAGGAGGAGGAGGAGGAAGTGGTTGTTGGGGGTGGGGGAAGGGGAGATAGAGGCCGGTAACTGTCTGGCGTTTCGCCGACACCTCAACCGGCCGAACGGAAGCGAGAGGGGGGACAGTAAAAAGAGTAGAGAAGGAGGGATGGAGGAAGAGAGGGAGAATAGTAATTCGGCACGCGACTCTTCCTTGTAGCACGCACCCGTCCCTGCAGACAGGGGAAACGCGCGGCACACAGCAACCCGCCCAGGGAACATCACCACGAACCCAGGGGTGCGCCAGGAAGAGATCAGAACCCCGGTAAGTGGGTCACGAGATTAGGTCACTGTGAAGGTGAGCAGACGGTTTGTGAGGGCCTCGAGTGGCGCGAGCGCAAGACCAGATGGTAGCCGAGGGGGTAACTACGCCTGTGCCGCCACCGCCGCCGCCGCAACAGTCGCTAGGTCTGAACTGTAACTACTGGAGAAGGGGTTACACGCTGGTTGGCGGTTGTGCTAGGTATGCATTATACATTGGTTAGCGGGTTATGCAGGAGTGGATCACAAGGTTGGGGCCGTCGGGGGGAGAGGTGGGAGGGGAAAAAAAAGTAATAATAATAAAAAATTAAACAAGGAAAATAAAAAAGAAAAAAAGAACAGTACATCATCAAAAGAAAATTAATAACAAAACAGGTTAAGCAGCTGAGCCGCAAAACAGGACCTGAATAGGAACGAACAGTGCGGTCTTGGATAAAAAAAAAGGCAATGAAAAAAAAGGAAAAGAGGAAAATAGGGAGAAAAAGAAAAGGAAACCGAAGAAGGGGGAGGGGAGGGGAGATGCACACATATATAAAATGTATGTGTTCAAGGGTACACAGAACCTCTTCTAGCCCTGTTTCCGCTAAAAAAGTAAGCAGACGTTTTGTTTCGCCTCGATTTCGCCAGGGTCCAAGGATGTGGGAGAGTTCTAGAGGACCTCCACGTTGGAGTCGCAGTGCCTTCGATGCTGTTGCCCGCTGAATAGTATATCGTGGGCAGTGGCTTAAAATGTGCTTGATGTTGTCGGTAGTAGAGCACACTGTACACAATGGCGACTCTACCCAACAAAGCTTAAACAAGAACTTCGGGTTTAGGCAACGTAAAGTCGCAGCCGGTGTAGCACACCTTCAGTGCGCTTTGGTGGATGCCGGAAGCATTACAAGAAAAAAAAAAAAGGAAACTTCCTCCATGAGTGTACAAAACACCTCAGCGACAATTTAGGCTTGTCTTCTCGTACCTTTAGACGCAATTAGGTCATTTCTTATGGGCGTTCTTGCGAAATCTGCTTAACAAGTAGGCGTTGGTTAAGCCAGGGATGCGAACACTACGCGCATTAACTAGGAACGTTAGGCGCGGGCCTAACGTGAGGAGGTTTTCGCAGGCTTCGCTGCCCAAATTTGGGCTCCGTAGCTTCCTTATTCTTTCAGCGTCGCAGGCAATTAGAGTCGCAATTTAGAACAGGGGGAGGAGGAGTTGCCCGTTAGTTCGTCGCGACTGCAGCCGGACAGTGACTAACGACTCCGGGGTTTCCTCCGTCCGTAAGTTGTGCACTAGGAGCACTTACCCTCTTTCTCATGCGTGTGTACCCCGCCCCCTAACATTAGTGGCGGACCCTGCGTGGGCTAGTACGGGAATGAGATTAAACTGCTGTATTAATGGACGGCGTGTAGAGTTCGCCCCGATGTTGAACGAGTTTTCCGGGAAATGAAATTTGTTTGCGGTGGTCGGCGAATTTAAGCTATACCTGAACATCAGGTGCACGAATCGGGGATGTGGAGCGGGGAACTTGCTATTACCCGCTAACATATTTATCTTAGACCCGATCGCGGAACTTTTTATAGTAAACGCCGTTAAATGAGGTAAAGGGCGAGTAACGAGATTTGTTTATGTTTGGAACGAAAGAGCCATGCACGCAAAACGTTAGATTGAAGCGGGTGTCATGGCGGGCCGTAATTGTCGCGGCTCGTGGTTGGGTATTAAACAAGCTTTATTCTTCGCGTTTTCGAAAACGCAACGATTGCCGATACAAGAAGATAATTATATTTTTTCTCTCGTCCAGGGATTATCTAAAACTCCTGACACGACATTATAACTTAACAGAATACTAGCAATAGAATACTACTATTACTAGCAAGGAAGGAAGCAGTGAAAAGCAGTATATTTAGGCAACAGCTGGGGTAGAACGAGCTTTTTTGTTTTTAGCCACCAGTCATCGCATTTGCGCTGAGTACACCAAGTTGATTAAGTTTTATCATGCCACCTGCTTACATTCTAGCGTAAATTGTATACCTTACTCAAACGTCGCCGCCATTTTACTGGATTATGCAGTTCGAAGTCCTTAGTTCTTTTATGCTCCTTTACCTTCAATGCGCGCACACACGATCACACACACACACGTATACACATCGACGCGTACATAAGCGTTGTTCGGACTTCATCCGGGTGCGTAAAATTCTGGGAAGACAGCCCGGGGCAACTTTTGCAGATATCCTTACCGCTTTGTTGTTTTAAACGCCCTATAAAAAGCTTCATCTAAAGAACGTGGCATCACGTAGAATATTACCTTTGCAGAACCGAACAGATGCGTTCCATTGCACACATGATAGGGGTTACATAATTAGAAGCTTTTCATTCTAAGGCCGCCGTATTATATATAAACGTAGCTGTGAGCATCGATGTTTGTTCCTTCCGCTGTTAAGCACGTCTGTGTCAGAAAAACAAACGAAAAAAAAACATTAGAATTATTTATATCTGGCCTCTGCGATAATTCAGAGGTTAAGGGGCTGGCTGCATAAGCGTGATCGTGGTTTAATTTATCGAGTTTGGTGGCTGTTTTATGATGCATGTGAATGAAAAAAGGAGGAAGGAGAAAGGGGTAGGGGAGATAAACATGAGAGCACGTCATTTCCGCTCCCGCTAGGGGTCCCGATGATGTCCAAATTTACTGTTCGCTAATCCGAGGTGGCGTTCTTTTGAACAACCTGAACTTGCATCAAACTTTTGCACTGTCTTTAAAAAGTTGGTGACGGTTCATCTCACCCTTTGTATTCGTTGGGAGCGGAACTAGACGTGAGATCATGAGTTGTTGCACTGGAATGGCAGGGGCATACATTTCGGAACAACAGTTCGGAATGACCAGTCGGTGGGACCGCATGTGCTATTTTCGCGAACGACCGGGCGCATCATACGATAGGAGTGGAAAATAGAATCTGCGCTTGGACAGCAGCGCAAGGCGTGCATTTGCGCTTTGTCCCTGCGCATATTCTATTTTTGCGTACTTTGATGGCATGCTTGCTTCGTCATCCACCAAGTTTGCGCATTTGGTCACGCTGCTTTTGCGTTTTGAATCGCTGCGGTGTAGCCCACCATCGGCTGTTTCTTTGAGCTTGATGATTACGCAGGGCATTGAAGAAAGCGGCCTTGTACTTTTCGAGGAGTAGTGGGCTCGTCGAGTACTAGAGTAACGCAACTGTTTCGAATGGCGTGGTGGGAATGATCACAGAAAAAAGAGGACACGGAAGAGGGATTACAAAGAATGGATGCGGACGATGTGGGCTGGTAGCGTTGGACGTCGACATGCTTAAGACGGTAGCGATTACCACCCCCTTCTTACAAGGCGCATTATAACCGAAAGGTTGCTGTGCCAAAAAAACAAAACTTCTTCCAAGCACAAGATATATGCCGTCATATGTAACTAGGAACTGAATTTCCTTCTTTCCCCAAAAAAAAACACTTCGCGGCGGTTTTTCAGGTGTAAGCTAGGAACGAAAATGCCTGCGTGTCGGCATTTTGGCGCACGTTAAAGATCCCAGGTGGTCTATATTAATCCGCTGACCCCCGCTACCTAGGTACGGTTTCGGCCCATAAAACACTCATATTTGAATTTCAAGGCGAAAGTGCCCCTCTGTGCGAGAAACCGTCGTGGTTTTTGTAGTTGTCCGGAGCATAAAATGGAGGCCGTTGCCGACGGCAAATAAAAAAAATAGTGCCCATCCACTCTGTGAAGAAGAATGAACAGCGAAGCTGTGGAGTGTAATGTTACGGTCGTCTTAACGGCTAATTGGCATATAATTGGTTTCCGGATATTTCTTGTAAAACAATAGTTACAGCCATCTTCCGTAACCATAGCCCCTCCATAGATGCTCATGTACGTACTGAAGTGATTTTTTAACCTTTACAACTTCCCTCTGAGCTAACTAATTATAACAAGTAAATGAAACTCAGCGTAATGGTAGAGTTGTTTTAGCTGCTAATTGTCATATAATCTCTTTCGAGATACCTACAACACCACAAGAATTAGCCGCTTTCTGTTATCATACTCCCACCGTAAATAGTTATACTTCACTGTGCAACACGCAATGCGAAAACGCCAGCTTACAAAATCCAAGCTTCCGCCCAAATTTCTTTTTATGTCAGCTTTACCTGTCAGCCCATGTGAACTCCTTGCAAGACAACGTTTTAGGGGCAATATAGGCCGGCTTATATTAAAATGTGAAGCCCTAGAGGCGTTTGTTTTATTTTAACATCAAGTGTTTTATCCCTGCATACACCAATATTTCACTGACGTCATATCCGTCACGGAAATGACGCCAGTAAACCTTTGCCGAAACGACCCGCCAGCAGGGCGTCGCTCGCCAAGCACATCCAGAAGACAGCCGCCGACCCGCAAATCATGCTCAGCTGCAGATTTCGCGGCACATTGCACTTTAGTATTTTGCCGATTCCTATGACAGAGGAATCAGCCACAGTTTTTTATGAATCTTTTGAATACTGGAAACCTGATTCCAAAAGAGGGGGACATGATACTAGCAGTGGCTGTCGTTAAGACCTGCCCTCGAACACCTACCTCCGCTGTTAGAAACACATCTGAGCTCCTGCGGGATTGGAGCCTGGGCCTCCACACTAAGATCCCAGTGCGTTACCACTGCGCCAACTCCGCTCGCCGTCAGTAATGGAATAAAAGTTAAACCAGAGTGTGCCAGGTGACAGGCGAACGCGAAAGCACGAGAGTACAAGAGGCGTACCATACAGCCGCACGGAACTGTGGTTTTAGGGAAGCTATGCGTGAGTTACCAGTCTGCCTATTGAAGTATTTCACGCCAATACTCGAAGAAACAGAAGCAACGAGAAGGATGTCAACACGGTGTAGCAGTTAAGAGGGCTGTGAAAATAATTCGGGCCAAAAAAAAAAAGAAGAAACAAGAGCGAAGAAACCGACGCAATGACGACTTAGCAGTAAGAAAGTCGTTGATAAGTATCGCCAGGCCTTCGCTTTCGAAAAACGTAACCAGACTTTGGTGCTCCGAGGAATTTTTTGAGAAGGTACAAAGTGCACTTGTTTTTTTTTTTCAAAAATATTTGCGACAGTACTTCTATAAGTTCTTTGGGGCATGGTGTACAAGCATACGAAGAGCCAACAATTCTGAAGGGTGAGCATGTTAAGAGAGAGAGACAGCACAAGTAACAACGCAAAGTTCGTTTCTGTGAGAACATGCGGTGAGGTAGGGCAGTTGCCGGAGGCCAAAATATTCCCACGTTATGCGCGTGAGGTACGCTGACGCAGGCGCTGCCCACGTCTCACTCTAAATGATGAGGCTCGTTTCGGGCAGTCGTTTCGCAAAGCGGTTTCCCTCTTTCAGCTACTTTGGCATCGCCGTGTCCATGCCAGGGACGGCACCAGGCACCAGAACCACCCCACTATTGTGTTTATCTGAAAATATTAATGCATGATGCGGGGCCGCTATGGTAAAGCATCTAGCGTATATAGTTTTTAAATATTTATATCTTAGTTATACTTATATTTAATCCTGCGACCAGGTTTTCTGAAAGCAGTGGCTGAAGCGTTCGTCGCAGGTCCTCTGGCGAATAATTTAGCATGACGATGTCACCTGGAAATCTTAAGACGATTACCCATTTACTGCTCTTCCTGAATTTTCTTATTCAGCATTATTATCATTTGCCCACTTCAGGTCAAAGGCCTCTCCCATCGATGTCTAATTACCCCGGTCCTATATATATATATATATCTTTGAAAAAGACCGGCCCCCGGTCGAAACGTTAGAATAAATGTTGTTATGTTTTTCAGTTTGACTTCTCTATCGTATATATATATATATAAGGTAAGTAGAGACAGAGACACAGGAGAAAAACATTCAAAATAATAAAAGTTTACTGACATTTCAGGAAGAGGACTTCCTTTCGTCCTGTACTCGAAGAAAGGAAGGCCTCTTCCTGATTGTCAGTACACTTTTATTATTTTTTAATGTTTTTCGCGTGTGTCTCTGTCTCTACTTACTTTGCTCGCGCTCTGTGTGAGTTTTTATGTTTCAGACTATATATATATATATATATATATATATGTGTGTGTGTGTGTGTGTGTGTGTGTGTGTGTGTGTGTGTGTGTGTGTGTGTGTGTGTGTGTGTGTGTGTGTGTGTGTGTGTGTGTGATCCCTGTTGGTAGAATGGCTGCCGAAGAGAGGCGGTGGTCCTGTGTTCAAACCTCAGAAAATGACGAGTTCTTCTTACGAACAGCGAAGTCTTTCTGAGAAAGCTGCACAGCTTTCTTCAATTTCAGTTAAGTAGCAGCAACACCACATTTGCGGTGGATGCCATTTTCTTCTTTGTAGAAACGAATTATCCCTTGATGCCGTCTCCCGTAATTGTCTGCCGGTTTTGGCTTAGGAAAGCGAAGGTTGTGCGTATACGATATGTGCCGTTTTGCAAGAACAGGTCTTGCACAATTTACGTAAAGGGAGAGGAGGGAGCCACCCCGCAAAAAAAGGAACGCCTCAACGTACCGCGATGAGGTAAGGCTTTATCAGGGAAAAGGCGTATATTTTATTTTCCCCCTCACTAACGCCCGCCAATCCAGATAGACAAAGTTTGGGGCATCGCTTCAAGTTGAAGGCACCAGTACGGGTGTATACTTGACCTAACGTGCCTTCCCCAATTTTTAAATTTTTTTTTTAGTTTTTGTGGCTTCAATGCGGCCACATTTGCTGAAACAATTGTACCGTTTCGTGAGCATCGCAGTTCAGTGCGTTTATAGTCACTCACAACTGCAACTTGAGGAAGATATGGGGATGGCCCCATCAAGTAGCCTTAGATGTGGTTTTTAGAGTCAAGCCATTCGTCTACCTGCCACATATACCCTATTCGCACGGACATTTTGAGTGTAGGAAAGGACTATTTGGAAGGATACCTTCCAAGGATAACTCGCACTCACCCAACTGTCGCACGAAGATGGTCACCAGTAGTCAAGAATTCTTCGTTTTGTATTTGATCTTCTTCTCTGTGTCTACCAATGACTCCTGACTGGTGAGATCCGGTGAAGCCTGCCGAGAATTCCACTCGTTGCCTTCCTTCGGAGTTGACGAACTTCGCGCTACGGCGAAGACTCACAGCCTACAGCATTTTTCCACCTCTAGTCCCAGTGTGTCGCAAAGCCGCCACATGACGTTTCGAATCAAGCCTGGATTTATGTCATTGAAAGACACAGTTTATGCAAAGTAAGTCGCTTGAAAACAGAGTCACAGATGAATTATTACACCATTCCGGGTTGACAACATCTGGAGTATCTCGAAGTGATCCGACAGTGCCGATGAGATTCTCCCCGCATCATCATTTCGGCGCGAGAGCACATGGGTACAACCCTCCCGGAGAGAGCGGACGCCGAAGCTTCTTGGAGCATCGCATGTCAAAATTCTCCGCAAACGCGGCTACCGCGAGTCACCGTCCGAGCACTGCTCAGCGATACACGGCCCCGAAACATAGCGCGCCGACCCGAAGTCCGCACGTGGGGCCGCCGACGACGGAGGATGGAGTGATGCAGATGCTGCGGATGCGAGAAGCGATTCGCCTCGCCTCCTTCTCTGATCACGACCTCTCTTACAAAAAAAGTGAAAGCGAAAGCACCCGCAACGCCGTGCCGTGGCGGTTTCGGCAACGACGGACGACTCAGAGCGCGCGAGCGTCCAGTCCCGACTTGAAACCCTGACCCGCTCTACGGCGGGAATTTTTTTTTTCCTCCGCTCCCTCCTTCCGTCTCTGATGAAAAGTAGACAGGGAGAGGAAGAGGGCGGCGGAAGTCGCGGAGGATGGGAAAACGTTGGTACAATTTAATTATTCTGGTAGGCTGCTCAGGTGCCTATCGTCTGCGAGCTGCCCGTCGGAGACGCATCGAATAGCCCCAGGCAACGCTGCTGTGGCGAGGGAGGGGGACCTCTTTTGGGCGAAGGGTCGTTTTATTAACAGCGCCCTAAGCACGCACGCCACGCTCGACGTGATTGCGATGAGGTTTGTTCAGCGACGCACGGGGGCCATCTCGCTGGGAGCATGACGCCGAGCGCAGTTTGCGGCCATTTACGCAGGCGCCTAATGCATTCTGCGAGCGCTGATCCGGCCGGGCGAAGAACTTGGGACACTGTGTTTCGCGAGGCCCATTCTGAACACATTGATGCACGCAGCCGCGTCGCGTATGACCGCCCAGCGCTGCCAGAGTTTGAAATGACTGCTACTAGTCTCGGACGGCTGTCCAAGGCGTGGAAGCTTTCCACAGAATGGCTACGCTCTATCGTATGTGCTTAAGCTTTTCTGCTGGGTTCGTATGCTCATTTTTGTAAGCTCCGTATATAATTTCTAGTCATTTTATAAGCTTGTTTTGTTTGTTGCCAGATGATAACAATCGAGTACAATTAGGGTAATTTCCTACCTCCCTCCTGAAAGGTTCCGTATATACGGAAATATGGAAATACGGAGTATTTTCCTAGAATGACACAAAGCCGTCACAAAACAGGGAATAATTTTGAGAAACACACGTGAAAACAATAGTGCATACTTATCCAAAAATTTGACACCGATTTTATGTCTGTAAGTTTACTAGAACCGCCAAATCATTGTCCGTATGAATTCCGTATATACGGAGTATAGAAAATATACGGAGCGTCATTTTGCCTATTATTGAAGATAAAAACATGAACCCTGTGCCAAGCGTTTTTATTGCGTGAAATAAAGTTATTCCCCTGTTTATTAAAATAACATGTCCTTTAGGTGTGCTTGGGGGCGTCATACTCCGTATGAATTCCGTATTCCAATAATTCCGCATATACGGAACGTTTCAGTAGGGCTGGGTGAATAAAATTCATCAAGTTATAAAATTTACTGAATTAATTTTTGTGAAATATTTTACACTTCATATTTCTTGTTTTTTCCCACTTCTACAGAAACACAAAGACATAAAGAACAATTGCCAGAAATTGTCCGCAAGGGCTATCACTGAATGTATTATTCATTTTATGTCAAATACCTCCCGTACACACCATAGAGGTCAGGAATTGCTTTTTCAGCTCTGTATACGGGTCGATCGCCTTCGATTGCTTGGGGGTTTGACTTGTCTTTAAAGAAGTGCAGTGCGCACAAACTTTCAAAGTTTTATATTGGAACCTAAACAAGTTCACATTTGGGATGTTCATGGAAATATTGGTTCCCCATGCGAGAAAAAAAAAAGCACGCTGAAAGAACGCGACACAAGAACGGAGTAGACGGGGCGACGCTGGACTTGCAACTCCAGTTATAAATTCGGCGTCGTCTTGTTTGCTTTGATCTTTTGTCCGCGTCTTTCTAGCTCGTCTTGTTTTTCACATACTTCGTGTCGTTACACCACAGGGCGCGTGTGTCAATCAGCGAGTGGGCGTCACCGGTACCCCGGCGCATGCGCCCGTGAGCACAAATATTAAGAACAAGACGGTTCTGCCAGTTAGTAAGTTCCTTGGGATAGAACTCAGGCCGCACTTTTCTTGAAGCGAGACGTTTAGTGGGTAGTCTGTTAGGCTGTATCAGTTGGAGGAGCTAGGATGCAAATTGAATTCCGTACTCTAGAAATGCACAATAATACGAATCATTAAGACGCCCAGAATGCGAAATACGTTTTGTGAAGATGATATAAATGCAGGGTTCAGATACACTAAGGCAATCCTGATACGCGTTCGTACCCCCATAAGGAGAAAAAAATGTGGCGTTGTGAGCAGCAAAATAGTAGCGAAAAAATTACTCCCACCTCCCCTCGCGGGAACCCCTGTGTAGATGCGACGCATAGGGGGTTCCGTTGTTGTTTCCGTTAGGTTGATTCTCCCATCGCATGAAACGTGCCGTGAACCCCCTGCCGCGGCTATGACGCAACGTGGCGCGGCTATGACGCAACACAATCCAACACAATCCACTTTAATCCAATACAATCCAAACCCAATCCAATCCAATCCAAATCCAGTCCAAGCCAAGCCAAGCCAAGCCAATCGCATCCAATCCAATGCTACTCGCGAGAGAGTGTTCGCTATCGGCGAGGAGAGGGGGTGAGCGGCGGAGAGCGCAGCTCGCGCGGCGAGGAGAATGGGGGAGGGGTGTGGACGGACAACGACAACGCCGTATGGAGGGACAAGGCGAGTGAATGAGATGCCGTCGCATCTAAAACTTTACCGTCCCTTCCTAAACAAAGTTAAAACTAGCGCGGAAGCTCTCTGACATCAAAACTGCGTCAAATGTGCGTCAAAGCCTTCGCTAAAAGCGCGTCCACCTTCGCTGAAAGTGCGTCCAATCGATCGTCAAGCCTTCAAATACCCATATCGCAAACGAAGGACGAACCCATGCGCCGTTTTTCAAGCATAAGTAAACGCATCTACGAACAACCTAAATGTATACTGATACGTGGTTTATGAGATAAAGGTACACTATTGTAATCCTTCTTCATGATTGATGCGTGTATTCTTATCTACAGCCGTTCGTTTTTCGCAATTTTCAAGTAGCCGTTTTGACGCAATGGAAGTCCGGTTTAGCGCATGCGCTGTGTGTCCAGAGATCTTATCAGAGCTTTTCGGTCGACCAACCGGTCTACGGGGAAATGCACTAGTTTTTTGACAGAACGCCATCAGTCCCACTAGGAAAGTTTTGGTTTTGGTACCGTCCGACTAAAAAAACAAAAAAACTGCGGCAGGGACACGTGCACCGAACACGGCACAGCGACAGTCTTAATGACTGCTCTACGCCAACGCCATGCGCAGCCCGGCTTTCAATGTATCTGAAATATGGGCGAAAGGGTGTCAAGAGCGGAAAACATTCCGTGGAACACCTAAGTCGGCTTACGTGCTCTGAAGGCAAAAACATTAGGCGTTCCCTGCAATACTCAACCGCTACGTCGCGTGTGTCACGGGTGTTTTTTGAAACTACCATAAGACAGCTTCTTAATACAACAAACTAGAGTTAACGATATCATAGTTCAAATAAAGAAAAAGAAATGGACTTGGGCTGGCCATGTAGTGAGACGAACAGACTTCCAACCGGTGGAGATTTAGGGTAACAGAGTGGATACCAAAAGATGGGTCTAGAAGAAGGGGAAGACCAATTAATAACACGATTGAAGGAGAGAGAGAGAGAGAGAGAGAGAGAGAGAGAGAGAGAGAGAGAGAGAGAGAGAGAGAGAGAGAGAGAGAGAGAGAGAGAACAACTTTTATTATGAGCATTGATCAGAAGATCATGTGGAAGTAGTTCTCTATTCACGGGAATCCATGCCCCGTCTTGACCCCAGAGGGATGAAATACGGAACTTCGGGGGCAAACTGGACTCGCGTAGCGCAGGACAGGAGCGGTTGGAGGTCAATGGGAGAGGCCTTCGTCCTGCAGTGGACCTCAGCAGGCTGATGATGATGATAATGCAGCTTCGCGGATACTCAGTACGGTATTCTGAACGTTCTCTGGTTCGCTAAACAGGGAAGACGAAGAAAAGAAAGCGAAGAAAGAAGCGGGCACACTACGTTGCAGTGACGAAGCCCTTGATAAGTACAGTCACGTGAAGACACAGTGCTGCACGTGAGAAGACGTTATTTTCCAAGAATTTTTTTCGCCTCTACGCGCCTCCGTTGCTGGCCAACGCCTGGGCATGCCCAGAACCATCTGATGGAGCGGAGAGTATGGCGGCGGCTGCGGCCGTATTACTGCTGGTCTTCTGAGCGAGTAAGCGCTGTTCGGCTGCCGCTCTCCTAGATAACACCACTAAATAAACCGGCTTGATCAGTTTACGTTGTTTTTTCTTCAACTCGGTTACTTAAATTCATTCTAGTTGTAACCCGAAAATGGTACAACGGCGCCACTTCCCTCACATCGGCACCCACGTGTACCTTTTGTGGGCAGGCTACAACGCCTAACCTGTACCATTTATTCTGGCACTGTCCGACATTTGACAAGGCAGAGCCGCCCATCTTAATAAATGGCCACTGCCATCTGACGCTCACGCGCACTTACAGCTACTCCGGAGTAACGCGTCCTTACTCGGAGCTATAGGCCGATACTCACTAGACAGTGGTCTCTATAAAGCAGTATAGAGCGAGCCTGACCATGTGTTTTAAGGCGGCACACATGAACGAAGACACCGACGAAAGGACCTATGTTCCCACAATGAACTTTAGTGGTGTCCTTCATCCCTCCCTATTTACTTACCTCCTTTGACCCCAAAAGGCTTCGTCCCTCCTTTAAAATAAAGCATATTCATTTATTCTAGTTGTTGCTTCACGCAGAGTCACGTGGCCTTTAAGAAGCCCTTCTTTGCTACAGACGCCGGATGGCTGCTTTTAGCACAATGGCCCTTACAACTTTCGCATTAAAAATGGCATGTTTCTGCCATTTCCGACTCAGGAATCATGTTTTTCCACCGCTTAATGATTTCTTGAGTGGTGTTAAGGTTAAAAATAAGGGGCGCCCTTTGGTTTTGCCGCTGCTCGCTAACCTGAGTAATAGGATTGTTGACGGATGGCAATCTTCGTTCTCAGGTTAGCGAGAAGTGGAAAAAAAAATCCTCGGTGCACTTAAGTCTGCTTAGGGGCTATGAAGGCGACAGTATCCTTATTAACGACTTGTTTACCGCTACATCGTATTTGCATCTCTTTCTTCGCTCCCGTTTCTTCGTCTCTTCGCAGGAATTACTTTAACCCGCTTTCTTTCAGCTACAAGTGCATGCATCTCTTTCTTCGCTTCCGCTTGTTCGTCTTACGGCGCGAATTAGATCAGCAAGTAGACTGCAATGTGCCACAGCTTCCCTAGAATCAGGATTCTGCGTGGCTGATGCGCACCTGCTCTACTCACGTGCCATCACGCTCAGGTGTCCCGCTGCCCACACTATTCTACAAGTTTTACGTTTCTAATGTATAGTTTTAGGAATTTTGTGAGAAACCTCCGAATTCCTGGCCAATCCTCGCAGTGTGTATGTGTCCGTGAAGAAGGGAACAACAACGACAACAGCTTTTTTTAGAGGGTTTGTTTTGCCACAGGGCATAGATAAGGGGCATGAGTTGATGATGAGGAAAGTTGATTAGATGAACAAGAGAATGTTCGCTTTGCGTATGAAGTCTAGGAGGGAACGATGATGGGGCCCATGTCCTCGCGGACGTCTTCGCCTAGGCCCGTCGCCGCAAGATGTCGCAGTCTCGTAGTGCGCAAAGCGGGGCAAGACCACAGCAAGGGGTGTATGTCGGCTGCGGTGGCAAATTGGGAAACAGTGGTTTGTAAAACAATCTTGGAAGCGAAGCCATTGGTGGGTCACGGCGGTATAGTTAAGGCCACCCCCACCCGGATCCTCATCAGCGCAACCTCCTCGGCACAGGGAAGACCCGGGGGGAGGGTGGCAGCACACGGTGGAATTACAGCACGTGTGCGGCGCCGGAGGTGTTCCTTTCTAGTCAGCAGGAGAGCCGCATCCTCCAGCTCTAACGGGGAAGTCGGAGGTGGAATGGAAGCTTTTGTTCTGTGCTGCAATCGGGAGGAGATAGTACAGTTTTGTAGAACACTGGGCTGCTACTGTGCGGACGCTAGTTGAAATCACATAGGATCATACGTGCGT
This sequence comes from Haemaphysalis longicornis, assembly GCF_048455015.1. Taxonomy (NCBI): domain Eukaryota; kingdom Metazoa; phylum Arthropoda; class Arachnida; order Ixodida; family Ixodidae; genus Haemaphysalis; species Haemaphysalis longicornis. The sequence goes on along the minus strand of NW_027526361.1, from coordinate 54,293,065 downwards.
TTTAGCGCATAGCGTTTTGGAACCCGGCACAGGGGTTTTGCGGTGGCGAAGGCGTCCGCGTAACCGAGCGAACGAACGAGCCAGCTCAGCAGGAATAAAGAGGGGGAGCGGAGTCTGGCGAACGTCTGTAGGGGAGGGCGGCACGCGCTGCAAAGGCGTCATCTCCACGGCGGAGGAGGAACAAACGCCTATTTTACAAATTTACAGCAGATGGGCGGCCGCCTTAGTCCAGCTGGTAGCCACGTGCTGTCGCTGCTTGGGTGGCCCGCTGGATCAGGTTTTGCTGGTCCTGCAGGTCCGAGCTGGTCAGCGCGCATTCCCACTGCTCGGGAGTAGGTAAGGGGTGGTGTGGGCAGAAGAATACGAGGTGGGTGGTTGTGTCTGGGCTGTGGCAGTCAGGGCAGTTATAGGTGAAACGGCTGGGGGAGATTGAGGATGACGTCACGCGGTCCAGCTTTCGCAATCCAACCTCCTCTGATGGCCCAATATTCTACGCTCGGGCTCATTTGGCGCACCGTATCCTGGGAGTTCGTATACCCAGCTCAGGCTCGTGGTAGCACTTAGTGGCTCTTACGGTGGAGGCGGAGCGGCATCGCCGAGGGCACCATACGAGATTTCTTGCCAGCGTCGCGCTCACAGCATGGGATCATGGAAGTAGTGTCGCTGTGGCTGTTCAAAGTGAGACGACAGGTAGATCGCATGCGCACGAAGCACCCTCACGAGCTGCGAACCGAATTCGACTTCTCACGTTGGATCGCTCGAACCACGACCAGCTTTGCTTGAACGCTCGACCGAAACATTCCCAAGCACGGAGCGGCGTAGGGCTGCGTGGTATTTGCCGGGTTTGCTGCGACGATTGCCTTTGGCATTCTGCTGGGAGCTATCGCGCCAACTTCCTTTTACGTCATAGCGGTGTAACGAGAGTACTATCGGCTAAGAGGTGGCGCAAAAAGTTTTGGTTTCGCTCGCGTGCGCATTTGCATACGTTCGTCTCATCGGTGCTCCGGCGTGGTGGCACGTTGTATGTGCCCCAGTGTCGTGATGAAGTTTGTTTTACGTTTTTGTCTCCTTAGTGCATTGGAAAACAAACTGTGCAGAACCGCCGATTTCGGAGGAGGGCGCGGGGAAGAACGGATTGTTCTCGTTATCACGTCAAGGGTAGTACGTGGGCTGGTGGTTTGAGGACTTGGCGTCCTGGTCTTGGCGTCCTCCGACCGCTCGAAATACGTCATTGACAACGCATTCGATAGCCTTTTTAAAAATAAATGCACAAAAGCAAAGCAAAAACGGAAGGCGTATCTGCTGCGACGAGTAAATCACGGAGTGCCGCTCCGTGCTCTAGCAGTGCCTCCAGACACGACGGAAAGTGGGAAAGCATTTATCGGAAGTGTCGCAGAGTCCCTTTACTAAAAGCGGAGTATGGGTCGCGTTCTTTATTCTGTTCTGGCTCCACATAAGCACCTCGGGGTGTTGTAAAGACTGTGATCAGGATTGTCGCAGGTGCAGCGGCAGTCACAGAAGCAGGTAATAATACGTTACATATTAATTTTCAGGCCCACCGTTCTACTCTGTTTGTCCAATGCGGTAAGCGTGCTTTGCAGTTCGTTCCCCGAGCTACTTAGCAAGGCGACGTCATCAGCAAATTTGAGGTTACGGAGGTATTCTCCATTAACCCTTACGCCCACCTGTTCCCAATCCAATGTTCTGAATACCTGTTGTAAGCATGCTGTGAAAAACATTGGAGAGATTGTGTCTCCTTCTCTGAAGCCCTTCCTTAGAGGCATTTTACTGCTGTCCTTATGGAGGACGATGGTAGCTGTGGACCCACTATAAATATTGTCTAGTCATCATCATCACCATCACCAGCCTATCTATGCCCACTTCGGGGCAAAGGCCTCTCCCATTAATCTCCAACTACCCCGGTCCTGCGCTAACTGCGACGAATTTATCCCCGCAAACTTCTTCATCTCATCTGCCCATCTAACTTTCTGCCGCCCCCTGCTACGCTTGCCTTCTCTAGGGATCCACTTTGTTACCCTTAATAATCAACGGTTATCTTGCCTTCGCATTACCTGCCCTGCCCACGTCCATTTCTTCTTAATTTCTACTAATATGTCCTTATCACGCGTTTGTTCCCTGACCCACTCCGCTCTCTTCTTGTTCCTTAATGTTACACCTATCATCTTCCGTTCCATTGCCCGCTGAGTCGTTCTCAATTTAAGTTGAACCCTCTTAATGAGCCCCCAAGTTTCTGCCCGTAGGTGAGTACCGGTAAGATGCAGCTGTAATACACTTTCTTCTTCAGGGACAATGGTAAGCTGCTATTCATTGTCTGAGAATATCTGCCGTATGCACTCCGCCCAATTCTTATCCTTCTAATTATCTCTGCCCCATGGATGGGATTCCGGGTAACAACTTGGCCTAAGTAGATATATTCGCTTACCACTTCCACTGCCTCGCGACCTATCTTAAACCGCTGTGCTGTCCCGAGGTTATTGATCATTACTTTGGTTTTCTGCATATTAATTTTTAGGCCCACGGTTCTGCTCTGTTTGTCCAGTGCGGAAAGCATGCTTTGCAATTCGTCATCAGCAAATCTGAGGTTACTGAGGTATTCTCCATTAACCCTTATTCCCACCTGTTCCCAATGCAATGTTCTGAATACTTCTTGTAAACATGCTGTTTAAACATTGGAGAGATTGTGTCTTCTTGTCTGACGCCCTTCCTTATTGGTATTTTACTGCTCTCCTTTGATGGCATGATGGCAGCTGTGATGGAAGCTGTGTTATGGCAGCTGTGTGCCCATTGTAGATATCCTCTATTATTCTTACATAATGCTCATCTACACCCTGGTTCTGTAATGCCTGAATGACCGCTGAGATTTCGACCTACTCAAATGCTTTCTCATAATCTATGAAGGCTATATATAGGGGTTCAGTATACTGAATACACTTCTCTATCACCTGATTGATCGCGTGAATATGGTCCATTGTTGAATAGCCTTTACGGAACCCTGCTTGTTCTTTAGGTTGACTGAAATCTAAGGTTGCAGAAATTCTGTTAGCGATTACCTTGGTGAGTACCTTGTAGACAACTGACAGTAAGCTGATCGGCCTGTAATTTTTCAAGTCCTTCAGGTCACCTTTCTTATGGATTAGGACGATGTTCGCGTTCTTCCAAGATTCCGGTACACTCGCGGTCATGCATTGCGTATACAGATTTGCCAGTTTTTCAAGTGCCATTTGCCCGCCATCCTTCAAGAGGTCTGCTGTTATCTGATCCTCACCAGGTGCTTTACCCCCTTTCATTTCTTTCAAAGCCGTCCTTACTTCTTCTGTAGTTACTGGTGGGATGTCTATCTCCTCTGAACTACTTTCTCGTTCGCCATTATCCTGGATGTCCCGGCTACTGCACATATCTCTATAGAACTCCTCGGCTACTATGACTATTTTATCCCCATTTGTGATGGCATCGCCTTGCTTGTCTTTAATGCATACATCTGATTTTTCCTTACAAAGGATTCATGAGAAATACAGTAATATTTATTAAAAAACAGCAGTATTCAGCCAAATAAGATCTCACCATTTTGCTGTGCGATAAATTACTTACCAACTGTGTCACTAATTGGTTACCCCTGGGTTGATCCCTAATATATGGTGTCACGGTTTGGCCAGTTAATCAGTGGGTCACAAGTAATTTCGGACCACACGTTACTACTAGCGTCATTTGCAGTGTAGCGGCACTAGGTTGCGACTAATGGCACTGCGGGCACACATTCGTGATTAATAGTGGGTCAGAGGATGTTATGACTAAATTTATTGACTGAAAAGTAGAAAGTCCACCAGTAGGCGTAATTTGTCATACCTAGGGGTGGGCACCGAAGCACCCACTGGTGTGGGGAGGGGAGAAGGGGTAATAGACAGATAGAGAGGAGAGACAAAGAAGGAGAGGCTGCATGAAGAAGAAGAAGATGATGATGATGATGATGATGATGATGACAACGATAATAGTAATAAAGAAAATACCTACAAACACCAGGCAACTAAATAAAGAAAAAAGAAAGAAAGGAACAGAAGTGGTGACTAGTCTTAGTTTGTGTGGTCACGAATTACTGGTGGGGGATTCATGTGGGTCGGTTTACCAACATGCCCCATGGTCAAACAGTAAGTCAGGTGACCTATGATTGCGGCACATGTTGGAAACCGGTGTGTGACCCACTAGTCGGCCACGTGAACCTTCGGTGACCCTTTGCGTGTCGCAAACTGGTGAGTCACCAGTAATTTGTTGGACACGGGTGGGGGGCCCACCAGTGGGCTACGTGACCGGCAAATGGGTCCGGGGGAGTCCGATACTCGGTCACCGATTGATCATTAATAATTTGGTGTGTCACGAGTTCGTGGTGGGTGACCCAGCAGTGGAACACGTGGCAAGCCGCTGACACATGGGTGGTCCAAGGCTCGGTCACTAATAGGCCACTGGTGGAAGACAGACAGACAGACAGACAGACAGACAGACAGACAGACAGACAGAACGTTCAGTGTTTATCTATCTGGAAAAGGCTGTGGTCTTTAAATACCCATAGAGGCGCGTGCAAGCCTTCATCTCGGCACCGGCCGCGATTGGATACAAAGGGTGTCCACTGCTACTTCGGCAGAAAGAAAAGACACAAAGGAGAGAAGAATAGACAGTGGGAATTCCCAGCCCCGAATGCCCATTCTCGGAGCCCCACTGTCTGACTTTTACCGCCTGAGCCACAGAAGGCTTTCCCACGCGGGTAGCGCCGTTCCCTAAGTCGCATTAGGCAGCCCTCGTGTCAGAACAAACGCGCTCTAAGCAGAGATGCAGCGCCAGTTGCATGTGTGCCAGAAGCCTATCCGCTCCGGCCTCGCCCACTTGCTTTCCCTCGGCTCTGTCTTTCCCTCGCCGCTCTCCTTGCGGACATTCGGGGCTCTCGAGAGCGAAGCTTGTTCAAAGGCAAGCCCCGGGTAGAAATGGCCGTCTCCAGGTGGCAGGTGTTCGAGCGGCGCGGCTCCGAGCCTCCAATTTTCGCGGCCCAATGCTTCCCACGAGACCCGGGGGCCGACGTAGGAGGAAGCAGTAGCGAAGAAGCCAACCACGCTGGCCCGTGTAACGCACCGGCTGCGCTGGACACCTCCGAGGGAACGCAGGTCTTTAGGGGGCGAGTTCATCGGGATGCTAATACCTGAGACTGCATCCTCCCATATGAGCGTTCGAGTTCACGACTCCTCAGTTGAAATCGATGGGCCTACATTGCGACTAGGTGGAAGAATTCAGAACGCAGTCAGCATCATGGCCTGCTATTATAGCAGAGAGCACGGGCCTGCTGAGCTGGGAATAGGCTCGCTTTGTCTTGGCTTGGCTTGGCGCTAACGGGCTGGCTGGCGGCTGTGAGTACGCTCCACTTGTATTATTCTGTGCGAGATCTCTCAAGCTTGGCTTAGGAAGATGACCCCTCCCCAGTACTTTCGGCCCTTCCGGAAGGCTTCCGCCACAAAGTGCAATGGCGCGCCCGACCTGATATCTTTGCGGTGCTGGAGTGTTTATTAAGAGCACAGATTCCAGAAGGTTGCGGAAGTAGAACCCAGCCGCATGCCGCAATAAAAGAAACTAACAACTCGACGTGTTCAGGAAGGCAACTAAAAAAAAAAAAAAAAAGGACGCCGCCCCGCCCTGCGAAAGGGAATGAATGTCCAGCGCAGGTGTTGTAAATCACTACACATGCTGATTGGGTGGGGTACGAAATGCTCCTAGTTGTCTCGGCGGGCTTGTCGCTTGCACTCGGCTTCTCCGGCAGCAAATTCTGGGTCCTGACGCATGCTACCGGCGTCATAGGCGAGATTTGCTGGGTCCTGCCCAGCCTGACGCATGCGCTAGCCCTCGAATGATGTCATCCCCCCTCCCCTTTCGAGAGCAGCTGAAAACCTAGTCTTTACCAGAACACATGGGGGGGGGGGGGGGTCGAATTGTTAACCGGCGCCTTAGCATCCATAATGCGGTTTCGATGCTTGCTTTGTGTTTTTTTTTATTTACACGAATACTGGGCTCTATGATGCACGCCTGCTTAGCCTGACGCATGCGCTCGGCGTCTTAAGCGAGAACTGCTGCGTCCTGTTCGTTTTTTTTTTTTTTTTTGTGTACGACACGAAAATTTCCGACCAGCTAGAGGCTTACAGCTGCGCTGTAAAAATTGAGGGAAGCTTGCCCTCAAGCGTAAGACTTGAATGGCGAAGTTATTGTAGGTGAGCATTGCCGGACACATAGTTGAGTTTCAGTATCGTTGTGGTGGAGTAGTTGACGTCGGCGAGCATGGCATTTCAATGACCTCATGTTGAGCAGGGCCAGAGTGAGCTCGTCGTTTTGGTCGACGGCTTCGTGCGCCCCTCTGCAAGAGCGACTTGTCGTCTCTAGCGGATGCTTTGCAGGACGGGCCTCTCGAAGTGCGGCCTCTTCCTCTACCGTGCGAACTATCCGCATAGGCTTGGCCAGGTGGAGTCAATGACCACCTACAGAAATTTTGACATTCAATTCTACGGTATGACGAGACGAGGACGAACAAGCGCGAAGGCGGGGGTGGCATACGCTATGACGTGTCTTTCTCGTTTGGAGCAAGGCAAGGGTTTCTTGCTATGATAGAGAGAACGATTGAGTTTTTTGTTCTGGCCAATTGGTTAATCACCCAAAGTGGGTATGCTTGGATTGACGAACGTGCGCTCGAGGCACGCGTGCACGAGCGCTGGACATTTTCTTGGTATTTTTAACTGCGGACACCATGCACAAATGTTTTGCTCAACATTTTCGCTGTTCAAATTCAAAATTTTTTATAGCATAAAAATGGTGCAGTCGATAAATTAATGCAACGTGTGCCGTTCCTCGTCTATAGCAGGGTGTGCTGACGACGCACGCGAATTTATAATTCGACCTTATTCCCCATAGGATGTTTCTGGTTCGCGTAGCCAGTGGGTAAATTAATTCTCAAAACGGATAAGATAAAGTAACCGGGGGTCAATCATAAATAGCTCAAAATCTAATTTTAATCATGCAGAAACGAGGAACAAGGTAATTTATTCTATTTTTCATGCGCTTTCGTATTTCCGACATAAAACGCGGTCAACTCAAAAATGCTCTTTGAATGAGCGTTTTGAGTGGAAATTTAACGTGGGTCTGTCATGTAATTTTCTTATTTTCCTCGCAGTAGTGTATTTTTGTCACATTCAATATAATTTGCAGTATGGCTTATTGCTCCTGGCAGCACGAGAGCACATATTTTAAACGTAATTAAGCAGAGTACGCTCCGGCTAATAAGCGTGTTAAAATTAGCCATTCCGAGTATATGCTGCCTTCTGTGTATGCAAAACTTTTCTAGGCTTCACAGTAAGCATGCAGGATTCAGATTTCGGCCACAAGTTTGCATAATATATTGTTATTAAGCGTTGTTATTTTTAACCGCGGGTAAATGATACTCTGCGGGTAAGTATAATAACAGCAGAAAATGTCGTGTGAGCACCGGAGCATATGCCTAGGATTTCGCTTTGGTGTCCATGCGGCACCGCCCGGTGCCCGAGCTTGAAGTACTGTGAGAATAGTGAGTATTTTTTTGATGGGTACAGGTTGAAAAAGTGAGATCTCAAAGAGTGATGTTAGGCTTAACACCTATTTCAAAGAACTTCAACTAACCCCAAAGTTGAGCGTGTCGGTTCGGTTGATAATGTGGTGGAGAGAGAGATAGAGAGAGAGGGAAAAAAAAGCTTTAACGAATACTGAAGAGGTTAGCCCCACAAATGTCGGGGTTTGCTACTTCAGAGGGAATGAACATAGTGAGGTGGAAAAAAAAAAAGAAAAAGGGGAAGAGGTAAGCAGCAACAATGAATAAGAGGGAGCAGAAAATGAAACCAGTTCGGAACGTAGAAAAAATTTACAGCTCTAGATTATCTTTGTTGCCTATTCTGACGTCTGACAAACCTACAGGTCTTGTCCTCACGCCAGGCGATCGCGCCACTTTTTTCACACACTCCTTTTACTGCTCTATAGTCCATATTCACCTGTGAGAGTTGGGCCGCTCCTCCACCGGATCTTCGCCCGATCCTCTCGCCTCGCCTCAACCTGCACATTGCCCTCGTGCGGGGCCCTCACTCCTGCTTCCGGCCCACCGGAATCCCATTTTCGGCAGCCCTGACATAAGTTAATTCAAATCAAGTTCTCTTTCTCTCTTTCTCCATCTCCCCCAAATTTGAGCCTCACGAAAGGCCAAGATATGTGATACACATTTTCTTGTATATGCGGGGCGATATTCCGTTCCTTGATCGGAACAAGCCTGCAACTTCCGGTGAAAAGCGAAACGTTATTTAAACGTGTTGGATGTGTATTTTTGTTTGCAGTTTCACTTGTCCAGTGTAATCTTGTAGTGCGCACAAAGTTTGGAATTGTTTGATTTTATTGTATGTGTGCTTTTCAATGTGCCTACGGATGTTTTTGATGCTACGCGTTGCTTTTGTTAGCACCTTATACGTAACCCCGTTGTACTAACCTTTCGCGTTGACACATGCCCTGTTAAACAAAAAAGACACGAGGAAGAGCTATGAATAATCTATGTACTTTATGTTTGTTGTTAACCCCCCCCCCCCCTATGTAATGCCCATCACGGGCCCTTAGGGTACTAAAATAAATAAAAAGAAATAAATAAAAATACGCCTCACCCCGGCACTAAGCTGATCTAAAAGATAGCAAACTACCCTTGTTGAAAAGTTTGATTAGAATTGAGGTAAGACAACATTTTATAGTGAAAAGAAAGATCACGGGTCTTAAAAGTAGCAATGCTGGTGCTCAAACCGAGGGAATTCAGTTCACAACCAGTAAACCGGTGATTCTACCCTTAGGCTACTGAGGCTGAGCAGCGTAGTCGTTTTAGCAGTTATTCGAAAGAAAAGAAAGAGTGCTCCAGGTGAACCAGTAGATGGCGCTGGGAGTGTGCAGGAAGTGCAGGGCTTGTGCCTATCCGGGAACGGAATGGCGCCGCTGCGGGTACCGGTTGACGACTCTTTTCAAGACGTGACGTTGGGCCGTCGAAACGTTGGGGAAAAAAGGGGAAAAATTAATGTTTACAAAACAAAAGCAACCTAAATAGAAACGGAAACAACCCTGCCCCAGCTAGGCTATAGCAGGTTAATGCCGATTAGAAAAATAAAATAACACCAAGCCGAGGCTCCAAAAATGTTAATGCCAATTACAAAAATAAAAGAACATGAAGTCGAGGCTCCAAAACCTTTTGCTTTTCTTCCAAAAGGTTTTGCAGCCTCGGCTTCGTGGTCTTTTATTTTTCTAATCGGCGTTAACCTGCAATAGCCTAGCTGGTGCAGGGTTGTTCCCGTTTCTATATAGGTTGTTTTTGTTTTTGTAGGGAACATTGATCCCCCCCCCCCCCCCACCCCGTTTTTTTTTCCCCGGCGTATGCCTCGTTGCGCCATATCTGTACTGCAGGGAGACCTTTGCGGAAACGGGCTATAAACATGGATATACGGGAGGCTTCGCCAATTGTTTCCGTTCGCACATTCGCGAAATTAGGCGACGTAGAATAATAGTTAAATTTCGGGCTAAAAATACCTCGGGAGGAGAACTCTCCAATGTCTGGTTTGAATGCTGAAACACAGCATTACATACACGTAAGTTCGAGCGCACTCATGCGCTGCCAACGCTTAGTCAAACCATGTTCATTATATTACAGCTGACGTACAAGCCACAGCACACGCAAAGAATTGTTTGCTAAAAAAACATCATCTAAAGAAATTCGTGGACGAACAAGGACGGGATTGAAACGCGGCAGCCATTGTGAGGATTCCTCGGCGCGCTATGACCAAGCGGACGGACGCAACACGACCGATGTCGCCCCTCGGAGAAGAATGGAGGCCGGCCGAGCTTCTGGAGCCGCACCGCGTGGCGCAAGCCGCAAAGAATGAGGAGGAACAGCGCGATGTCCGTACATAGATCACGCCGAAATCACCGTGCTCCCCGGACGCATTACGCGCGCGCGCTCGCTGCCCGACCACAGTTCTGCACGATGTGGCTTTGCGCGGAGCCAGCCTGCGTTCACTCAACGCCTTCCAGATAAGACAAGGCGCGAGCATCGCCTTATCGCCCCGATTTTCGCGATGGAGAGATTAAAAAGCTTGGCGTTACTGGCGTAACTCACTGCTCGTTCCTTATCGTGTCAGGAGAACGGGAAACCTGTTATCGCTGCTTGGTGTGTGAGAACTGCTTGGAGGCTTTTTTGCATAGAAAACGTTGGCTGGTTGCGCGGGCGGCTGCTGCTTCTGCTGCTCTCACTGGGCCTTCTGGGCGAGACGACAGATGTGATCAAAGCGTCTTCTCTCCCCAATTCCCTTTTCTGATGGAGCCTGCATGAAGGATAAGAAGAACGGGCGAGAGGCGGACAACGGGGGAAGTTGGAGAAGGAGGGGGACGTTGTTGGTGCTGTGACGCGGTGGTTTATGGCTAAGTAATGATAATACAAAACCACTGCGGTGAAAGAAAAAACTCGGGCAAAAAGACGTCTCCAACATGCCCGGCTAAACCGATGACAACGAAACGCGTCGCATTGGGATTGTTCCGCGATAGTGGTCGTTGTTTTTGTTTTTTTCGGAGAGGAAATGCCATTCTGTCCGGTGGCCATAGCTGACTCCAGTAATGTTTTTTACCCGTTAGCTTAATGCTTCTCTGTTGAAGATTCGCTTCGCCGGTGTATGTACGAAGCTTGCCAATGAAGGGCACATGTCATCGGAATATGAGTACGCGTGTGTTTTAAGCCGTCGGTATCTGTCGGCGGCGGCTTTTGTCGGCAGCCAGACATGAGCATTTCTAGACAACGTAGATCTGTAAAATATAAAAAATAAGGAAGTATAGAGTCGTCGCTGCTGCCGCAGCCTCGTGTAGAGGACACAGCCACTGTGAAGTCACTAACTGGTCTTTTACTGTGCTCTCCAGAATCTGTGATGCTCAGTGAGTATTTGATTGTGTTTAATCTGGTTTTATGTTCGTGGCTCGATTTTGATTATCTAGGTATATTAGTCATTGTTACGCCGCCATACGGACCCTGCAGAAGTACTCAACGAAAAGGAAAATATGACATTTAGAAAACAACAACAACAACAACAACAACAACAACAACAACAACAACAACAACAACAACAACAACAACAACAACAACAACAACAATAATAATAATAATAACAATCAATCAATCAATCAATCAATCAATCAATCAATCAATCAATCATGTTTATTTACGTGCCCAGGAACAGCCAGAGGCCTGAGTGCTGGCGCACGGGTAGTTACATGAAAACAAAATACAAGAAACATATAGCAAGAAACAAACAAGCGACAAGACACACAAATTGAAGTAGTGAAAATGACAAATAAAGCACAGGCGGAGCCTGGGTACAGGTAAAAAATAAAAAAAGAAGATGCCTATGTTGCTCTGCCTGTCGTAAAGGCCACACGACAGGCAGAGCAACAAAGTTTGACAGTAATACAACAAAAACAACGGAGTGTAGAGACAAATGATAATACGAAAAAATGACAGTAAACAGTTTCAAAAATAGGCAACTATCAGTTCGATAGACACAACCGCAGAGAAACCAAATTCCAGAAAAAAAAGAGCGACAGACATATCATAGGTGTTTAACATACTGTATTCAACAGCGCTGTACGGTAAATTGTAAAGGATTTCTGAAAGATGTCAAGGCGTTCAAAGAAGCGGTTGTAACAATTCTGTATTCTGCGCACAGGAGAATGATTGGAGTTGATAATAATAATAATAATAATAATAATCAATCAATCAATCAATCAATCAATCAACCTTTATTTTCGGTGCCCAGGAACAACCCTAGGGTCTTGGTACTGGTACACCATACAAAAAAAAAACACTACAATTAAGACAAGACAACATACACAAACTATATGTATGACATAAACAATAAAGTAAAAATAGTTACAGAAATCTTAGAAAGCAAAAAGGAAAAAAAAAAGAACAGACAGTCAAAAAAGAAAAGGCAGGCTTAGTGTTGCAAGCCATGCCACTCGGCCAGCAAAACGTTCAGTAGATGTGAAAAATAGGAACTATACAAGCAAATATTGAATCAACATGACATAGAGTATACGTATATAGCCAAGGTTTTCTAACAACATATTAGGAAGTTCCAAAAAAAAAGGGGGAAAAGCTTCAGCATTACCAACACTGACACTAAAAACGTACAAATATTCAAGCAACACAAAACAAGAAAAAGTGAAAAGCAAGCAAGAACAGTTTGCACATAATACATAGGGTACATAAATTTGGAATGACATAAAGGACTTAAGCTACAACAGTTTTCAACTCATTAGAGAACAAAGTAAAGGAGCTCTGGAATATATCAAGCCGAACGGAATATTCATTATATGCACATTGTATTCGGCAGATGGACGAGCGTCGGCTATTTAAAGCAACTGGTCTGAAAGCTGGAAATTTTCTGAAAAGTTTATTTGGCAAATTGACATTGATAAGTGTAACCAAATCGTCACACAAAATATTACCATGAAGAAGTTTATAGAGAAAGATAATATCAGCTCGCATTCGTCGACACCGAAGGGAAGGAATGCTTTTCAGAAGAGACATGATGCCGTTTGCGTCGTCTTGCACATGACGGAAGCGGTGCTTAAAGATAGAAAGGAACTTACTTTGAACCCTTTCGATACGGTCACTATTGGACTTGCAAGTTCCATTCCAGACAACAGACCCGTATTCAAGAATAATAATAATAATAATAATAATAATAATAATAATAATAATAATAATAATAATAATAATAATAATAATAATAATAATAATAATAATAATAATAATAATAATAATAATAATAATAATAATAATAATAATATAATGGCAATGATGATGACTAATGTCGATGATGATCGTGATAATTATGATAATTATCGTGTAAGTAAGCGCGAAAGGAACAAGGACGAACGAAGTGAACGGGACACGGCGCTTGTCCTTGTTCGTTTCAAGCTTATACTTACACGATGAATGACCAACTCGCCCAAGAAACCACTCTTATGATAATTATGTTTATGGTAGCATACTTATTGTTCTCCCAGGGAAAAAATAGTTCTGACGTCACTGTGCTTAGATGAATAAATGTAATAATAATGCATGTTCGATCAGCACAGCTAAAAGTCATACTCAAATTGCGGGGACATATGACAGTTTAGGGAGAAATGTGACAATTTTTGCTCACTGAAGTTTCTCGCACCGCAGTGCTGTTCAACGGCGCTGCAGCTCATTGATGACTATGATGGTTTAACGCGCCGACGCTGCACAGGCGATAAGGCGCGCCGTAGTGGAGGGCTCCGGATTATATTTGACCACCTGGGGATCTTTAACGTGCACCGAAATCTCGAACAAAAGGGCGTTTTTGCTTTTCGCCTAAATCAGGAAAGCGGCGCACCGCCGCGGCCGGGGGTGCTGCAGCTCCGCGCTTGGTTATAAAGAGTGCCGTCCGACGCCATTAGGATTTTTAAAACTAGGCTGGGACGGGACAGAACGTCTGCCATATTGGGGCAGACGTTCCATCTTAGCACCGTGATACGAAGGGCGGTGGCGTTAGAGTGTGGCTCGTGGTAGCTTATTTTTAAATACCTTTAGTTGCAATTATTATTTCGTTGGCTTAGGTTAGTTTTCACTGATTGAAATGATTTCTTTCTGTTCTTTAGGTTAGGTTAGGTTACGTTACGTTAGGGAGAGCGAAGTAGTGCCAGCGCGGCACTTTCTTTCGGAACGCCGCACGACGTCACTTTAGTGGACTGCTTATAGTACCGGTGGACTTCGCTCTAGATACAGCGTTATTGCAAATCTTGGCAGCTTCTGTAAACCGGGTCTACCGTATAAGGTGAATGCAGGACGCGTGAGGCGTGTAAACGAAGAGAATCTCAAGGAATACTACTTCCTTATGGCGGAGAATGCGGGTGAGCCTGTTTCAGAGGTTTCGTTCCTTTATTAGGGCCGGATCGTCGTTTGTGGAAATGGGAGGGAACAGCGTCCTTTTCTCGGCGGCCTCGAGATGCAATTAAAAGCTGTGCAATTCGGACCCAGTTACCAGTATTGCGACTGGCAGTTGTAAATAGCCTTGTGACAAGAAGGCAGTTTAATTTCGCGAAAAAGGAATATTGTTTAGCAGCCAAAATACAGGATGATATCAGTAACTGCAAGTTAATGCGGGGCGAACGAATTGTGTGAAACGCACAAACAGCAGCGACCATAGCAGGCAATTAGGTTTGAAACAAAGAGGCGATATCGTGCAGGCTGAAGGAATGGGTTTGAAGCTGAAGAACTTGTGCAGGTGTCGCTTGCCAGTCCGATTGATTTGGAACCATCGAACATTAAGGTAATCAGCTGTGAACGCAGCCTAATGCCTGGCGACTGCTGTTCGCCCTTATTTGGTAAAAAACCTCCGGCCTACAGGACACTTCACACGGAAACTCTGATGGCGGCAAAAAAGCGAAAACACCCGTGTGTTGGAGATTCCGGCGCAAGTTAAGCATCCCCAGCCCTTACGCGCGCCTCAGCGTCGGAGTAGCGTCGCCGCGTTATACCTAAAAAAAAAAAAAAAAAGGAAGTTCAAACGGAGGAAGGAGTTTGGCATCCGCTTTCGGCGCACGGGATAACTAATCTTGCAGCTCTGTGCAGTGCTGACGTACCATCCAATCGAATAGTCACGCGATACTGTTGATAAAAATTGGTCGATCTCTGTCTGCAGAGGGGTAAACGCGCACTTGAATTGGTGGTTGCACCTTTCGTCATACCGTTATTGCCCATCTATTTTCCTTCTATACGGACAGATTGATTGATTGTGGGGTTTAACGCGCCGACGCAACGCAGACGATGAGGCGCGCCGTAGTGGAGGGCTCCGGATTAATTTTGACCACCTGGGGATCTTTATCGTGCGCCGAAATCTCGTACACACGGGCGTTTTTGCTTTTCGCCTCCATCAGAAAAGCGGCCGCCGCGGCCGGGAATCGAACCCGCGACCTCGTGCTCAGCAGCGCAACGCCTTAGCCACTGAGTCTATACGGACAGACCCCATTTCTTCCGACATAATAAGTTTATCAAGCACTGTATATATAGTGATTCACACCCTGTATAATTAATGCGAACGGCTGACCGTCCAGGTAACCCGCCGCCGTGGCTCAGCGGCTGAGGCGTTGCACTGCTGAGCACGAGGTCGCGGGTTCGATTCCCGGTCACGGCGGCCGCTTTTCTGATGGAGACGAAAAGTAAAAAAACTCCCACCTCCCCTCGCGGGAACCCCTGTGTAGATGCGACGCATAGGCGAAGCGGCGAAGGGACCGCGTTTTATAGCGCGCATAACGTTGAGGGGACTGCGTAAGCCGGTGCCAGTCGATGACGACGTTGGCGTACTTGTAAAGCGGCGTGGACTGTAGGTGTTTGAGCCAAGCGTGGATGTTGCTTCGCCGGGGAACGGCACACCGGTTATATGCGCAGCGCGCCCGAAGGAGAGGAAACCGCGGATGAGAGAGTACTGCACATGCGCCGGCCCCAGCGCGTCTGCCGCGGCTATGACGCAACACAATCCAATACAATCCACTTTAATCCAAGCCAAGCCAAGCCAAGCCAAGCCAAGCCAAGCCAAGCCAAGCCAATCCAATCCAATCCAATCCAATCGAAGCCAATCTAATGCCCCTCGCGAGAGAGTGTTCGCTATCGGAGAGGAGAGGTGGTGAGCGGCGGAGAGCGCAGCTGGCGCGGCGGGGAGAATGGGGGAGGGGTGGACAACGACGACGACGACGACGACGCCGGAGGGACAAGGCGAGTGAATCAGATGCTCTGCATCTAAAACGCCCGTGTGTACGAGATTTCGGCGCCCGTTAAAGATTCCCAGGTGGTCAAAATTAATTCGGAGCCCTCCACTACGGCGCGCCTCGTCGCCTGCGTTGCGTGGGTGCGTTAAACCTTACAATCAATCAATGACAGTCCACGTAAAATGTTTTGAACTCTTTTGGTCAGACACGCCAACTGCGCAGCAAGCGGGCGGGAAATTCGCGCCAACGAAGGCAGAGCGCTTATCAGCACTTACCCGAATCATCTATTGTCTGTGCAGGAAACGAGGCGGATCGAACGCACGTGTTCAAACAGATAAGGAACAATACGGGTCCATTATTTGCCTAATGAATCTCCGTGCTTTCTCGTCGCTTAAGGAGAACAAATGGGCTGACCCCGACGCGTGCAAGCTTTCTTGTTTGCGGTTGCTTGCGAGATAATGAAGGCGACACAAAGGGCCCCAGTTGTACCAAGGGCCGATGCAGCTTGGCGCAGTTCACAACACGCACTGCATGGGACAAAGGCGCGGGTAATGATCACCTAGAGTAATTAAAGCGTTCTCGGGATGGCACTGGTTTCGGGGGCCGTGCAAGAAGCCTTGGGTTCAATGTACCCTCGCTCGGGTAAAATTCATGATGGAGTTGACACTGAACATTTGTACAAGCTTTGGCACCCCTACAGGTCCGAAATTCATTAGAAGGCCTTGCGCCTAACAGCCGAAGGCATGAGACATGCTAATTTAGACTGCACTATTTGTGTTGCGGCAATTACCTTAGGAACACATGTTTGGTATTAAATCTGCGGAGATTCCCTGCACTGTCCGTTCGTCTCCATTCGTCTTGTTTAGTATAGCGGTCTTTACAATCTCGATGGATTTGGGATGTGATGTCTGAAAAATTTATCGTGTTGCGTTGTGGTGTGCTTAAAGGAGTACTGACACGAAAGTTTCATGTTACGTTTTTTTCGCTGCTATGGGTGCATATATAAGCCCACTAATCATAAAATGGCACATTGGACGGTCGATCGCAGCGTAAACGATCATTTACGGCGTAGTTTATTAGTGTCAGTTTCGGTTTCGACAGAATGAACGCCGAGCGGCCACCATGAGGGTCGGTGAACGTGACGTCACCATTCTTGTCGCAACGCTACCGGTCTGGACGCGCGCGCGAGCGAGCGTACGCACTCGCCCAGACCGGCTGAGGTCTTCCCCACTTTTAAATGCAGAGCATTTCTTAGCCTCGCCTGTTCCTGCGTCGGACGGTGTCAACAGTTTCGCGTCCGCAGCAGGTGTGCCTCTCCTTCCCTCCTCTCTCTCAACAGCAGCTGGCGCGCGCATGCGTCGTAGTCAGCCCGTTCGCTCCGTCGCGGTCTCGGCGTAACAGGTGCGTGATAGCAGCGCGGTGGGTCGTGGAAGGGCGCGCGCTGCTTGCGCATGCGCGCTCTCCTCCCCCCCCCCCCCCCCCCCCCCCGTACTGCTCTCCCTCTACTGCGCGCGCTGCAAATATAGCGGCTAGCGGTCGCTCGTGTTTCAGTCACTGCGTTGCTCCTTCCTTCCTTGGTTGACGCTCGTGCCCACGTTTACTCGTGTCTGCTACTCCAGCATCACGGAAGAAGCGATGGAAGCAACACTGCCTTCAATCAGTACTGAGGCCCCAATGCTCTGCATTTACTCGTGTTCCCCTCGCGGGAAGGCGCGGGAATTTTTTTATCTTGCTCCGTGGTCTTCACCATCCCCGCACGCCCGGGCAGCATGACATATGTCTCAAAACCATGACGTGTACACACGGTGTAGAAGCGCGCGCCAACCGCAGCCACCGCGTCGGCTACGTTACGGGTGCCCCGACGTCGGCAGTTTGGGGCAAAGAGCAGATGATGTCATGCTGGCCCGCTCTGGGCTTTCTCGTGCGGGCAGAGATTAAAATGGATTTAAAACATCTTGTACTGAACGACGACTGTTGAAACTTGCTGGGTGATATCTCCTGCTAAAAAGGAAGCATTTTACAGTTATCTCAGCTTTGAAATTTCGTGTCACAACTCCTTTAAACTTCTCTAGAATGTTGTCGTAGCTACTACTGGGTAATCCGAGGTAAATGAAACTGCCTAAAACTAGGGCATGACCAACAAAAAATACAAAAGCAGTACCGACGAAGTTATTCCGTAAGTTTTACTTGGTGCTACTTTTTTTAGAGCAGTTCCTTGACTGGGATAGTCCTGTCTCCTTTTCTTTTACGATGTTTCCATAAGTGCTTCTGAAGTATCCTATTTTTACCTGCCCTCGCAGAGTGAGAAGTGATTCGTACAATTTTGTAGTGTTTTTTTCCCCTGTATCCGGCCCCAAAAAGCTGGAAAGTATTTCTCTAAAGGAGGTCTCCTCGCAATAATCTTTCTTTTTTTTGTTTTTTGCAGCGACGATATAACCGCCGCCACTCACTGCTACCTGCATGCCTCTCCCACAGCGGTAGAAAGAACCAACAAGCCGTCAACGAACAGCCCGCCTAACGTCTCTAAGGCGGGCGCAAACGGTGTTCGAAATAACTGAAACCAACGCGAACAGAATCCCTCTGCTCGAGCATACCGACTTCGTGGCAAGCTGTTTCCCGCGGCACCGGTTGTGAAAAGGGGCTCAGCTCGGGATTATCGGCGCTGTTCCGATCGGCGATTGCATGCGCCGAGATGACTGCGCGGGAGCAGTTGGCTCCGCGCCCTATTCGACTTAATTACACGCCTGTCGATGACAAAAGAGAACGAAAAAGGGGACTCAGCTCCTTTAAATCCCTGCAGCACTTTCCTTCCGGGCTTGCGAACTCTTTCGCTCATTTTTCGCCACGAAGTTGTTCAGCGCTGCCCGGGTTCGTCTCTGCATTCATTTAACGCCGGCCCCGTTAGGATCGCTAAGGAAGCTTGTACAGAAAGCCCGCCTGAGCCATGGGGAGCCGAAAAGAAAGCGGGTAGTCGAGGCGCGCTTGATTAAAACGCTTGAGGGCCCACCAGTTTGGCAGCGGCGTTCCAGGTAGAGACTCCAGCGATGACGCCACTACGGACTCCTCGCAACAGAAGAGTGTAATAGGACTCTGGATAATTTATTGCAGGACGTCGACTACCACGCGGATCTTTTTTTTTTTCTCTTCCCGTAATAGCTTCACTGTTTGAGACGTCTTTTTTATGCTTGGGGTAAAAGAGTAAGCAGAGAATCCTGGTTTTGTATGAAGCGAGAGTTGAGAGGAAATTGAAAATTGAAGGCCTTTTTTTATTTTTACGACAGAGGTGTTAGCCGTGCGAGAGACACCAAGAGGTGTGGCGGGCCCATTGGGTTCCTTGCATAATTACTGATAATAGAGAAATATGAAAAACAAGGTGAATTAAATCGTTTAAGGAAGCTGCGTACGAGCGATTCTTATACAGTCACGCGTTTTAACTAATGAGGAAAAGGATTAATAATTGCTCTTCCCACGCATTGAGCCTAGCTGCAATTATACGGCTGTCGCTGCCGAATACTTTTTCCCTTGTACGTAAGAGCGACTGCTAATTTCTTCTGAAAAAAGCCTTTGAGTAGAGGAGAAATGAGTTTTCTACGATGGCGGGGATGTTTATCAAGAAGAATTGAAGGTAAAATACGCCTAAATAAAATGTTCGTTGAAATCATGGAAAAGCCCTCAAACGTGCAGCGTGCGATTGTTGTTAGAAGCTAGAGTTCAGAGTATTATACACAGGAAGAAAAAAAAACATTCAGTGGCAAGGACCTAGTTTCTGATTTGTAGAAGCAAAACACAAAGACTTTGAGGCTTTATGGCAAATTACATTACAAGGCAATTTTTTTGGAGAAGTTAAATGTTGAGACTCTGTGACAATTCACTTAACTCCAACCAAACTTGTAGTAGAAAGACGAATAATTATCTTATTCAATTGTTCAACTGTAAATACTTACCATCTAAAAAAATTGGCCGCGTATCGCCTCCTTTCGTTGCAAATGTCGACGCAAGACGATAGACGACTGGCGCCCTTGGCAAGTAAATGCATCCCTAGTCTTTTCCGCTCACCACTCATGCTGTTCCTCTCCCGTCTCGGTCCACCCTAAATAACGCGCTAGAGGTTGGCTCAGTCAATTTAAATTTACCTCCACTGCTCCTAGTCGGGTGCTTCGATGTCAGCGCTTCTGTACGGTGGCGACGCGCGTGATTGGAGGCAGCCGACTACAACGTCTATAGAACCACGTTGCCCTACTCCACGAGCGTTTCAAGCGGAACGTGGAACCTATCTAGTGGAACTTTTCGTTGCTTTTGCCATTTGATTTTTTAGGATTCCGCCAGGTAGCGCGGGCAACATCGGGTGACAGTTTTCTGCAGTTGATGTATTTTATTCGCTATCGCAAAAAGCCAGCATCCGTAAATTTTTTTTATAAGGTAGCACTGCAAATATCACTCATGTATTGATTTCCGGCCTTATATTTGCGTAATATCTTGTTCTTGTTCAACAATGTTGACAAGTATGAACATTAACACCGGACTTAGACGTTTAGATTTAGCTGGGGATATATAAGACTATTGCGCAGATAAAGTTTCGCTTTGGCCGCTGGCTGAATCGAGTGACAGACGCACAGACTGTCCAAAATTTTCACGTTCAAGTAGCCCAAGGAAGGTTATCGTCTTTAAAACACAACAAGCAACCTATGTCCGTCTTTCACCTCCTCGGAACAGCTTGTCTCTGACGCTTATTTAGCTTATCTAGGCGTCCACGTTCGTACGGTTGTTCTATTGTTTGCTTAACACGTAGCATGTGGTCTTCGCATAGAGAGTAATAAATTGGCGGACTCCTGCTAGACATCTCCCACCACCTGTCAGTGACATCACTCCGGTAGGCCAGACAGTCAGCAGGCACTCCCCTGCGCTACTTTATTGGCTCTTGCCTCGAAACCACGTCCGGGATCCAGACAGTGTATAACGAGACGGACTGCCTGCTTAGAAACGGGAACCACGCACTGACGGAATGTTCAACGGAATGTTCATTTCCCGGCTGGGATCTCGGGCGAGCGCGTTCAGCTTGAGACCCCACCGCCAGAAAATTCTTGACTACTACTTAATTTAAGAACGTTTCACATCACTAGAATCGATACGAATTTTGCGTTCCTAAAAAAAGGGGCTGGTCATTACTCCCATTGTAATCAGTCCGGTCTTGAAGGCGGGTTCTGAGACGACGCGACACTCTTGAGACAATGCTCGTAGCATCGTTACAGAGTGTCGATCATGCTCCCGTGCAACAAGCAAGGGATCCATGAGCATATATAGTCCACGGCAAAGCTCCAAAATTATTCGGGCGACAAACGAAACGACCGTATGCAAGTGTTTTCAGTGGAGCGATTCCGGCAGCGACCTGGGGATCGCACTCTATGCCTTCACGTTGATGGGGCACATCGAGTGCATTAGTTCGAAGGATGCATATTCCATCATTGCAACTCCATAGGGAAGCGGTGTTACGGGAATCAGTTCCAAGTTCTCCTCCTGCCTCCACAGCTTCCGTTACTCGTTCGCCAGGTGGAGGCCGTACAGACTTATTGCGGGAGTCTCGTACGAGTGCGGCGCAGAATCAGACCACGCATCCAACGTGTACGGGTTGTCGCTGAAAAAGTTCTTGAAGCGAGAGCACGGCCACTTGTATTCGTACGAATCTGCGTGATCCCGGGTTGTCAGTTGCGCAGGAATCGAACGCTATAAGGGTCGTTAGAGTTTGGGAAGCCTAGAAACGTCAGACACGGTGCCCCAGCGGCACGACGGAAGATGACTGAGGCGTGCCTGAGATGCGAGTACGGCTAGAAAAAAGAATCGGCCCCAAGCGCTGTGGGAGCCCCAGCAGGAACAACAGCCGCATTTCGTTATTTTAAGTGTCTGTTAAACACCCTATAAACCTTCTTTTATTAGAAAAAACTGGTTATTGTGACATTTTTATGTTTTGTGTATCAGGTTCTGGAAAAGTTTCTATTCAACTCACACATCGCGAAAGAAACAAAGTTTAGAAAATCTTAAGACGAGCTTGCTTATACACAAAATGCATTCGTATAATTTTCCGCGCCTTGTATTTGTTTATACATCGAAATCTGCTTGTGTATGCGAGCTCCTTTCTTGATGTCCATGGGGGAGAAAAATGGGCACCAGAGTGGTTTCATGGAAGTACGAAAAATAACCCTAAAATGTTTCCTATTTTGAAGGCACTACTAAGAACGCATAATACAGGGACAGACAAATACACGAACACATTTACCCACGCGCACAGTCACAAGCACGAGCACGCACACTACAGGATTTTCTCGCCTGCAAGGGTGTCTGTATGGGTGCGAGTTAATTAGCGAGTAATTCCTTCAAGCCAAAAACAATAATCTGAGGTAAATTATGCCCGTGATCTCCCCTCGTGTTTCGATTTGCGGCAATTGGACTACGTAACAAGTAGAGGCTCGAAAATTGTTTACCCAAAATCGCACGCCCTATGCGCCAGTGTTCTCTAAATGCTTCAAAAACGACAAAAAACACACACACACAAGCTCGCATAAATTAACCCAGAGCCCTGCCGGAATTTATTCTAGCGAAAACGAAAAGGCAGCAGTATAAAAACACCGAGGAGAGCAATAATAAAGAGAAAAGCAACGACTTTTGCTCCTAAAGAAGCGGCTGGTGCTCGCTCCATTCACACTGAGAACGAGAAACTGGTTTGAACTTGCGCTGTAGAAGCTCTCCAAAGTCCCGCAGCGAGCAAGGATTGGTGCAACCATCTACGGCTAACTCGGAAACAGATTCGCCGGCTTTGTACAAAACCCTCACGTACAGGTCGGGGGAAACTGTGGAAGTTAACGGAGAGACCTCCATCAGCACTGCCGCACCGTACGGTGGCCTCCGTTGGAGGGTCTTATTTAAGCCCAGCAAGAGTCCCGCGATGTTGATGTCGTGGTAGGCCATTAACGTGAGCTTTGGCACGGCGTCAGAATTATGACTACCCCGCATTAGCGACGGCTGCGGACTATCGGGATGCATTATCTTCGTCACCACGTCACTGATCAAAGCTCCAGCCATGTGATCCATCTGTGATCGGGACAAGCCCTCGAGGACCCCATGAAGGGCCCACTCCAGTTCACGCCAGTATCTCGCCGCCCACGTTGGCACGGAGAGGTTGTATTCGCGAGCCACGAACATAGCGTCCAAGATCTGAGTTACGGCGATAAACTTCTGCGACGGCGACTCTGCTGTGATGTTAGACATTCGGGCCACAAACCTCAAGACCGTGCCGAGGGTTCTAAAGTGGGATGGTTCCGACGGCGTTTCTCCGGCTGCGTAGAGCGGCTCCTCCATGGCGAGGAGGGATTTCATGGCTTCGCGCAAGCTAGGAATGCAGATGGTCGCGTACTTGTCCGTGCCTTCGGGAAGCCGCGTGATGGGAATCGGCTGCCAGTTCTGGTCGGGCTTCCAGAGCTTCTGGTCTCTGTTGGAAGGATAGAGGCCGTACAGCGCCAAAGCAGCGCTCTCGTAGCAGCGTGGCGCGGGACTGGAGCGGGCGTACACTTCGTGCGGGTCGTCGGTGAGGAAGCGGGAGTAGCGGGATCGAAGCCACCTGCCGAGGGCGTAAGCGTTGGCGCGTCCCCGTGTCGTCAGCCGCCCAATACCGAGAGGCCATCGATGGTTTCGGTTAGGGTCGCCTGGGAACGTGGTCAGCGGCGCTCGGTCTGCATGGCGGAAGATGACAGCGACGTGCCTCAACTCCGTTTGTGGCTGTACGTCGGAACTGGCCAGTAGTGCCGCTGGCAGCAGCAGCAGCGGGAGAAACGGCATGTCGTTGGATAGGTTAGGGGCACGAAACGTCGACGAAAAACTCTTCTCAGTAGGCCGGCTGAGAAAATGGTTGGTCGTTTCTTTCTCTTAGGACGATGGCGATGATAGTGGTGGCACCAGCGAAAACGAAACCAGCTGCGGATGAGTCACGAGGCCTCGAGAAGGTAACTATGTGGACGTGGATGGTGACTAAAGCTCAATAATCGAAAGTCACAGCAATGGTCAAGTTCCTAGTTGTATTATCGATTACTTCAAGCCACACCACTTCACAGCAGTTCATTCCCGGCAGGATGGGTTATTTCACGGGTATTTGAAGAAACGTTCGGATAAACTGCTGCAGAATTAAAACCTTCTACTTGCTGCTATTCCTCATTAGCCTTAGCACTGGTAGCGCTATTTCTTTTTCTTCCGTGCGAGCTTGAAGAGACTCACGTGCGGCTTCGAACGAAACTTTTCACTCCAAATCGGCAACTTACTCGTGCTTGAGTGATGATGATGATACCCTCGATGAAGATGCCAAGAGAATCATCAAAACGAATGCCACAGGATCGTAATGTTTCTTAGAAGCACCAGAAATCTCAACTCCTCATAGAGAACTGTTCCCAACGAGTTTCCCGCCTTTTCAAACACTCTCCGCCATAATATACTCGAACATTTTGCGGGGCTCTAGATATCGTCTCTGAAAGCTGTTTCACGTGGATAGCATCTACAGCACCGACTAACATGCACGTTCTATACACGACTGCTTGGCGCGCAGAAACTGGTCTGTATCAGCACAACGTGAATACATCGTGTTCTTTTCTTTCTCGTTACCTTCAGCTCACTGCGGCGTCTCTGATAACTTCCCGTTATCTATGTGCCCGCTTTAGGTTTTCCCAAGATAAACATCATCCAAGTGTTTACCGCTGAGTTTTTGAAACCCGCGAAAGGTGCGCTGACTAACTGGTAATTCCGCTACGCTGGTGCAAGGGGAGCAAAGGTTATTTTTGAACTACTCAGCATGAGCTAGTGCTAGCGGTTAAACAAACAAAAAAAAACAATCTCGAAAAACGAGCGCAGCTAGCTAAAGTAGTTTTTCTTTAAGCACGCCCAAGTGTACAATTTGCACCTCCCCTATCGTTCCTAAAAGTAAGCCTTTAAGAGCGAAGTCTTCAACTTAGCTAAAGCGAAACGTAACTTATATGCAAAAAGTTGCGGGGCGAAGTTAAAGCCAGGGGGTTGGATCCGTTTGGTTAGATTTTCTTCCACTGTCTATGAATCAAGAAGTAAGGAACGCAGCGATTTGCACGTGAAATAAATGGCGTTTTTAGCAGCACCAACAAAATAAACAAGCGGAGGAGAGAATGGGAGGAAGAACACAGAACTAGACAGATTCAAAGCTCCGGCAAAATATACGAATGACTCCGATAGGGAGCGAGGATAATTCGGCATTAGTCTCAGGCGCGGATATTTGCCAGCATCGGCACATATTCTAAAGATCGCCTCGCGGCGCCATTTCTGCAGGTTTCCGTCCCTCTTTTCCTTCGCCCGGGAAGCGAGGGAAAACGATTACCATCGTGCGGGAAAGGCCCGGCAGTGCCCGCGCACGCATTTCCGGAAGGGAAAAGAAGAGCTTCCTTCTTCGGCGTGATGCTGGCGGAGTTATTTTGCTTGCGGCGGGCCCCGCATGCCACGGATAATTGCGCGCGTGCCGAATCGATACGATACGGCGACTCGGCACAGCCGGCCGTGTCGGATCAGAGGAATGATTCGACAAACATACGACGCGTCAATAACGGAAGGCTACAAGAGGGGAAAAAATGAAAGCTGCCTCGGAACAAAGAGAGAGAGAGAGAGAGAGAGAGAGAGAGAGAGAGAGAGAGAGAGAGAGAGAGAGAGAGAGAGAGAGAGAGAGAGAGAGAGAGAGAGAGAGAGAGAGAGAGAGAGAGAGAGAGAACTCTACTGGGAGAGGCTGGTGATCAACAAAAAAAAACTATTACAGCGCGCGCTTCTGACTTGATCGGCTTGTTCACGGAGCCTTGAGCTGTTGCGAGCCCGAAGGATGAGAAGTAAAACACGCACGGGCCGCGCTGAAGGCGCCGGCTAGCCCTTCTAACAAAAGGCGTAGGAGAGAAGAAAGTAAAAAAAAAGAAAAAAAACTCTTTGCTATGCCTCGAGCATTATTCGAACGGAGATGAGAACTCTTGATCGGCCCCGGTTTCATCACCCCGTCCCGTGCGCTTAAGTTGCGTATAGTTACGAAGCTTTTCGCGGCACAGCATTTTATCGTAGGCTTTGTGCCCGGCTAGCTTTTAGCGCATATGAGGCCGCTTTTCGGAGTAAAGATGTGGCGCTATGCGGCACGGGGAAGGAAGTTGGAGGGGTTAGAGCAGGTTACAGCAGGTGGGCATGGTTAGTGCCGGCCCCGCGGTGCTAATAGGAAGCGTAGAAAAATCGATTACTTTGCCTGAGGAAAAAGGGGATGCAAATGAGACCATTGCCAATTTTCCCGTGTTTTCAACGCCTTTAAGATGGGGTGTCCAGAAAATGTGCGGCAGGCAGGAACCTGATGGGTCCTCTAATCGGGACAAGGGTGTGGTTACTATAGTTTTCAATGGCGTATCTTGAGCCGCGGCAGATATCAGCTGCAGGCAGCTTTGGGGAGAAAAGACAGCTCAGAGCGAAAAAGGGTTCGATGGTGCTGGAAGGACAAAAATAGTTAAGAAATTAGGAGAACAATTAAATAACAGAAAGCCGGGAATAGTTAAGAAAGAGGAGACAAGAAGTATTTTCGAAGAAATGGTTTTCAAAAGGAATCAATTTATTTTGCAAACATAAGAGCTAGAACAATAACAGCAAATTTGAACTATATGTACCCCAGGCGGTGGGGTGGAAATGGCAAATTTGCGATGTTCCCTCCGCCCACATCTCCTGGCATTCCCCTTATACACCATAACAGCACAAGACACCAAAAGACCCAACGAAAACACGGGCCCTCCCACCAAGCATATGCAACGGGAAGGAAAAAGGTCAAACCACCAAGTCATGGCCGCAAAGATCATGGCTAAGAGCAAGGTCAAGGAACTCAAGTTGGCAAAAGCACGGCCACAAGGACGAACTCCAGGAACCAACCAAGTCCTACAATATTAACTCCTTTACTCATGTATTTTCTAGAGTCAACTATTATGTTAGAATATGTATTATTTTTATGGAAAAACAATAAAAGCCCGCAGATTGGCCCGTTTCTGTGCGGTGGTCGCTGATGGTATATCTAATCCTTTTCCCCACTGCCCCAATCCTTACTTCCATCTCCCATTACTTTTCATCCCAACACCTTAATAACTCCCAATTATTCCTCCTCCTCCCATTATCTTTACCTGCGATAAATTTGTGGTGCAAACAGGAAGCCTTTTTCCTCTCACATCTGTTACCGCAATCAAATTTAAAAAGGAAACAAAATCTGGTGGTGATAATGATGATGACAATGACAATGACGACGACGACGATGGCATAGCAAGCCGGCCTAGTTGGAAGCGATTCGTGGTTACGATTGCGCAAAAATAAGCAAGGACCAGGAAGAAAGCACACGAACGAGCGCGCTCTAACCACTGTTTTTATTGATTTACATCTCCCGGTACAAAGACGTTTGTCAGTCACCCATACGTGGCTTTGTTGGATAAAGAAATGTCGCTGCTGTCACTCTTTTTGTAGTGTCCGGAGTACTTCACGTGTTTTTTGTGTGCACTCTAAAGGGTTTTTTTGTGATGATGTTGCGCCGTTCTGTGTGTTATTTAGGTCTTTATTTGAAGCAATAAAATTGTTGTTAGTGTGTGCTCGTCCACGTGTTTCCTTTCTTTTCCTTGTCTGTTTTGGCGCAATCGTAACCACGGACAGTAACAACAACGAATATGATGATGAATAATTCTGATTATTTGAATTTTGATGTGGTTGCCTATGTCTCCTGGTCTCTAGCTTAAGAAAAGATCCTGGGTCCAGTGGATGTCTTAAGAGAGTCGGCAACTTTGCTGCTCTAGCAACTTCGATACAAATGGGAAGCCACTAACCTTCATACTTCAAATGAAGCCTTCCCAAACAGCAGCATGTTCCATCCACCGAGAACGTACTTCCAGACATATGCCATGCCACGAGCGCAAGGACATTTTGCCGACCAATCCTTGTTATCTCCCGTCAGAAAAAATGCGAATGGCATCATTTTTTCTCGCGCGAGCACTGCAGCAGCATTTATTCGTAATCCCCAAAAGTGATTGTTGACGCGAGTTTTAATAAAAGCGAGAAATTTGTTTTTAAACGGGGGAACAGAGTTCCGGAAAAAATGAATCGTGCTGAGAACGTTTTGTACAATTTTTGGGGGAAATCAATAATTTAGTGCAGCGCACTACTGCAAACTTGCGAAGCCGACAAAAGAGAATAATTTATCAGGGGAAAAGAAGCGGCAATTGCTTGCCGTGATCTGCAAAACAGGCACTCTGCATGTCCTTTATGTTCGAGTTGAAAGGACGAAAAATGGCGAAGCGCTAGTAGACAATTATATATTTTCCTCATTAATTTGTGCCGATATGCATCTTAAACTTGTTGGCCCGAGTCCTCTTGTTGTTCAGAATGTAATTTTGTCGTCTCAAACTTCGTTTTTTTACATGTCGTTAAATTTTCAGGCAGCCTTTAGCGCTGTGTCAGCGAATACCCTAAACATTTATAAAGCCCAGAAAACTTCAAAGCTCTTAAAGTTCAAAAAACGCGAGGTAAGGGGATGCACTATTCACTTCGTCGCCGTGACCTAATGGAAAATTGCTTCATTAATCAAGTCGGGGCCTTTATTTTGTCCGGCGGTGTGGTCATTGCTCTTTAGCCCATCCCTATCCATCTTTTCCGAGCCTGCGCCCTATTTCGTGTAGGTATATATAGCTGCACTCCTTAAAAGCCCTCCGGCCTGGGTTCCTTTTCGTCCTCGCAGCACTTGGTAAACGGCGATCGCGCCCCCTGGGACCAACAGCCCGAGGGCTCCAGTGCCTCTGATGGATCTGGAATCCTTCCAATTTTCCAAGCCGATCGCACTGATCAAACGCGGATGTCAGGCGGAGACACGTAAGAAAGGTAAGAAAAGAAGGGACAAATGTAGCAGTCTATAAATGCAAAGCTATTTTTGACGGTCAGATGTGCCAGAAAATGCCGCCGGAGAAATATCACCGCGAGCTGCCGAAACGAAAGCCGTCTTCCGTGTGACCCCTTCGATGGACATCAACAATGTTCTATTCTTGCCTCCTGCACGAGGTGTTTCTTTTGCATGGAAAGTTATTTCTTTTCTTAGTTATGTGCTATGACCCTCAAAAAGGTTCAACGGAACATTACCCTTTGTTTGCCCTATTCTGGCTACGTCTTCCGTCAAGGATTCACGCTCGTAGAAATCTCTGCTAGCCCCGAGATAAATGTGCTATAGCCTTGTGGTAGCCGGATTTCTACTCTTTTGCGAGATGCGGACACAGCAAGCTGCACAGTGATACCTTCTTACGATGCTGAAAATAAGATATGTTTGGTACCACGGCCACGACTGCATATATATATATATATATTTTTTTTTTCCCGCGAGCGCTGGCGCAATAGATGACTAAAAGAAGAGCAGGACAGAGGCCCTTGTATAACTGCTTTTGCCCAGGCTGCGGCGCCATTTTCACTCCCCGTGTTATCAGTGGAGCTAAGCTATTAAATTAAAAATGGCTCCCACCTTTACCTGCATTCTCTACCTGCCAACGCTTATTTTCTGTCATATATATATATATATATATATATATATATATATATATTATATATATATATATATATATATATATATATATATATATATATATATATATATATATATATATATATATATATATATATATACAGTCGAACACGGATATATCGAACTCCAAGGGGATCGCGAAATAGTTCGATATATGAAAAATTCGATATAAAAAATATGTGCTCTGAGACCTCACCTATGGCGGACGATCACTTACCGATCGTCGCATTCAAGAATGACAACTAATTCCGCACTCACGAAACAACAGGACGCTTTCTTTCCGTGAAAAAAAAATCGCTGATCTTGGCCTGCTTCTTCGTCCTGGAAATGAAATTAAAGACGCTGGTCTCGATCTTCTCGAGGCTGCACAACTAGAAAATTCCAGCACTACGCTGCGCCTTCGCACACCATGCACAACACGCACGCAAAAGAAGAACAGGGCGCACCAGAACATTGAAGGTAACAATTCCAAGGCTCTCTGAACGGACTCCAACAAAGCGCTCGCGATGGTCATCTCCGAGAGAAACAGTGATCTCCGAAAGTGCGGGACAACTCGCCAAACAGCAGCAACAGCAGCAAAATGCAAAAGAAGGAGGCAGCCGTCAGCGCCTTCGTTACCTCTTCCCTTTCCTGAGACGACACCGGGGGAAGACAGACCCAGAGAGAGAGAGAAAAAAAACTATTTTTCGGCAAGTCGGGGAACCTACGCAGCCGAAAAAAAAAAGGACGTGCGCAGTCGGGGCATCCCTACCTCGCACTGTCACCTTTTCCGAGCGTTCAGGCTTGTGTGCCTAGAGAGATTTACCATACCGGGCTCCGTTCGCTAACGCTACGGCGGCCGGTAGCGGGGCCCGACTGGGCAAGCGAAAATTCGTTCCAGTAGAAGGAATTAGTTCCGCTAGCCAGTCTTCGCCATGCCCGCGCATTCCTCCACATCCTCCTCAACCTCGATCGGGGGTGCAGCGACCGCCGAAAAGCACCTTCCGGCTCGCGCGGCGTTCGATATACGCAATGTCGGGAAAAATACGGTTCGATATAAACGTACGAATTCCTATACTTTTACACAGCATTTTCAAGGGGATAATTTATGAGTTCGATATAGACAATAATTCGATATATCCGTGTTCGACTGTATATATATATATATATATATATATATATATATATATATATATATATATATATATGCTATTTTATATTTTTTTCGCCACTTTTTTTCTGTGTTTAAAATTCTTCATCGTTTTCAATATTCTGCTGAATTCTCCTGTTTGATTTCCGAGGCATTCTTGACTGCCAACCATTATTTCTGTCTTAATTCCATGAACCCCTCATTTCCCATTCTGATTCGCTCCATGCATAGCGAGGGCCTCTGTTCTGGCAGTCGTGTTGCCGTAGGTAGATTAAGATGGTTCAACCCTGGTCGACCACTCTCGACATGTCGTAGACACTCGAGTTACGGCGCGCGGGCTAAAAAGGAGGTCCCATTCACCCCGTGTATTCCGAGTGGCGCTGGCAACAACCCTAAAGCGCAGGAAAGAAAAATACCTTAACTTAAATACCCGAGAAAGTGGAGGGGAAACAGCCGCGCCGGTAGCGTAGTGGTCATCGCACCAGCCGCCTGTTGGGTTTTGATCCCACCGGGCTGGCATTTGTTCTCCAGTTTCTTTCTGTCTTTCAAAATTCGTAAGCTGCTTCAATGACCTGCCGCATTCCTTTGCTTTCGGAGGCCTTCCTGAGTGTCAACCCTTATATATATATATATATATATATATATATATATATGTATATATATATATATATATAGGGTTTGTAAATGAGGGGCTCGTTAGAAAATACAGGAAGAAATGCCGGCAGTCTACAACGCCAAAGAAGGCATAGGGGAATGGTTGAAATATTTTTTACCGTTAGTAACGTTACATTATTATTTATTATTATTAATTACGTGAGAAAGAAAGAAAGAAAAACACGCGCCCAGAGTGGGGACCGAACCCACGCCTTTCGATTAGATCTCGAATGCCTTACCAATTCGGCTATCTGGGCGACTGTGTTCCGCTTCACTTTCTGGGGTATTTATATATACTACAACTGTATCTGACGCTTGAGGGTGGTCCCCTCAGGTCCCCTCAAAAGAAGGTCCCCTTCTCCTCGTGTAGTCTGAGTGGCGCTGGCTACCACCCTCAAGCGTCAGATACAGTTGTAGTATATATAAATACCCCAGAAAGTGAAGCGGAACACGGTCGCCCAGATAGCCGAATTGGTTAGGCATTCGAGATCTAATCGAAAGGCGTGGGTTCGGTCCCCACTCTGGGCGCGTGTTTTTCTTTCTTTCTTTCTCACGTAATTAATAATAATAAATAATAATGTAACGTTACTAACGGTAAAAAATATTTCAACCATTCCCCTATGCCTTCTTTGGCGTTGTAGACTGCCGGCATTTCTTCCTGTATTTTCTAACGAGCCCCTCATTTACAAACCCTATTATCATGCGAAAGCTTAGCGAGGGCCTCGGTTCTGGCAGCCTTGATACCAAGGTAGCATAAGAGGGTTTCCCGCCAGTTACCCGCTTATGACAGGCTGTAGACGTTCGCGTCACGCCCCGGGGGTTGAAAAGAAGGTCCCCTTCTCCCCGTGTAGTCTGAGTGGCGCTGGCTACCACCCTCAAGCGTCAGATACAGTTGTAGTATATATAAATACCCCAGAAAGTGAAGCGGAACACAGTCGCCCAGATAGCCGAATTGGTAAGGCATTCGAGATCTAATCGAAAGGCGTGGGTTCGGTCCCCACTCTGGGCGCGTGTTTTTCTTTCTTTCTTTCTCACGTAATTAATAATAATAAATAATAATGTAACGTTACTAACGGTAAAAAATATTTCAACCATTCCCCTATGCCTTCTTTGGCGTTGTAGACTGCCGGCATTTCTTCCTGTATATATATATATATATATATATATATATATATATATATATATATATATATATATGAGAAAATGGTTGACTCGCGACTAAAAACAAAAACAGTGGTTTACGGACGTTTCAGCTTTAGGACCAGTCTTCATCTGAGTAACATACAACCTAGAAGCAGGCACGCTTATATAGGTGCAGAAGGTGTGCTACAGTACACCCTTGTTAAGAACATTGTTAAGAAATGCCGGCAGTCTACAACGCCAAAGAAGGCATAGGGGAATGGTTAGACTATTTTTTACCGTTAGTGACGTTACATTATTTTTTTATTAATTGCGTGAGAAAGAATTACGTCACTAAAGGTAAAAAATAGTCTAACCATTCCCCTATGCCTTCTTTGGAGTTGTAGACTGCCGGCATTTCTTTCTGTATTTCCTAACGGGCCCCTCATTTACAAACCCTATTATCATGCGAAAGCTTAGCGAGGGCCTCGGTTCTGGCAGCCTTGATGCCAAGGTAGCATAAGAGGGTTTCCCGCCAGTTACCCGCTTATGACAGGCTGTAGACGTTCGCGTCACGCCCAGGGGGTTGAAAAGAAGGTCCCCTTCTCCCCGTGTGGTCTGAGTGGCGCTGGCTACCACCCTCAAGCGTCAGATACAGTTGTAGTAAATATAAATACCCCAGAAAGTGAAGGAGAACACAGTCGCCCAGATAGACGAATTGGTAAGGCATTCGAGATCTAATCGAAAGGCGTGGGTTCGGTCCCCACTCTGGGCGCGTGTTTTTCTTTCTTTCTTTCTCACGTAATTAATAAAAAAATAATGTAACGTCACTAACGGTAAAAAATAGTCTAACCATTCCCCTATGCCTTCTTTGGTGGTCTAGACTGCCGGCATTTCTTTGTGGATTTCCTAACGAGCCCCTCATTTACAAACCCTATATATATATATTTATAGTAAGGAAATGAGGGGCTCGTTAAGGAAATACAGACTGCCGACCAATCTTTCTGTATATATTGCTACGTAACACCCGGATCACATAGCATAGGACTGGACCACCAGGTTGTCCATCCATCATACACTTCACCTATGGGTATGTGCCTCATCAGTGGGCGCGTACAGCAAGCCGAGAGACGAAGAAGAGATCGCGCAGAAACGGACTGCACGAGCTGCATTGAATTCCTTGGCTTTAGTCTCTTGGCCTTCAGCTGTAATTATCTGTAAATAGACAGCTTATCCGCATCTGCCTCGTAATAATATATATATATATATATATATACATATATATATTGCGGAGAAGAGAATAGCACAATTCTTTTACCGTTACATGCACTTCATAAACACTCTCATGCTGAAAACTGACAACGTACACACTCTCATGCTGAAAATGACAACGAAGCTGTTGTAGGTGAGCATTGCCGGGCACATAGTGAAGTGTCAGCATCATTGTTGATGTGCATAGTGGTGGTGCTAGTAATCGTCGTCATACGCATCGACGAGGTTGTCGTCTTCTTCGCTGCGAGTGGTGGACGCAAAGTCATCTTCAGCACTCTAGACTTCCCCAAGGTCAACTGGCGAATGTTGCGATAAGTCGCGCAAGGCTTCAACCATGGCGACGCTCCAGGATTTCTTTATACGCGAGCACTGAAGGGCACATCCCCTAGCAATTGTACAAGTTTGGAAGACCTGAAATTGTTTATTTACATGTTCCGTCATTGCTTCGCACTGTGCTAGTAGTAGTCATCGTCATATGCATCGATATCGTCGAGTTCGTCATTCCAAGCATGCGCAGTAGCGCTTGATGAGAACGTTGGAGTTTTTTTTTTTTTTTTGCTAAAGTCACTGCGGAAGCCGGGAGCGCTCGCCGGTCACCGCAATGCACGCGCTAACGAGCGCTACACATTCGGCTGGTATTTTTTCCTGCTAAACCGAACTTACGGCTCATACAACAGCTGGTCAGGTTCAGATGGTCAGATCAGGTTCTTAATTACCATTTACTCTCCCTTATATTTCCATGACTAGTAGAGCTGTAGGGACGTAGAAAAAAATCAGACACGTACATTTCAAAAGCTTCTCCATCCTGAAAAAATAAATAAAAAATCGAATGTATTTTTATCTGGTGCGTAATACAACCCGTGAAAATCGTAAAAACACCATCTGCAAGCTGAACAGCAAAAAAAAAAAAAAAAAAAAGTTATCGCGAACGATCTCGCGCCGGTAAGTGAACCATAAATATCCGAGAAAAAGAGCCCGCTATTTACTTTGGCACTCACAGCGGCAGCGCAATTTGGAAAATTGACGCCAGGGCGCCTTATTCTTCTCTTTTTTCGGGATCTCTGTCTCGTGCCGCGGGTGTAAACAGGCCTGACTCACTGTGCCGTAGTCCTTTTAACGTTACAAGGAGGAACAATCCTATTTGTAACGTCTCTGCTGGTGTTTACATGACTTTTACAACTTTTATGCGGCTCTATGCTTTTCCGAAAGCGTTCAGGGGAGCGAAAAAGAGAAAAGTCAAGCGCGGAGAACTGTATGCGATACCGAACGGTGGACAGAACAGGCTCTAAACGAAATCACAGACAACCACTCAATCAGCGAAAGTCGCGTGAGCCTAAATTTTAATAAAAGCTAGAAATGCTTCGCGCTCAATCCAAATGGGAAAACTTGTTCTGTCAAGAACAAGTTCTGGTATTTTCGCTTCCCGGGTGGGAGCCATAGGGCAAGGGCGATAGAGAGAGCGAGTGAGCGAGTGAATGAGATTAGATAGATAGATAGATAGATAGATAGATAGATAGATAGATAGATAGATAGATAGATAGATAGATAGATAGATAGATAGATAGATAGATAGATAGATAGATAGATAGATAGATAGATAGATAGATAGATATATAGACAGACAGACAGACAGACAGACAGACAGACAGACAGACGGACGGACGGACGGACGGACGGACGGACGGACGGATGGATGGATGGATCAATGGATGGATGGATGGATGGATGGATCAATGGATGGATGGATGAATGGATGGATGGATGGAAGGACGGACGGACGGACGGACGGACGGACGGAGGGACGGATGGACGGAGGGACGGACGGACAGATGGATGGGAAGAGAGAGAGAGAGAGAGAGAGAGAGAGAGAGAGAGAGAGAGAGAGAGAGAGAGAGAGAGAGAGAGAGAGAGAGAGAGAGAGAGAGAGAGAGAGAGAGAGAGTTGTTAACATGCGCGGAAGGCGCAACTGTGACGTGCGGAGAAACTCGCGACGAGCAAAAACACCAAAACGAATGAGCTGTTTCTTTACAGGACATTCCGGCACCTCTTCGCCGTGTCTGTACACAAGCAGCCATCGTATGCCGTATTCAACCGCACAGCCCACCACATGCGAGGCAGGCGGGGCTCGGGTGTTCAACGGTTCAACTTTTGAGTGCTTGCTTGTGGGGAAGAGCTACGCGTTCTTGTGTGTTCGTCTGTGGGAAACCTTCAAAATTGCGCTCGTGACAAAATCACTGCATACTGCGATTTAGGGACAAGAAGATGATAACTGTTTGGGCTATAAGTTCTAGAATATTTCACAAAAAAAGTGTCCCGAAACGTACCACGTCTACTTCCGCCTTCCTTGGCCACAATTAGTAGAGTTACTTCAGCGTAACGTTGCATGTAGCCGTGATAAACAAACCCACAGCAAAACAATGCAGACGCGGCTTGCCACCTCAAAGCAAGGTCGACGTCGCAACCAAATCCGCCATTTTCAGAAGGCCTTAACGCTCATTAAAATTAACTTTTAGACATCGTTAACGGATATGGTAACGGTGCTCTCCCACTGGACTTACGTAATTTGTGCTCGCTGCGACGGAAACGGCGTGATCATAAGGCTACCCATGATGGCGACCACTACCTAGGCTATCATCCAGTTAAACGAGCTGTTCATCGTAGCCCTAAACATAAACAAATTTTCAGGCGGGCTGTGCATGCCCACTAAGTGAGCAAAAAACGTGCTTCTTGGTGCTCCTCCACTTTGGCTTCTAGAGCATCTGGGCATATGCTTGTCTTTAAAATTTCGAAAGACAGAAGATTTAGCACACAATAAGGAAGACAGGTCTCATGAATTTTTGGCTGATGTCATCCATTGGCTAAATATTCTCCCTTCACGCTTTGGAGAATATTTGTCCATCAGCTTGAAAAGTTCGTGGCTTCCTCGCTGGCTAAAACGTGACTCCCACTGTAAATAAATAAAAAAAAAAACCTCAGCAAAATCACCATTCAGGTGGTACTGAAAGTAGTCGACCTCAGCTCCTGACTTTTCAGTAAAAAGTAAAGTGACCACAAATACCAACTTCAGAGTCATTACAAAGCTGGGAACTGAAGAAGAATCGAAAATCAATATCCATGCAAATTAGGCGAATCGTTCATGCATTGGGAAGCGACATGGGTGGACGCGCTTTTATTCGTATGCAATCCCACAGAAGGGAAAATGATTTGCTTCATTTAAATTTCTCCGTACCGAAAAAGTTGTCTACTGTTTATTAGGTGCAAGACAATTATTTATCTTTAGTTTGAACGCGCTTACAGACTCGCCAAGTACGCCGCACTTCAAACGCTTAGTCCCATAATTAGCACTCCCGTCGAAGAACTTACGCGCCCGCGCCCACAGTTCAAGAGGGCATACATTAACGCACGCTGCCGGACCATCCAGTGTGATTAGAAAAAAGGTAACAGCATTTGAAATGACTTCAAGGTGCAAACAAATTACTATTGTGTAATGTGTAAGCACTGTTTCCTTTACTGCAATAAATGCTGCCGTCTGCCCATGTGGAGATCGTCAGTTCGAAGAACTTCTATATACTATATATATATATATATATATATATATATATATATATATATATATATATATATATATATATATATATATATATATATATATATATATATATATATATATATATATATATATATTGGGAGCACAGTCTCTCAGTCTTATCGGATATCGTGTCATGCACTGGTCAATCTAACCACAAACTGCACCAGCCAGGAACACTCCCATTACCATCATCGCCTCGCCGCCGACGGGTGCGTTCGTTTCGGGTTCCGTCTTGGCTGGTCTCACACCAAAGCCGGTTGCACCGTTGCCTTGCAATAAACGCTTCACCAGGACCCCTGGTCGACGTCTCACAAGTGGTAGAGGTGCGGGGTGCGGTGCGGTGCGAGGTGCCTGGACACTCCCGGAGTGTATAAACAGTCCCTGGGAGTGTCCAGGCCGTGGTGACGCGACATACACGCTCACAATATATATATATATATATATATATATATATATATATATATATATATATATATATATATATATATATATATATATATCAAAGTTGCAGTCCTCATTGCCAGTGCTGTTTGGCATTTTAACAGTGTTTTATAGTGCCGAATGAGCTATGATTGGCTTTTTTTTTCTTTTTTTGTATGCAGGAATAAATAATTGAAAATTCAAGTCGAAAAAAAATGCGCCGTTTTATATATATATATATATATATATATATATATATATATATATATATATATATATATATATATATATATTGTGGAAAACGTCCAGGGATGCAAGGGAGGAGGCCGTCGTCCAAGAAAAACACATGTACGTACATTACTTACAGGGAACCGGGTGCTAAGCAGCCCTCTTGTCGCCGCACCTGGTCATCTTCGCCTTCTTCTTCATGGCCTATGCGTGAGCTAGGTGCCTGCGTCGTCTTCGTCGTCATTAAAAGTCCCAACATTCCCCCGCCCGACAACAGTTCGTGCGAGCGAGAAAAATGAACTCGGTGCTGGTACTATCAAGAAACGTTAATGTTGCGTAACCAAGTCCTGGGGGAAGATATAGGTCAGTCTGTCGTTCGTATCCAGCAGGTGTCTGCAATAATTTTTTTCTTCTTATCTTCAGTCTTCTCTTCCTGCGGGACTTCGCCTTTCTTCTGACTTTTGATCGGTGTTTCTTCATGATAACTAAGTCAGGTGATAAGTCAAAAGCATAACATTTCTTGTAGTTCCAAGTGCGCCCTGACTTAAGGTGTAGTTTCATTGACGTCTTGCTTTTGTACCCGATGTACCGGTTGAAACCGTGAATTTTTACATTTTGTTCCGTGTAAACCTCCGCGGTTCCACGTTCTCCAGGCGTCTTTGATTTGCTAACACGTTTAGTCGCCTCCATAATCGTCGATGTCATCATGCTGGCGGCAGCATGTTTGCTGGCCTCTTTCTTGGAGGAGCGAAAGGGCACGTGGTCTTTTGTAGGGCCCCTCAATCCGTTTTCAGGGTTTGCGGTTGTCGAGTGGTCAAAGTATTTACGAGCAGCGCGTTCGAACAGTTCGTATCTGGCAGCCCTGCCATGGTGAAGTAGTAGCTGCTGAGTCGAAACATGGTAAGGCTTGCTTCGTGGTGGTGTCTCTCTACTCTCGTCCGTTGAAGTTGCCTCGACTGTTTGGTTTAGCCCATCGTCATGTAGTCGCACTTATGCCCCCTCATAAAGGTCCTTTCTCATAAAGTCTGCACAATAGCTTCTGGGGGCAGGGAAGATCTGAAGCCCTTCTTGCACGTAGGATCCGCCAGTGATGCCTTCTGAAGCCGGGCCATGATCGCCCGGCCCGGCTCTTCTGGTGCTGATGTGGCGGACTTAGGTAGCTGCGAGACTTTATGACTTTCTCTTTGTTGTGGATAGGGCGAATGCAGTATCATGGAGTCTTGGGGTCTTAGCGAAGGGTACAGAAATGTCAGGCGTATCTCAAGCGCTGTCTCAGCCGAGTTGTCATTCATAGAGGCGCTTGTCGTCGGGGCTGGTGATGTAGCCAAGCTTGAAGGTTTTGCGGTTTGACAACAGACTATCGGAATTCCCATCGAAGTCGTTGAAGTATGTTGGTTCTTGTGGGTTCCGGTCTCCTTCCCGGGTTTCTTTCTGTCGCTGGTAAGACTAAGTTTATATTTTGGTAGGTGTTGCCTTATTTCTTCTTTTGCTAGATGTGGCTCCTTAGGGGTGCCTCCATTTCGTCCGTGAAGTCTTCTTTCCAGTAAGGCGATAATTCTGTCCGCTTCTTTCACAGACTCTAGAGCGTCGTCGTGTTGGCCGTCAAGTTCGGTCCCACTAACCAGTGCTTCCAGCTTCTTATTGATTCTCTCAAGTCGGTCGGCGCTGTGCTGGAGCCTGGCAGATGAAACAGCGGCCTCGACGTCTTTTTCTTCCTCAAGAGAGGGCGTCAATTCAGCGATAAGCTTCCGATTGAAATCAAGAATGCTTCTTTGAGCAATCTGCAGCCGGTTCATCTGCCTCGACACCTCCTCCTCGCTTCGGGGTGAGCAATGCGGTCGAACAGTAGATTTCCGCTCCATGGCTCACCTCGTCGTGTCGCTAGGCGTCCCGGGTTTCGGCACCATGTGGAAAGCGTCCAGGGAGGCAAGGGAGGAGGCCGTCGTCCGAGAAAAATACATGTATTTACATTATTTGCAGGGAACCGGGTGCTGAGCAGCCCTCTTGTCGCCGCGCCTGGTCAGCTTAGCCTTCTTCTTCATGGCCTGTGCGTGAGGCTCACGCACAGCTCACGACGTGAGGCTCACGACGAAGACGACGCAGGAACTTAGTTCACGCCGTGAGCTATGTTCCTGCGTCGTCTTCGTCGTAATTAGAAATCCCAACACACACACACACACACACACACACACACATATATATATATATATATATATATATATATATATATATATATATATATATATATATATATATATATATATATATATAGTACGTTATGCTTTGTTGGTCCACCGTGCTTTCGTCGTTGGCGTCATGCTCAATGAGTTCTGTCTCATGAATTCGTGAAATGCCTCGGGTGGGTAAAATTTTAAACAAGCACCGAGATGCGTTCGCGTGCCTTCAAGATCAGGGGCGGCAAAAACAAAAAAAAAATGCCAGAATCCTCAGTCGAAACGACGTACTCGTTTCGCCTCGCACCTACTCATCGGTCTCACCGCTTAGGGTTCTGCTTTATGCAGAACGGTGTCTGCGAAATCGAGACCGGCTGCCTGCCTTCTCAGTGCTTCCCGCCGCCCTCTCTACTTTTTCGGCGGCTTCTGAGGTGGAATTAAACGCTATGCCTGCAGTGCGGTGCCACTCACAAAATCCGTGACGGGGTGGAAATTTTCTGTCGGTAAACACGGAAGCGCGAGTTGTTGGCCTCCATTCGCTGTTCGACGCGCCGGGCGAGAACTATAAAAGTTGTAGATCACTACCACCTTTTGAGAGGTCTGCCTTGTGTGACGCGATTCTGCAGAGAGTTGGAAAGTAGAAATGTAATCGACTCTTTCTGTCTTTTTCTTTGCGTGGCGCAAGAAACGCTCTGGTTTAGGACGCCCAATTAAGCAAGCAGTTTTTTGAAAGCATCGCTGCGATCGAAAGCATCCGGTCCTTTTAGCGGTGTGATTTTATGTTTAATTTTCGTTACTTCGTCCCCAAACAGAAGTCAGAAACCTGCGCGGTTGCGTCACTCTTATGAAATGTTCCTCAGGCTCCCCACTCGTTGGTGGCGCGAAGTCGATGCAAGGGAGATGTTGGGTTGGAAAGGGTGCAGCTTCGCTTGCGGACATCACTTGCGTGATGCCAGCATTATGTTTATTTCAACAGCGGAACTGTTCCAGCTGGCCGTAATGTGGGGCGCGCTACACACAACGCGTTAAAAGTACCAAGAAAATGCCGAGCGCTCGTGAGCGTGCGCCTCGGGGCGACCGCCGAGCGTTCCCGGTTCGGGCAGTGGCTTTGGAAAAAAAAAAAGAAGAAAGAAACGGCGAAAACTTCGAGGAGGGCCTCGTGTTGCCTTGGAACCAACAAGACCGAAGCTGGCGAACACCTGCGCTACGGAACCTCAACGCGACTTCAGAAACGCCGCGCATGCGTCGTGCATGCACGCGCCGCCGCTGCGCTTCAGCTGTCGTCATGCGCTACCACGCATGTAAAGCTTGGCATGGGGAACACGACGGTATCGATGCATACCACGATTACTACAGCAACGCGACGCCGGAACATGTAAATTAAACAGTTTCTAGCTTGTACAAATGTGTGGTGATGTATCCTTCAGTGCTCACATAGAAAGAAATCCTGCAGCTTCGCTATGATCAAGCCTTGGCGACTTAGTGCAAGCTTCGCAGCTTATTTAATGCGCTTGCATTAAAATTCCCATCATCAAAAAAAAAATTCACCCGCATTTCCCCGAAGGGGAGCATGGGGAAGTGCGAATGCACGGGTGATGCTATGAGGGGGAGTTATGTTGAACTGTGTTGGCATTCGCCCGTTAGTTGCATTTAACACCCCCGCGTGATCAAGTGGGGATTCACACACCCCGTTAGTCGTTCTCTGGAAATCTTGGTGAATTAAAGTGTATGTTCGAGGAGATCACGCACACACGCAAGTAAAGTGAAACGACAGTATTCTTTATTCAGCACTTGTTGGTGTTGTCGTTGTAGTTGACGGTCATTATGACCGCCTTGTGGTCACTGAAATGTACGGTCAAGAGTTGTTGCAAGACCGCGCGTATCAGACAGTTCCTCGCAAAGGCCAGGTCGATGTAGCTGCCGTTGATGGTGGTGGGAGCCTCTAGCGGTAGACACGTCATGGAGTGGTTGGCGAGCATGTATTCCATCAACCACTCGCCGCCCTTTCGCACGTCCACGTTAAAGTCCCCAACAACCACGACCGGGTCCGAGAGCTTTACGCGCCTGGCCACACTCTCCATCGCCGCGTCCACGTATTCGACGACGTCGTCGCGCGAGATGTTTGGCGCGAGGTAGAGGGTGACGACCACGATTCCGTCGCCCGAGTACGCGTCGGTGTAGACGGCACTGTACTGCGACTCGTCCCTGACCGGCGAGGTGGACACGGCGTGCGACACGAGGTTCGCGTAGACGTGACCGACGAGGTAGACGCCGCAGTACTCGCCCTGACTTCCGCTCCTGGCGAAGCAGCAGTCGTTGATGGGGAAGTGGGAATGCACGGGTGATGCGAAAGAATTCTTCTTGGCCAATCGCCCTAAGTGGGTATGTGCTAAAGAAATTAGGAACTCTTCTTGGCCAATCGCCCTAAGTGGGTATGTGGTGCGGATGGACGGACGGCGGTGGACGCGTGATTCAGGGTCGCTTAAGAAGTGCATTCGCACTTAATATGTCGTCGGCGTCTGCAGCAGCAAAACGTAACTTGTATTCCTACTGGCTCTGTCACGTCGTGCGGCTGCTCCACAGCGCGTGCCTCATAAATAAAACAGAAAGTTAAGGAGTGTGTGCGCATGTGCGAATTAATGCGCAGAACCGTTTTTAACTGCAGAGCTGGTTAGGCCGACACCAATCCGTCCTGCGTAGCCCGAAAATCCGAAAACCCCGAGCGCACGTGAGAGCGTGCATCCCGGCGACCGTCCGGCATCCGCGGCGCGAGGCACCGGGAAAGACCTTCACGCAGTGGCTTTAGCGAAAAAAATATGGAGCGCTCGTGAGCGCGTGCCTCGAGGCGACAGCCCGGCGTCATCCACGCTTGCGCGTGGGTTTACGCCATGAGGAGCTCCCGACTTCGTCATCCTCGTCGTCGTGTAGCGACCGGCGCGCCACGGGTCCGCCCCGCCGAAAACGATGACGACGAATCTGTCAAGTCATCCCTTCGCTGTCTTTACGTGGAGACGGCCACCGGACCAGCTGACGAAGAAGCGGAGGTCTACCGTGGCGAGGACGCGCAACAAAACGCTTTGGCCTACGTGGCTGTGCCTTCGGCAAATGACGACGAAAGGGATGATGACGATTGCTACTGAATAAAGCGCTGTACGTATTTTAACGGCCTTTGCTTTACAGTGCGTTCCAATCAGCTTTACACTGCTTTACACAGCTTTACACTGCTTTTTTTCGAAAACACTTCTGGTCAAACTGGTTTAATTTCAGCAAACGCTTTTCACTCTGGTCACATTGCGCCTGTTTTCCCGGGGCCCAGCAGTCGCTCAACTAAACGGGCAGCACACAACGCACTGAATCGTTCAAGTGTACACTCAACGGCGTTCAATTCGACATTGATATTTTCTCATTACAAACTTATATTGGGTGCGCAAGTGCCCTGGAAGCTTTAGACGATGGACAAAATCGGTGCCCGTAATAATGCCGATGTTATTATGGACAGTATTCCACCGGCGTAAATATAGCTGAGAACATGATTCTGAATGCACGATTTACGTGCGTATTGCTGCCATGCGCTGGCGCGTTGTGAGAAGGTTGTGACATCAACGATCTGGTGAACAGCACAAACACCAGCTTTCCCCCATGCATGGAGTTGGAGGGCTGGATAGAAGGAGTATCATAACGCTGCCTTCAATACTGGTCTATTCTAAATGCAGCAGTACGTCTAAGCCGAAATACAAAAGGTAAACGCAGAGATGTCAACTCAGTAGGTCACAGTGAACTGTAGGCCACAGCGACAGCTGGTCGCTGTGGCCCACACG
Source organism: Haemaphysalis longicornis (assembly GCF_048455015.1). Classification (NCBI taxonomy): domain Eukaryota; kingdom Metazoa; phylum Arthropoda; class Arachnida; order Ixodida; family Ixodidae; genus Haemaphysalis; species Haemaphysalis longicornis. Next base: position 54,249,189 of record NW_027526361.1, on the reverse strand, counting down.
ATGTAGTACACCTGGCCCCTCCATCAGTATCTCTCGCTTGTGGCTGGCCACAAGTGGGTCACAGAAAAGTGTCGCTGGTGTCGTCTCTCTTTGTTGTCCCTGTTTCAGTTGGCACTTAATTTTCAATGATGAAGGTGTATGTCCAGCTAAGCCTTATAGCGTGCCCATTCCACGCTATGTTAAAAAAGGTATACGTATGTATTTTTCTCGTCATTTTGTGATGGTTGGAACTATGACATCATGATCACTTACAAAACTAGGAAGAATTAGACTTCGATTTCAGTAGACCCCGTCCCCCCTCCCTCCCTTAGAAACCTATGTACTGGCAGCAGAAGGGAATTCCACATTACACAACCTATGGAACTTCACTGCGACGTACCTAACTATGAAACGTAGACTCAATTCGCAGTAATCAAATAGCGGAGACTAGTACTTGCGGCCAATAGTCATGCAGTTGTTTGGGAGAACGTTTTGGTAAAGCAAGAGTTACAGCGGTTTCTTGCTCAGCGTTTGCGATAAAGTCGGATTTACCGCAAGACGTTTTTGTACACGCGGAACAAGAATGCAGAAAACCTTAGCCTATGTCCGTCGCGAACTCCGACCGCTTTATTACGCTGGTTACCTGGCATCAATGAAATAAATGTATTCTGCAGTCCCGAGCTCTTGCCATATACAGCTCCGCAGAAAAATACAAAATTGCTAGTTCGTCTAACGACAAAGAAAGTTAAAACGCGAAGCTTTCTTCAGCTACAAACCCAACAAAATCAAAGTCGTATCTTGTGAGATATTTGTTCGTTGTCGTCTGAGTTTGGACTTTGATCGTTGGCGGGTCAACCATCCTTAACTTCACCCACGATCATCATCACACCACTTTGTCGAACGACGAAGATGGCTCAACCATCTGTTACTTCGATAACGATTATTATCATCACCACCACCACTATCATCATCAGCAGCAGAAAAAGTTGGCTTTCTTGCAGTGCGTTTTTGAGTGGACGGTCACCATGAATGTGGCAACTAAACTTCGGCTTAACACGTGACCAATGTTCCAGTAACAGGTTTGCCTTAAAAATATATCGGTCCCGCACCGGTTTGCGTCGCTGCAAACGACATCGAAAGACGACAGGTTTCTTCCTCCCCTGTCCCGTAACTTCCTCTCCTCTCTCTTTCTTTTTCACCTTCCATACTCTTTCTTTGCGCGGTAACTCTTCATATGAGGAATACAACGAACGTATTTGCGTTAAGCCTGGGGTTTAGCGTGCGGAGTTTGTTCAGCATGCACCCCAGAGCTCTTTGAGTTACTGGAATCTGCAACACTTTTTTTTCAACTTTTTTGAAATCATAAATGCTTGCAGAACGTAGTCACCCAACACACCCACTACTTAAATGAGGGGGTGGCAAAGTACATCAGCCAAAAATTAGTGCTCTATGCCCATCAGATAACTTGTAAATTCGCTCAAAAGATTTTTCTCTCCTTGCCGGTCTTGACGTTGTTCGGCAGCCTGAATTACGTCAGTCAGGTCATGTAGCGGCTGTTGGCCAGATTTACTACAGTTGTAGCAATTAACGCTTTTCGATAGCCACTTAATAGAAAAAAACCACAAAGACAAAGCAGAAATGGAAGGCGTATGTGGTGCGTCGAGCAAATCACGCAGTGCCGCTTCGTGCGGGCGATAACGATAGCTTTCGCAGTGGTTTCAGACGTGGAGGAAAGAGTGAAAGCGCTTATCGAAAGTGTTGCATGGTCCCTTTAATCACTCACCTAGTGTGTTGCTGAAATTTTATGTTCGTTTTTCATGTGAAACGTGCGTGTTTGTGATAGCGCAGGGTGTGGGGTTTGGTGCCCCCCATGGTTTTGAGGATTGCAGGGGTGGTATTTATTTTGCGTGGATTAGCCTCCGTATCGGAAAACTGGGCGGCGCTGGATCTTCGCTTCCAGCGTTTGCCTGATTATGAGACAACCTAACGCTGGAGCGCGCCGGACTATGGACGCTGGAACACGCCAGATGCGGAAACGCGTGGAATGCGGCGCGCGCTGGAACATAACGCTGGAACATAACGCTGGAACACGCCGGAGACCACGCCGTCTCCAGCGCATAGCGTGGCCGATACTCCCGCTAAGCTTTCTTTATTTAGAAGCCGTGTAATGAGAAACCCGCATATCTGTTAACAGGAAATACAGAAGTCCTTCCTTCACGGAAACGAAGTAGCGCTACAAAAATTTAGCCAGATTCATTTGGGCACTTCTCAGCTGATTTGGCCCTGCTGACTGCATTGTTCCATAATTGCGTAAAGTCAATAACGCTCAATCGGTTCATGAAGGCAAGTTTATTCTTCTGGATAGAAAAAAATAGTACGCGAGCTTCGACAATAACCGTTCGAAAATTGGTTCCTTATATTCCTCAGCGCCACTGAAACACAAGTAAACAAATGTTTCTTGAACCTGCTTTATATAAAAAGCAAAACCTGAGATAACGTGAGAGAATAAAAGGGAAATACATTCCTTAGCTGGATTCCTTGCCTTCGTGAACCTTGATCCGTTGACAATGCATTCGTACAGCAAGGCCTGGAAGGGTATCCTGTGGCGAAACGCGCACGTCTCTGTGGTGCAGCACTATCTCGAAGAGTACGCGCGCACGATACCTGCCAAAGTCACGCAGGGGTCACTGCAATTTCAGTCGATCGTCGAAGCACATCGCACGTATTCCAAATCACACTGCCTGCGAGATTCGTCGTATTCACTCGCATCAAAGTGCCAATAATCTCAGGCACCACCGTTTGCCGTCGCTAGAGGAGTCCTCACTTCGATATGCTTGGAATCCGGACCACTGCTCTTGCTTTTGCCACAGCTTCGGTAGCGTCACATGTTTCTGCTGACACTTTCCGGAGACCTAAGACGCACGTATTCGCAAAAAAGTTACGCGCAACTTCAAGTAGCCACAACGCAGATGGGAAATGTGGACGAGCCACTCAGCCACGCAGCCACCACCAAATTTTGACTGAGAGGCGAAAAGCAGGAAGGAACAAAGTGTTCCCTGGCCGATCAGAACGTGCTCCGCGACCCCTCCTTACTTACCCTTCTCATTTCTTCGTATTGTGGGCTCCCCCGCACCGCGAGTGCTGTCGCACGACAGGCCTGATTCCCCACACTTTGTCCCGAACGGCTGGGCTAGAGCGAAGGCGCGTGTTTTTTTTTTTCCTACATTTATTCCTTTTTAATACGTCTTGGTAATTGAATGGGTTCACTGGCGCCATTTCTTTTCCTTTTCACACAGGTAGCGGCAACTGGTTAGCTGGTTTTAAAAACTTATTTTCACTAATCAAGCTTGATTGGACCCATTGCTCGCGTTAAAATACAAAAGGTTGCTCGCTAGACAAAATGAAACAGCACATGGATTGAGACAGCAATTCCCTCAAACAAGCCCAGGAATTCGTGAAGTTCTTTCTTTATCCATTTGTTTGGTTAGCGGGGTGCGCTTAGATGTTCCAACATTACCGTGATTTGTGCAAAGTTGCGTTGTTATTTACAAATTTTTAGCGAGGGATTTTTCAAACGCGGCCGGAATGCTAATAGAAGCAATACAACAAACTCGTTACGACAGACGGTTGCAATGCAATTGAACGAGATGATCGTCATTCGTACGCAGCATTCTATCCGTGCAGCGCACAATAAAAAAAGGGGATTTTGCGGCCCCGCACGGGCCGCAAACACTAAGTTTCAGGGCATCTGCGTCGATCGTGGCGCTGGAATACAACCAGTCGATCACTTAACCGGCGCGCGGCATTCGTGTCCAGCCCAGCAGCGGCGCCATGACCCCGTATTATCCCGTTCGTGTGATCCCGTTCGCCCTGGCTGAAGCTCAGTCCGCATGCAGAGGCAATGTCCCCGCGTTATTCGATGCTTTCCAACAAGCTCCCCGCATTGCTGTCTCCAGCTCGGCGTTTTCCAGTGTTTTCTGTTCTCTCCAGCGTATTCCATCGCTCTCCTAATCCCGCGTTTTCCAGCAGAGCTGGTTAGAAATTCAAGCTTTGAGAGCGTTTAGCCCCATCGAAAAAATTACGCCCACCTCCCCTCGCGGGAACCCTGGTGTGATGCGACGGTGAGGGGGTTCAAGCGCATGCGGAGAGCAACCGTCGACCGAAAGGCCACCGGAGAGCGGCACACCGGTTATATTCTAAGCACTATATATGCGCAGCGCGCCCGAAGGAGAGGAAACCGCGAAGAGAGAGAGAGCACTGCACATGCGCAGCACCGCGCGCAGCGCCGCCCGCCGGCGGAATGAGAGCGCGCTGGGCCGCAAACGCTCTCACATGGGCACGCGCCGGCGCCAGTGCGTCTGCCGCGGCTATGACGCAACACAATCCAACACAATCCACTTTAATCCAATCCAATCCAATCCAATCCAATCCAAGCCAAGCCAAGCCAGTCGAATCAAATCGAATCGAATCCAATCCAATCCAATGCCCCTGGCGAGAGAGTGTTCGCTATCGGAGAGGAGAGCGGGAGAGTGGCTGTGGACAACGGACGCACGCCGCGGACAACAACGGACGCACGCAGGAAGGACAGGGCCGCCGACAAGAGATGCTGTGAGCGTCGCATCTAAAAGTGTGCTTGCTCAGGTTACGAAGGCTGAAAATTTAAAATTTGAATGTAAACTCTTGCGGAGCGGTTTGAGGAAAAGAGCGTCTGTGTGCTACGAATTTCATTGCGGTTAATGCTCACCTATTAAAATTAAACGACATGATTATAATGAAGAGTCAAAAGCCCCAAGGTTGGCTTTTTAAATTGCATGGTAGCTTAAACCTAAACGACGGCTTTAAATAAAAAACACTGGCTGCATTTGCGTCGTTGAAAGCCAGAAATTCGTGTCACTTTTATAGAATTGTGACAAAGCTAGGCGAAGTTATGGTTTTAGAAAAAAAAAAGGTAAAAATGAAGGTGAGTTGTAAGACAGGCAGACAGACAGACAGACAGACAGCAGACAGACAAACAGACAGACAGCGGCGGCGGCGGCGAGGGTGGGCACGCTACGTTCAGTACGGACTATGGCGCGGGCCTGGAGCGCCAATGTGTCCAACCGCCACTTCAGGCCATCACCGGACGCAGCGAACTAGCTGCCCGCCTACAAATGCACACTTATGGTGGGTTCACTCAAGGTAAACTAGCGGTTTCTTCTAGGGGGCGCACGTGCAGGGGTAAAACACTGGTGGCGGGGTTCAGGCGCTTTGGTGGCAATAATGCTGTTTCAAGAGCCAGCATTGATGCGCGTCCCGGTACGTTGGTGCAACCCTGAAGATCGATGCAGCTCGGCCAAATGTTGATTGATTATGGGGTTAAACGCCCCGAAACTACACAGCTTATGAGGCGCGACGTAGGGGAGGGCTCCGGATTAATTTTGATCACCTGGAGATTTTTAAGGTGCGCCTCCATCAGAAAAGCAGCCGCCGTGGCCGGGAATCGAACCCGCGCCCCCGTGCTCAGCAGCACAACTCATAAGCCAGTGAGCCACCGAGGGCGGTTGGTAGAAGTATCCAACCGTTTCAATTCCGGGCAAAAGTCGAATACTTCCATTCGACCCAGCGCTGCCGAAACTCCAATGCCATTCCAACCCGGAGTCGTGACTTATTTTATTCAGAATTATTCCAGAAATATTCCACAGTCCTTATAACTTTGGAGGGGCAGTTTTGCAACACTGTTAAGAAAGGCGTAGCCTTTCAATTGAGCATCGTAATCAGGCAACGCAGGATTTCGTTGCCGCTGATTAGTTGTTGTCTTCTCCGTTTTCATGACGTTCGTCTAAGGTTAGGTGGCAGCGGAGGCGGAAACACCATTTGCAGAGAAAGGGGTTACTATCTGGACTAATGTTACGTGACCGTAACGGGCTTGGGCCATAGCAAACGAAATGTCATGATTACGGACAGAATCTTTGAGTTTTCGGATTGGGGATACCACTGGCCGCTGATGTTAAATATCGTAGAAGGCGACCGCGGGGAACTCATCCTTGTCTGTAGACCCTTCATTAGACATCATCGGCATATCATGTGGCCGTAGACCAAGGACATACAGGTTGAAGATGGTGTGCAAGATTTTTTAAAGCAACGCTTTCTATATATAGCTCTCTGTGATCGCGTCCGCGTGCACCACAAAACGCACTGCAGCAAAGCCAACTTTCTCTGACGATGATGATCGTGGGTAAGTGAACAAAAAAAAAAAAAAGCGCTTCCTGTGGCCGGAATCGAACCTGGGTCCCTGGCTTTATGAAGCCGACGTCTATTCAATGGCGCCATTCCGACACAGTCGAAGTAGTTTCAGTTCGGACATGGACGCGCAAAATTAGACAAGCTCACGTACCCCTCCCTCTAACGATGACGATTGCTGAACGCGAAGCTTTCTTCGCGCGAAATCAAAAGGCTAAGGGTCAAAGTTAGAGTCAGAGTCGAAGCTCAATGAGTCAAGTACAAACCGTTGGCGTGTCAAAGTGAGGCAACAACCAAGGAATCCCTCAAGAGAAAGCTTCGCGTCAACCACCGTCGTCGTTAGACGGAGGGTTGCATGCTTTTTTTACAGGCTGTAAGATTACAAAGTCACAAGCTTTCAACTGCCGAACGTGCCAAGTTAAGTACCAGCAGCACGTTGTATATTTTGAAATCAATAAGAGAAAACTTTAGCTGTAATTCCAAAATTCTCGACTCCTAGTGATGTCCAAATAAACTCCTTAGTCTGTTTTGGTCTCATCACCCAACAGGTATCACTAGCACCACGATCGTAGTCATTATCGCTGTCATCAAAGCCATCAAACATTGTTATCACCTGCACTTCTTTTTTCTCGATGCTGCTATTTGTCCATGCACCCATGAAGGTGGCCCCGTCTTTATAACACACACAGTTCATAGACTTCTTTGTGTGTTTTGCATTTGTGCCAACGTTGTCCCTAATGATAATTTTTTATATAAATCGAATTCAACTCTTCTAACTGGCGTAGCTCTATCGGCACCAATGATAGAACCTTGGCCCACGGAGGCCCTCGTAATTGCTGCGTGCAGGTTATTCTACATTTACACGATGTGCAACGTGCGGTGTATAGCTGGACATTTATTTTGTTGACGGCACCAACTCTCGGTATAACCTGCTTTCGCCGAACTTCCGGAAACCCTTCAGCAGGAAGCACCATGTAGTCACTCAGCCTTCTGAGGTAATAATACCTATGTTTTCTCCGGCCGGTACACAATTCTTACTGAATAATTTGTTGCATCAAGGCCCAAGAAATGGAACCAGGGAAACGGGGGTGGGTCGTCGGGAGGGGGGGGGGGTGTATAAATGGGTCATTTGCGTTTGTGGTTACCTTCTTTTGATCCAACTGTATCTGATGTCAGCAAACACGTTTATCTTCAACGCGGTGATGTCTACGCCGGCGGAGTTCTTTATTACGCTGAAAAATATTGTACAAGCGTGCTATGAGTAGAAGAAAAAGGAAAGCTTACGAGTCTACAGATATGCGGTTCTTGATTACGAGAAGAAGAGGAAAGAGAAGCAAAACCTCCGGTGCAATCGAAGCGCAAAAATGGCACCCAAGACACCAGCCAAGGAACCGGGGAAGACACCGGAGAAGTCACCGGACAAAGCTAAGAAGGCGGACAAGAAATCAGAGAAGGAAGGCAAAAAATCAGAGAAGGAAGGCAAGAAATCAGAGAAGGAAGGCAAGAAATCAGAGAAGGAAGGCAAGAAATCAGAGAAGGAAGGCAAGACACCCGAGAAGAAAGGCAAGAAATCAGAGAAGGAAGGCAAGACACCCGAGAAGAAAGTCAAGGCACCTGAGAAGAAACGCAAGAGATCAGAGGACACGCCGGGGAAGACACCAAAAGCCAAGATTCCTGCTGTTACTATACAAGCGGCGGGCCCAAGCGCGACTTCCCCCGCTCCTATACTAGCAGTGGGCCCAAGCGGGATTTCTCCTGCTCGCTTAGAAACGGGGGACCCAGGCACGATTGCTCCTGCTTCAGCGCAAACACTACCCCCGGCTACTCCTAGTACCCCGAGAAGATTATCGCACGTCTTCGCCGGGGTCACAGAGACAGGCGAGGAGGTCCGCATTGTTGCCTCCTCCACGTCTCTTGCAGACTCTCTAGAGCCGGCAACGTTTCCCGAGCTAGGCCCTGAAGAGCTCAAGTACTTTGAGCTTGTCGAGTCTGGAGAAAAAGATGCGTTGATCTCGTTCGTAAACCAACATCCAAACCTGAACATCGACTGTGTCAACTGTCAAGGCTACAACGCACTTCAGGTCGCGGTGCTCAACAAGCATTTCGCGGTCGCTAAGTTCCTCATCGACAAGGGCGCTCGTCTCAAGGACTCGTTGTTGCACGCTGTCGTGACGGGAGACTTGGAATTGACTCTTCTGATCCTCAAAGAGGTGCTAAAATCTGACCCATTGTGCGAGCAGCGCGGGCTCACGTACAGTGCTACCTTCACTGCCGACCTGACACCAGTCATTCTAGCGGCGCAGCATGGCCATTGGGACATTATCCGCTTTTTCCTCAAAAAAGGCTACACGATAGACGCCCCGCACAAAGCTTCCTGTATGTGCAAGACCTGCGTCAAGGCGGCCCGGACCATGACAGTCGATGTGTCCACACGCAACATGAACACATACAAGGCCATATGCAACCCTTATTACATGATCCAAGTATCCGGGGATCCCTTTCTCGATGCCTTCCTGTATGCCCAGAGCATGAAGGACACGTCAGACGCTGAAGAGGAGTACCGTACGGCGTACAATGAAGAAGTGGCCAAGCTTCGCGTGTTCACCACCGCTCTGCTGGACCAGTGCCGCACGCTTAACGAGACGCGCGTGATCCTGGAACGCAGAGCCGGTCTCGAGGGACGGGTAGAGCACCTGGCGTTTCCACGCGTCGTCCTGGCACTCGAGTGCTACGAGCGGGAGTTCGTCACGCACAGCAATGTCCAGCAGGTGCTGCGCTTCGAGTGGGAGGGCGAGTTCCAGGCGTGGAACCGACTGTCGTTCCACCGCAAACTGTTCCACTTCCTCCTGAGGTTTCTCACGTTGCCCTTGCTGGCAGTGTGGGTCAAGCTGAAACCAAACACGGCTACCGCCAAGCACTGGTCCAGCCCCGTCAGCAGGTACTTGAACCACTTTGCGTCGAGGATCCTGTTCGTGTTTTTTGTCTTCCTCGAGATCGTCCTGGATAGTAACAGAACCACCCGCGGAGCACCCAGCACGGGACTTGAATGGCTCATCGTTTTGTGGGTAATAGGCTACGCGTTTGAGGAAGCCGTCAACTGCTACGCCATTGGTCTTTCGCGCTACTTCAGGTCCCGGTGGAATTGGTACGATATCGTCATGATCTGTTTATTCGTGCTAACTTTCATATTCTGGATCGCTGCGTGGGCAGAGGTTCTCCAGGACCCCAGCAAGGGGGCCGTGCCGCCGAGGAATGAATGGAAGAGCTTCGACAACACGCTGATTCACGAAGCCCTCTTCGCGGTCTCTTCGGTCCTGAGCGTCTTCAAACTGATGTACTACTTCCAGGAAAGCGCCAAGTTGGGGCCTCTGCAGGTATCCATCACCTCGATGATGGTCGAGATCATACGATTTCTGTTCATGTGTATCTGCATCATGCTGGCGTTTGCTTTAGGGCTGACGCGCATGTACGCTCCGTACCGTGGCATGAGGCGGGAGGTTCCCGGCGAAGATGACATCAAGCAGAACCCAGCCTTCACGACGTTCCCGAATGCAATGAAGACCCTGTTCCTCAGGATGCTCGGCGTAGCGTCGGAGGACCAGGCGGACGTCGTGGTCGCGAACGCCAAGAACAGAACCATCAACGAGCACAAGTTCACCGAGGTTGTGGGATCAGCGATGTATTCGTTCTATCAAGTGCTCATGCTCGTCGCCCTTATAAACTCGCTCATTGCAATAATTACGGGCACCTTCCAGAAGATCATGGACAACGCCGAGGTCCACTGGAAGTTTTACAGGACGAGGCTTTGGATGCACTATATTAACGAAGCCGTCACCGTTCCAAGCCCGTTCATCTACTTACAGTTACCATTCGTGATACTGGAGCTTGCGAAGAAGAAAAAATTTTGGCCGCACAGACAAACGCCGGTATTATCGTTCCGGGACGTTGTGGAGAATTTAGCGCAAAGGTACCTCTGCCACACCGGTGTGGTTATTTCTAACTGATAATGGATCCCGCAAAAATATCGCATATTTTAACTTTAGGAGAAGCCAAATTTGCAAGGAATAAATGTCATTCCTGGTCAGCAAATGTCACAATGCCTTTGAGTTACTTTCTTGCGAACACTGCATTGACTTCTTTAAGAACAGCAAGCCCACCGGGGCTGATGACCTGCGCTAGTGTCATGTTGCAATAGAAATACTAAAGCAACCGAATTTTCGAACAAAAGTTTCAAATATGAAAATTTCAAATGCGCTGTCATAGCGTCCATGCAATCACTGCCGCGGAATGTACAGTCGGCCAAGTCTTGAACTAGCGTTCGGGATCGGTGTATTTTCATGTGTCTGCGGCTTATGACGGAAGCCAAGTTGCAAACAGGTCGGAAGCAAAGTTTCAAGCAAGCCCATCGTCTGCTAGGCTAGAATTCCTTCCTAAGAGCGTCACAAGACTTAAAAATCGCCGCTTGCGCACTCTAGTTAACGATTTGGCCGAAGGTACTGGTGCCCCAAAACGTAAACAGACCACGGCTCCGTGAAATTAGAATATTTTCTTTTTTATGTCACTGCCAGCATATATAGAATATGTGCCACCCGATTTTATTACAGAATGACTTTCTTAAAAAATCACTTAGATGCGGCTGGCTAGGCACCAAGCGGAGAAGTCCCCTCAAAACCTCCAACCCGTGGTGCATTTACTTCTGGGGGAGCCTGTACATGCAAGCCACGCAGCTCCTCTTCCTTGCCTTTGTGTTTAACTGATAGCACTTTTTTCTTAGCTCCATAGTGACTGGCTAATAGTATTGAATGGCAGCGACGATTCCCGCTTTTCGGTATTTGACACCACTCAGTGGCTAAGGCGTTGTGCTGCTGAGCACGAGGACGCAGGTTCGATTCCCGGCCACGGCGGCCGCTTTTCTGTTGGAGGTGAAAAGCAAAAACGCCCGTGTGTACGAGGTTTCGGCGCACGTTAAAGATCCCCAGGTGGTCAAAATTAATCCGGAGCCATCCACTATGGCGCGCGCCTCATCTCCTGCGTTGCGCTGGCGCGTTAAACCCTACAATCAATCAATTAAGTATTTGACACCCGTTGCACGCGGCGCTTACAAGTGAAATACTGTTTCAATACGAGTGTGTCATCTCACCGGGCACCTATTGTAGCTGGAACACTCTTGAGAACATACTGTTCAAAACAGCATATAGTATTGACGGCTGTAAACGTAATGAAAACACCTTCCGTCCTGTAACAATTTTATCGAGAGAAAGTTTTGTTGGCCACCACCACATGTAGTGAAGTGGGCGTCCGTTCCTTGAGGGCTGTCTGAATTTGGGGCTCGGTCTACGCGTGTACAGCCGTGATATTGAAACTGTGCGCCGCCACGCCGAGAGAAGCTCTACAATTCAAGAGAACATCGCGGTGCTGCTCGGGAACTTCAGAAAAGGAACACGCAGAGATCTACTACAGTAGGATTTGCCCTCCCGCTCTCTTCTGTAAGCAGTGTTCTTATATCATGGCTTCACTGTCCCGAAACGCAACTGCTGCCGGCAAATTTCTTAAAACCTCACAATAGATTTATTCAAAAAGGAAGAAATACTATTGGAGGACATGACGCAACACGACTAAGCTTGTCAACTTTACCCCTTAAAATCCGCTGCCTCCACTTTCAGCCGTTCTGTAGAGCCGACGAAGTTGGTCCAAGATGTATAGACTTAGGTTGATTTTAGTTACGTATACGCTGCTTCGTCCGGGCCGACCACAAAGACCGATTGATGCCGTTCTGCCCAGTCTGTTATCTGTAAAGTATGTATACATTGATTTCATTGATGAAGAAGTTAAACTCGCCGGCGCTACACGTGCTAGAGCAATCTTTCCCCTGCAGCTCCAACTGCGTAATGCCCTGCATGTATAAAAAATGTTTATTTGGCAAATATCACATAATTAAATGTTATTATACAGTAAATGAGTATAATTGGTTGAGGGAAATGAACTAAACGCAAATACAAAACACGAAAAGTAATAAAAATGTGCTCACTGAATTAAAACTATGTAAGTTGTACACTGCCCTCACACACACAAAAACCCGCCGCGGTGGCTCAGTGGCTAAGGCGTTGCGCTGCTGAGCACAAGGTCGCGGGTTCGATTCCCGGCCGCGGCGGCCGCTTTTCTGATGGAGGCGAAAAGCGAAAACGCCCGTGTGTACGAGATTTAGGCGCACGTTAAAGATCCCCAGGTGGTCAAAATTAATCCGGAGCCCTCCACTACGGCCCGCCTCATCGCCTGCGTTGCGTCGGCGCGTTAAACCCTATATCAATCAATCAATCAATCACACACACAAAAAAAAACCACATTAAGAATTACACAAAACGAACCGAAACACGAATAAAAATTGGGAAGTAAAAATGCGGGCCAATCCACCCTGTGGAGGTGGTTGGGAAGCGAAGCTTAATACGCCACCTACCAGGGGTGACTACGGCCAGTTTGCATTAATTACACGTTATACTGTGCCTGCAACACTTTCTTTATTATTTCATTCAGCACGACGTTCAGAACGGCGTCTTGATTAGTGTGATACACACACAAACTCTGCGTTTTCACCGCAGTTATATTCTTGAACGTTAAGTCAATGCACGTTCCAGGGATGGTAGTCGGTTGTCTGGTATCGGTGCTGCACACGAGTTTAAGCTCTTTGAGCACAAAATGGACGAACCACTGGTGCGCACACGGCCGCTACACATGCCCTGGGCGGAGCGTACAGCGGCGCGAGAAGTCGCATGACGCTGTCACGTGACATTCAGTGAGAACGCAGGGGCTAACCCCGTAGCTGTGCTCGGTGAGTACACCGTCTGTCTCCCCCATCTCCACGTGGGCTCGTAGCCGAATTGGTAAGACAACGGGCTCTCGCTCCGTTTCTCTATTCAGTACAGGTTCGGTTTCTGGTGGTGCCAGTAATTTCTTTAATTGTTCGCGGGAGTTTTGTGTTGACGCCGATGCTCGCGACAGAACCCTTGGCTAGTGGGGGTACAATGCTTCGCTTTAAAGACACCAACCACGTAACTTGATTGATTATGAGAGTTCACGTGCCTATGCTGCCTACGCGCTGTAGTGGACGGCTGCAGATTAATTTTCACCACCTGGGGATGTTTAACGTGCGCCGAAATCTTGAACACACGGGCATTTCCGCTTTTCGCCTCCACCAGGAAAGCGGCCGCCGTGGCCGGAAATCAAACCCGGGTCCTTCGGCTCAGCAGCACAATGCGTATGTATACACTCTAAGACGTAGCCGTAGGTGGGTTTTACTACAACGCTCCTGAACCACAAATCAGCGTGACCGAAATGGGGAAGTTATGTGAATGATGAAGCCCAGCTTGCGGTTTGAGCAAAAAAGAAAAGAAAGAAAAAATTGGCTGGCGATTGCGATACTCCCTAATGCGATATTTGGGCGCAACAGCAGTGCGCTGAGGCAGCACTCACTCGTGGGTTCTGTCGACGGCAGCGATGATGAGCCTCTGCGTCGGCGGCGAGAAGTGCGTCTCAGGAAGGGACCGCGAAGTGCGTCTTAAGCAAACGCCCATCATAGTCACGCGAACGCCCCCCTCACGTTTTCGCCAAGCGTCGCACCGTCGAGCGCCTCGTGCGGGCACGGCATGCTGCCTCTGCCCTCTCCCACCGCACACTTTCGGAGAGCACTGGCTGGCGCCGCCACGGCGAACCACCTTCCCCTCCCAATTTCATGACACTCGCCTCCTTTGCTTTATTTCATCATTCGCTCTTTCTTTCACTCGTTGGCCCAGCCATCGTTCGCTCGGTCACGACGACAACGCGGCTCCGCCCAGAGACGGCCGCCAAAGGGCTGCACCCTAAAAAAAAATCTGTGCATGGACAAAATTTCAAGGCATACGCACTGCGATAATTTGACCAGGCGGTAACAAAGCCGCTACACACGTTTAAATTGCATTGGGCTTGTCATGCTTGCTTTAGAATTTATCCCCTTTCAGTATCCATGTCATCCCACTCTACAATTAAAGCTTGAAGTCAAGTTTATTTTGTTTTCATAGAAAAGAGGAGACCGAGGCAAAAGGCGATTAAGCCTGACGAGGCCCCGGTACCCTAAGCCTGTAAGCAGCACAGATACAAACGAAAAAACACTTAATACATAGAAGGGGCAGCAATCAAAATACAAAACTAATATATAAACAGTAACACTTAATAGAATACAAAACATGTGCACAATCATGGGCAAATACAAATTGATACTTGTACAAGTGCAATTTCGTACATATGGATGAAATAAAGTAAATCATTCGACTCAAGTACTTGTGTGAAAAAGATAGAAATATAGATATATACACTTACAGTACAGTAACACTGGGGTGACGGAAATGACGAGCGCGCACAGAGAACGAAGTCGGCACTCAAAGGCCTACTAGCTCTATTCTTCTTGCGTTGAAACACTGACCCATATACCTTCAAGATACGCGTCGTCATAAACGCGGAGTTCATCCAGTAATGCCCCTTGGTAATTAGACTCGAGGAAGGTACATAGTTCTGTCACGCCGAGACTCTGTTTCTAAGTCAGAGAAAACTTGGACAGTGCGAAAGAGAGAGAGAGAGAGAGAGAGAGAGAGAGAGAGAGAGAGAGAGAGAGAGAGAGAGAGAGAGAGAGAGAGAGAGAGAGAGAGAGAGAGAGAGAGAGAGAGAGAGAGAGAGAGAGAGAGAGAGACAGGGGGAAGAAAAGTAGTCCTTAAATTGGCAAGGGCAGGACAAGACACCGAGGCCGGGGGCATTCTGCGCCCGTCTGAAGAGGGCAGCCAGCTTTCTCGGCGAGACATTAGCCCAACAACCCTTTATGGGACGGCAAAGCGATGCAAACATCCTGCGGAGGCCAAGTGCGTTGTTCCCTGGCCGGACCGCACCGACAACCGGCGCGGGAGGAATAAAAGCCAAAACCAGGACACGTAGCGCATTAATTTCCGTTAAGGGAGCGAAGCGGCAGCCTTTACCGGCCGCGCTCGTCGCAAGTTCTTGCGCAGACGCCACGAACGGAAGCGCCGGCTTTATTCAATTATGCAGCGCCTCCTCCCTCCCCCTCCTCGCTACTTTCCTCCCCATTTACTTCGCTCCCACCTCGGAAGCATGCTTCGGCATTCAATGTGCACGGCGCTGGGGCCTCAAGTCTTCCCACGGCCGCGGTACGACCGTGATAAACAGGTGGAGCGAAGATGAAGGCGAGCCCCCCGCCTCGTCTCATTCTTAGCGCCTTCCTTCCTCGGCACGTAGATTTAAGCAGCCTCGTTGATGCCCAGAGTCCGCAGTCAGACGGAAAAAAAAAAAACCTCGGTTCGAATTCAGTCGGTACGCCGCTGCTATAGCTCCCCGCTGCGTGCGGTAAGGTTTTGTTGTTTTAAGATTTGCTCGAAAAGTGGGTGCTCTCTTCGGCAAACTCGTTAGTGTGCGCCACGTGGAATCGATGCTCTCTCTCTCTCTCGCTCTCTCTGTTTCCAGGTGCGCTCAAGAAACTTCTCTCATAATTACAGCCGGAGGCCGAGGAATATCGACCACAGGAAACCAACTGCGTGCATCCTGTACATGCGGCACATGCTAAATGTATTCCGTCCGAGTACTGTGTTGTCGGAGTTATGTGAGATCCGTATGCGGGGAAACCGCTCGGCGCACCTAACAGAGCCAGCGGTGTAGAGTAGCTGGTGGAAAGGTCGGGAAGTGGGGTTCTTTCTCGCAGACATGCAGATGAGCCAGTTATTCGTCAGGGAGCCCTGGAGAAAATTGTTTCGCGGAACCCGAGCTCCCCCCGACTCGAGTTTGGTTCAGTTAGCGAAACGCGGAGCCGCAGCAGCGCTAAACGATGCCCAATTTCGTATCCCCCACTTTGCACGCCGTGTTTCCGGTGCTTTGGTAAGCTTCAAAGTTTGTCGGAGTCTCACGCGGGTGCCCTGCGCTCTGGGAGAGAGTGGTGCGTTGTACGGCGTAGTACTAGACCCTAGCCACCACAGATAAGCTAGGTTTAGTGACATGTTAAACCGCTATTGTGTTCCGAGAAGACAGCCACTTGTATAATGAAAGTCTGGGTGCACTGAGAAATAAAGAAATACTGGTGCGCTTAGCAAGCACACACACACACACACACACAAAACAACCTAATCGTCTTACTGGCTCTATCTAGTCCTCCGAATTTATAGGGATACAAGTGCTTATCTAGCCCTCTTTTTAACATGAATACCAGAAAAAAACACTTAATTTTCTTATCGCAGTGCAGCGAGTATGAAGATGGATCGCCGAGGTGGCAGGGCTTTGTGCGTACGCCACCATCAGAGGCCTATGACCCTCTTCTCATCTCTCAGACCGGATCTGTGAAGTTACCGGCTCGTTTTTTAAACCTCATTGGCCCTGCTTTCTCTGGACTTAGGAGACAGTTACCGCGCTCTCATTTATATTGAACGTTGCACTAAACCTAACACACGGCGGCGCCGCCGCCTCAGCCTATGCTGCAAAATTAAATAGAAATGTCGCGGCCAGCCATGACGCCGCCACTGCAGACGCTACTTGACGCCTGCTTCAGCACCGAGGCCCCGCACCCCAGCGTCCTCCGGACACTCCTGGCCATCCAGTAACCCAGCCCCCCTCCCTCCCCCCGACATCTTCATGCAAAACATCCGCCAACCGCTGCATTGTCTGTCGTGGTGCTGCCCTGATTTCGCCCGCTCTCTGTCACACGTCTTCCTCTGCTAACCGGGTCGAGGGTGTTGACTATGCAGTCTGCTCGTGCTACGGCCGCTTGATAAATTCAACGTCAACGACACCTCTAAGCGCGCGCGCACTTGCTCAGCTCATCGGCACGACGTCCTCTCACACTTACCTATCCGAGCTTCCATCCAGATGTGATGACATCCTCCCGTAACTGTCTCCATATTTCCGAATACAACGAAGAACGTTAGCACCGTCTACTTTCTATTATGCAATTGCATTTCACTCTAAACGGTTTCAGGATCTCCACCGTCATTGCGCTTTAGGGGCACTCGAGGAAAATAGCAAGTTGGGCTCAGCCGAAAGTTCAACTGCCCCGAAGCCCACTCAGCGTTTATTCGGCGGCGGAAGATGCTTGAATTGCCGAGAAATTACCAATTGAAAAACGCATTTCATGACGTTTCGCCGGACGTAAACTGTTGCCGGAAACGAGTGAGACAGCGGTGTGGTCTAGCAGGAAAACTAAAACCTACCACCGCGGCCACAGGAGCCACTGGTCGCCATGCTGGTCGCGCACTCGGTGCGTACTACAACACAACTTGCCCGCCCTGCACTTCCGTTACCTGCCATTCTCTGTGCGTCAATCGTGGTGCCTCACGGCATAGAGTTTCATACTATGTAATATACACTAGACGGAAATCTGTCGCTGCGGTCGCAGGCCGCCGTGGGCGGCACCATTGCCGGTAGCGACGTTTCTCGCCTACTTGACTAATCTATAGCCATGTGGCTTCTTTTTTGTCTCGAAGCCAAAATCAACAAAAAAGGGTAACATTTTTTTCTTGTTCATCGTGCATGAAGCTTCTACATAATCACTGACGAATTAATCTTTCTGAAGGTTCTATTTTATAATAACAAAACAAATTTGATGAACCTTCTGCAGTAATATTGTTGCTTTTTTGCAGCCGGAGCCAACTTTTCAGCCTTTTTGCGAGCCATGCCAAGGACGAAGGAACGTGCCAGCCCGGTACATGACGGAACGCTCGCCGAAGTGCGGCTCCCCTAGACAGTGGCGCCATATTTCCCTCTAGTACATATTAGTACGAAACTAAATGCCTCATGGTACGTGAGATGATGGTTAAACAATGTGAATGTGCCGCACGGCCTGTTATTTTACCTACAAAGCTAGCGGGAATCGAAACCGCAGAAAGAACGACGACAGGGGCGCTCTTTTAGTTTGCATTCTCGTTATCGATAGTCGGGATTTAGTCACTTCGATGCACTCGGCTTAACAGCGGGCGCCATCTGTTAGTATAGTTTCTAACAGCGTGCAACGCCAAATTTTTTCGGCCCGCTGCGTCGGCACCATGAGGTGAATTTTAGTAGAATGTTTCGTCCTTTTTTCGTCGTGATATGGTAACGCGTATTGCGCCATCTGTTGAATATTTTGCGAAGCGAGTTGCCTATTAGCCCATCTGCCAGAAGTGTGCCTACAGCTTTTACGAGCTCCCAACCCACTACCAGAGTCCTTCAATGCTTCTCTGGTCATGAAACTCCGGGCCAAGTTTCGTACGGGGACAAAGGCTACCGCGAGTGGTGCCACCGCAGATCGGAGGGCATCGGGCGGCCGCCGCTGCTCTGAAGCCAGACCGGCAGGCAGGAACGCAGTAGCAGCATGCCCGTTCGCACCAAATTTTTTCGCCACTCACAAAATGATAAGTGCAAGTGAGCGGCCCAAAGCGCACTGCTGATAAGGCGGCGAGCGTCTGTTTTATCTTACTCCGTGGTCCGTTCCCTGCCAAACGCGCTCTAACCCCGTCCCCCGCTGCCCTCCGATCAACACCAGCGCCGCGGCGCGGCAGCGTACGAAGCTCTCCCATAGCGTGACGGCGAAGTAAGGCATTGAAGGACTCTGCCACTACTAACAAACACTTGGCGCCAGTATGGAATTAAAAACGTGCCTAACAAGATATAAATAGTATCGTTTTACCTAAGTACGCACCGTAGTGCAAGCACAGCAACACACAACGCCCTGAATCGGAAGATCCGGTTTAACGCACACATTTTATTCAAGACCACTGCGAAGCAGTGTCGAACAAACACATCGTCACGACATGCGCTTTGAGACCGAAGCGTGCAATTAACAGGCGATTCATTGCCTCCTGTTCTTCGTAAGGGTAGCCCTCGCTTCTTGCGATTTAGGGGGGCGAAGTCACTGCACTCCGACGCAAAACAAGAAGGTTTTTTTAAAAAATCGCGCGCACTCTACGTACCTGGTGCGCAATTGAATGTTGAATCGTCGGTAGTGATAATTCCACCATAGTAAGCACAGTGCACCCTCAGGAGCACTCCATCATCGCGAAGCGAAGCGAACGCGACCACAACACACACGTAGCTTCGGCCCTGCCCGGGTGCAAAACATCGTTCGGGAAGACAGCGCTACGTGAGGGAGCAACAAACTTGTATTATCAGACGCAAATGGCTGTCCACAGAAGAGGGGAACCGTGGAAGGCGGAGGCGTTATTTGCTGCCATGATGCAAACAAGGAGATAAAAGACATGCGACTTCGCCGAACCCGCAATAACCACCACAACCGCCACCGGCGCCGCCGCTTGACGGCTTGGGAATGTCGGCACGGCTTGAATTATACCTGCATTTATAATTGTTTATGACTTATGAAACTTAACGCGCAGAGAAAGATTTTGTGTGTTTCTTTGAGGGCTTGTTTGCGCGGTTCTCATTGTGTTGTCCGTCACGTCGCTCTTGGCACATTCGCTCAGTCTCCGTTTACATCGCCTCTGCTGGGCGACTGATAGCTTCATTTCTTTATTATGTACGCGATTATTTTCAAAGTACTGCCCCAAAGACTGGTACTATATTAGTTTTCTGCGGATGCCAGTCTACCTATTCAGACCAACTTCGGTACTGTCTTCAGTGTTCCTTTAATCCCTCACACTACCGACCCAACGCACCGAAGGGCGTACTAGAATCTGGACCGGTGACTTTAGGAATTGGGGAATCGGCCTAGCGCCTCTGACGTAAGCTGTCATCTTCAATGGCCAATCTCCTTGAGTGGGTATGTGAGAATAATGGGTGGAGGCGTTGTTGAACATGCCGGAGGCTCGTTGCGGGTGGTGGTTCAACACTTGCCGCCGCTCTTCTCGAGAAAACTGGTGGCTGAAACAATTTCGTCCTAGCAAGGCCAAACGCTGCGGCAAGCCGCTGATCATGTATTGCGGTGTATACCTTTCTAGGTGATGGCTTAAGAAATAGCTGCGATCCAGTCGTGCCGAAAATACTTGTAAATTTGGGAGCGCAAGTGTTCCTCACCAAAACAGGAACTGCCAGCATGGTGTAATATTCTGTCGTAACACGAACAATAATTATTTCGCTTTGTCATTTGTTTCAGACATTTTGAGAGAAAGCGTTTAGTTAAGTAAAAGTCATGACCGGACGCGTGCTTTATGCATTCGTTTTTACAGGGGCTGGGGCTGTTGGCGTCTTCTGTCATCGTTGTAATCGCCGTCTCATGTAGTCACGGTACTAAAGCACCGGGACACTCGTTTACGCCTCGCGCTAGAACGTAAAAAAACACAGGGACACTCGTTTTCGCCTCGTGCTAAAACACTTCGCGCTTCAAAGATACGAGACTTTTACAGCAAAGCTGTATACCTCTACCCCCTAATGGTTTCATCTCCGTTGGAAAAAACACCAAGGCGCCGAGAATACATTTATACACTGCACGCTTCGCCCCTACCCAGGTTTCACGTTAGTGGATATGGCCCGGTATATTTTTCTTTGAGGGATGAACTAAGCAAATTAGGCGCAAGGAACGGACTCGACCAAATCACGATAGAAGTAGCCGGCAATATTTTGGAGAGGCCTTCGTCCTGTAGTGGATACAAACAGGCTGATGAAAACGATGGTGTTGACGTAGCAGCCATCTTGGGGATAGGGAATCGTCCGTGAGCTGATTACGACAGCTATAATCGTCATTGATTAATCCCCATCAAGCGGGTACGTGATCAGTCTGAAGACCATTCAGAACACGGCACTGAGAAGCTAAGAATCCGTATTGTGGTAGCTTCGCGAAATAAGCGGGACACACAGGTGACGTAGCAGTGCAATGCCACGAGGGAAGCAATAATGTTTCTCTCACTAAAGCGTGTAAGCGCACATGTGTGTAGTACGTACTTCAATTCTGCGTATGGAGTAAAGAGAAAGAGAGAGAGAGAAAGAGCTCTTTAATGCGGGCTAGAGGGGTTAGCTCTGCTAGCGGCAGTGCTTGCCACGCCAGATGAGGATGATTACAATGCAGTGAGGTGAATATGAGATATTCAGAGGCCAACAATTAGAGAGAAAACAAAAGTTAAAAAAAAAGTGAGAGTGGAGTAGTGGGAGTAGGCGTAGAGCAGTGCAGTACGATAGGGGGAGAGGGAGCGAGAACAAGGGTACCGACGCTTTCTGTTATACGATAACGGCAACTGATAACTAGTTTGTCGTCACAAGCCATGAGCAGGTTAAATTGACGCTAATTCGACGTCTACTCTTAAAACAAAGATCGGCCATTTTGCAATGGCCCCGAAGAAAATTGAAGCACAATCCGAAGGTTATTATCATCATCATTACGATGATTTACAGTTTAACTTGAAAAGCTATACCGCTGGGGAAAGAAAGGCACAAGGTGTTGAAACACCTGACGCAGGCCTACCCTCCCTGAATAACGAACATTTTTTTTAGGAAATTGCAGATGAAAAATAATAAGTGTAAGGACCATTAGAGATTGACCATGATTTAGCAAAAAATAAATCCTGAACAGTATGCCACCAAGTGTAAGCTTCAGTAACCCCAATTGTAAGCGCAATTCACTCCGAAATATTTAGTTTAAAATTTGAATCAATTTGTTGTGAGCGTTTTTCTTTCGCTTGTTTCTATACTTTTTCTCACCTTTCTATGTCCTTTCCCTCCTTTCTTTTCGGTAGCCGGCCACGTCCGAAGCAATATCCTGTGTAGATTACATGTTAGGTCACCTTGCTGCCTGTTTTGGTGCGTCGCTGGAATTGATTGTTGTTGTTTTTTTTTTCAATTTTAGGGGGCGTAGAATTTTGATGCTATCCACTGCTAGTAACGCCATGTTTTTTTTTTCCTCATGGGGAACACATTTCTTCCACATTAATAATTGGCGCTGATTGTTTTTCTCACCTGTGAAATAAATGTCCCCCGCGTCATCTATCTGCAAAATAACAGGCATCTTAGCGCCACGATATAACCTTACTGTACTGGTCCGCGCGGTAATCTACCCAAATGTGCGTAAGGATCTGTCAGAGGACAGGCGGGGATATAATCTCTGGGCAGCACAACGTACTGCTAAACCGAGCATCACACGCGCGCATTACAGCCACGTGTTCTGGTCGCGCCCTAACCTTCCGCTGAAATTTTCACCTGAAGTTTTTCAACGTGGACAGAAATTATCCAGTTACTTGCAATCACGTGTTCACCTGCCCACCGTCAGACTATTCAGTTACCTTTTAAAATTCCCGATCCCGCAAGAGGTAACAGTGTAGAGTCAGCATTTTTTTTTTCTTATTTGCACTGCCAGGACGAAGCGACACATTTTTAGCGGCAGGTGGGGACAGAAAGAGCGCACCGGAAACGCTCTACAATAATCAAAAACATCGCTTTTGAAAGAAAGATGCTTTAAAGCAAGTCGCCCGATTCAAGATGTCGCAACCCAGCGAGTCTTGTTATACCATGTACTTTTCATCGGTACGCAATCGCCCTTCGCTGAAACACTTCTTCAGATTAAACTCGCAGGCTGGCGACAAACGAGGCGCACAGCCCCGGCAGCCTGTCCGCTATCGCAATGCTCCTAAGACAACAGCGATAACAAATGAACAACATTTCCCGCCTGCTCTCGTATCTCAAGCTGTGGTGAATCAAAAAAGGCACGCTCCTGAGCTGCACAACACCCCTCCGGATTCACGATCGAATCCCCTGCCATGGCGATGGCGTTTTGGCGCCAAAAGGGGCCGAGTCATTTGTCAAAACACGACAGGGGTTTTTCTCAGCGTGGTGGGAAGGCTTTTAACGCGTCATGCCCGGCACAGGCCCTGTGTTAGCGCGAGTGCCGTTGTTTGGCTCGAAGTTTGTCGGTTTTGTGGGAATCGGTCTGTCAGGTGGGAATTGTTTCGGCTGTCGCCCGGCCGTCGGACATCGGTCTGCATGAGTAGCGGCTGTCCTGCGCCAGAGTGGTTTACTTTAAACTTTTTTTCGTAGCGCCACGTTTTTATTTGACCGTAGCAGAAGCCTTTTCGTGGAACAAGAGGGGAGCACGAAATTCGCTTTTAAAAAACAGGGTGTGAAATCGAATGGAGGCGACTTTTGTGTTCTACGATAAAAAAAAAAAAGGCAAGAAAAATATTACCTGGCTTTTTCAACTCTACAAAGTGAACACGAAAAGGGACATAGCATTCCAATCAAACGAGATGGAAGGTTTTACTGCCTTTCACACACGAAAACAAACAGAACTGCCCACGAACTGCTAGCGAAAATTTTGTTTTATTCGAATTTCCTTCAGTAGCAATTAAAGCTCGTTGAGGGGCTTCACTCAGAGATCGTTTCCTTGTGAAAGCACGGAGAAAGCAGCCACTTGTTTCATATTCATGAGGCACACCTTTGTTTTTATTATTTTGCTTAGCCACAAGGCATAAAAACAATTTGATGATTCCACGTGTACGTGTGATACATAATTGGACACATCAACGTGAAAAGGTTGACATCTCCGGTAATGTACTCTGGGGAATGGTGATAGGGCCTTTGTGTTCTCGCAATGCAAAAGGATATGTGGTCCAATGCCGTCTTCTGAAGATGCCACGTCATCCCTTGGATGAGAGTTAGGGCACAGTCGGGATACGAGAAACCACTTCGACAGCGGAGCGAACAGCGGGCCGCATCAACAGTTAAGGCACGACCCACCTGAGTCGTTCGGAGCGTATCTTTCCCAACTGGATTTGTTTTATTGTTGTTGTTGTTGCTGCTGCTGTCGTCGTCGTCATCATCGTTGTTGTTGTTGTTGTTGTAGTTACTACTGCTGCTGCTACCGTCGTCGTCGTCACCGTCGTCGTTGTTGTTTTAAATGCAGAGCAATTCTTTAACTCACGATGTCACCCGTTCTAGTTGTCCATCGTCGTCCGCACCCCTCCCCCTACACTATATAAAAAAAAATACTTACCGGCGCCTGGTTTCGATCCCACGACCCTGTGGGCGGAACGCAAGGTACATGGTGCTCTACCCACTGCGCCGCAAAGCCGACACAGAATGGAGGGCTACGAACGCGCCTTATATCCATGACTCATTCAAACTACGCCAAGAAGCTGCTGTACAATGCATTCACTACCTGTGGGCAGAACGCGAGGTACATGGTGCTCTTCCCACTGCGCCACAATAATCATACCCACCTGCTAATAAATGATGTCATACCCACCTGCTAATAAATGATGTCACGTGACCACGTAATTACGTCTCCTCATTTAATTACAATACAACAACCAACAGCAACAAGTGCAACAACATTAACGTAACGCAAACTACTTAACGTCGTGCGCCCCCGGAAATGCTCTGCATTTGATCGTGCCCCTCGCGAGGGGGATGTTTAGTTTCCGGCCGCAGGAAGAACCAGGCGGCCTCCTGCGCAGTTTGTGGCGCATACCCACTTGGGGGATTGGCCAGGATCGTTTCACTTATACATGCCGGTTACGGCAGGGTTTGACTCGAATTTTTTTTCATATTTGTTGTTGCTGCTGCTGCGGTCGTCGTCGTCGTCGTCGTCGTTGTTGTTGTTGTGGTCGTCGTCATCGTCGTCGTCGTCATTGTCATCACTATGTTGTTGTTGTTGTTGTTGTCGTCGTCGTCGTCGTCATTGTTGTTGTTGTTGTGGTCATGATAGAGGAGCCATTCTGATCTAGTGGGCAGCGTGAGAACGGAACAGGGCTGTAGGTCCATTCGTCGAAAGGCAATTCTTATTAGGGCAGCTCGCAGTAGGGCCACTTTCACATCGGGCAATGCGGAACAAGGCAGTTTATCGAAAGGACGAGTCGTCATTCGACGAATGTGTTCAGAAAGCTGTGAACTGGGCTGGCTGGTACTGGTTCATTCTGCTATTGCGCGAAACAACAGACTGGGGCACAAACACATCACGGGCACCGTACAGACACACAACGCAATTTTATTGCGGAATCAAGCTATCTATAATAATAGGCAAATACCTCACGCCTTCACAGAATGAACGTGTCGTGCGTTTTAATGAAGGTAAAAAGTGACGCTAGCGACATTCATCATGCTTCGACGCAAGTGCCCCACGAGGCACTGTTATTCCTGTTATACGAAATCAAGAGGAGCTATCTCGCAGTTATCGAGTGTTTGCCGCGTAGGCAAGGACAACGCAGGCTTCTTCAAGGTTTGATGAAGTGAACTTGTTTTAAAAGAATACACAAGTGCCGAAGGAGGCAGCAGAGACAAGCGATCGTCGGCGAATCGATTGCCACGGCGCTTCCTGTGCACACAATTATCTGTAGTGCTCTCGTGACAAACTGCTCTCGTACGTGACCAATCGTCCTGCGAAAAATTGCCCTATTACGAAATGCCCTATTAGGAATTCTTTTTCGACGAACGGTCCGTACGCCACGGAACAGAGCCGGCTAGCGACGCAGCCAGTGAGGGGAGAGAAGGTCACACGGCATCTGCCCAGCTGGAACTGATTCCCACCTGCGCTGGCCTTCATTTTCGAACGGATTTTCAGGCAGCTAACCTCGTTTGGGTTTGCAGCATTGCTGTGGTTCTCTGTGAGTTTAAAAACGCGCAGATCAGAGACGACAGTCACGATCTTTGCTTTGCAGGTCCCTCTTCGACATATCCAGTAGATGACGACATATACATTTCTCCGCCTTTACATATCCTGATGACTTGCATAGCGACAGGAAAAAAAAAAACACTTAGATCAGTTAATTTATAACATTTGGAGGGGGGCAGTGAACTTTATCTTGTTAGTTATGAAAGTTCCTTCTGGAAGCTGCGGGTTAAATGAACCACTATTTTTGGCCTTGAGTGATAAGATTGGTCCGGTGAACACGCAGTCTCCCGTGCAGTGGTGGAATCATTTTGTCGGAGGAGGCGTCTGAACTTTTACCTTTTTGCACATACATATTTGCTGCCCTTTTTTGAATAGTCCGTTGTGCTTTAAAGCTAATAAAAGTTTTTTTTTGCCATGAATGACACTATGTCCAACTGCCGTACGTGACCTATTGTCCTGCGAGAGAGAGAGAGAGAGAGGAATTTTATTGAAATGAAAAAAAAAACACAGAAAGGTCGGCCTGATGGTAGTATATCTGGCCAGCTATTCCGTGTGTGGGAAGGGAAAGGGGAGGAAAGAGCGCGGATAGAGGACGAGAGAGATGAAGATGGCGGAGAAATAAATAAATGGCTATGTATAGAAGATGCCTATACCGATACTGTGCATGTGTTAAAGTTAAGCCGGTCGGGCCTCAACTACAATATCTCTGAGAGGCCGCTGCTGCACAGAAATGTCAGCACAGCTTTAAATGCCTTGTGGGAACGCTTCGCGTCTGGCCAAGGTCCCAGCAGCACTTCCTCCGACACCACACGACAGTCCAAACGGGCCAATGTTCTCGCTAATTGTTCTCGAGGATGCGCATAGCGTGGACAGTGGCAGAGAACATGCGAGATAGTCTCTGGTACATGGCATGCCTCACAGTCGGGGTCACTCGTAAAGCCAATGAGGTGCTTGTACCGACGGGTAAAGGCTACGCCAAGCCGTAGTCGGTGAAACAGCGTGGCGTAGTTTCGCTGAATACCAGGAGGTAACCGAAACTTGCAGTCGGGGTCTAGGCGGTGTAGTCTTCTATGACGATTGTCAGGGCGGGACCAGTGACTCGCCGAGGCGTGGCGGAGAATGGTAGACAGAAGGGCGGTCGTGTCCGTCCTTGCGAAGGGCAGACGTACGAATTGCGCTATAACGAAATGCCCTGTTAAATCTTCCGATGGCTATGCGCCAGTCATCTTCATCATCATGTTGATTTCCCGTGTCATTAAGTCTTTCATCCCCGCTAAGGGCAGCCATGGCCCAGGTCTGCCTTGTGTCGTTCTTCCGTAACATTTTGGTGCCTTGAGACCCGGGAGACGACCGCACACGACGAAGGAGACCACCGACGTCCCCTCCGGTTTGAGATTCGCAGAATCCCTCTCCTTTGACTGCTGTTTACGCTGATCAGCCCCGCCCTCAGCCGGATGTCAGCATGGCTGGCCCTGACCGCCTAAATAAGCTGCGCCGGAAGCAGCGTATCCTTCGCGGCGCTGGTACCCGACTGCTCCAGGCAGCGACGGATCTTCTGGAAGCAGCCTCGCTGCATCCGCATGATCTTCAAGAGTCCATTGACCAGCTGGAGAGCAAGTACACCGCACTTCATAAGGTAGATCAGAAAATCATCGATCTTCTTGAGAGTGATGAAGTTGAATGTGACTACTTCGAAGCCTTGACGTACCAAGGAAGGATATGTAATGCCATAAACCGCCTGCGCCCTGCCTTGAAGTCTCCAAAGGCTGTCGGCCTGAGACATAAAACTGACGTCACTTTCGCCAATCCAGATGACCCTCCTCAACAAACCTCACGCACAGCGACCTCGGCAGTTGTCCTGCCCAAGCTACAAGTTTGTGCTTTTGACAGTGAGCCACGTGGGTCCACGTGGATTGGGGTCCCTGTGGAGACGACGGCCGACAGTCACCCGAACCGTCCCGATGTCGTCAACGTGAGCACTGCGAACCGTTTGGAGCTCTACTTGCCGGCGCAGCAGACAGATGTCTTGAAGTTCACGTCCCTGACGGGGAGCCAACGAAACAAAGACAGGTGCGACCGCTTTGCGCCCACCATGACATCCGCAACCTCGACTCAGGCTAGCATGAGGCCAGAAGTTCCTCTCAAGAACTACTGCAAGAACCCGTTCCGTCCAATGTTACGCGCGACGCAGAGAAAGGGCTGCTACCTCGGACTGAAGAAGATAAGGCGATCAAGAACAATTTGTATGGTAACGTCCCGCAAGGCTTTGTGCAGGACCAAGCCGTCGTTTCAGCGCAGTATTAATCATACCAAAAGGCTGAAGATTGGGCTAAACCCAAGAACATGCAGGTGGGATCCAGAACCGAGATAGCGTCCAGCGTCCCAACGAGAGGCATTTGTGAAAAACGCAGGGCTACGCCAG
The DNA here is from genome assembly GCF_048455015.1 of Haemaphysalis longicornis. Taxonomy (NCBI): domain Eukaryota; kingdom Metazoa; phylum Arthropoda; class Arachnida; order Ixodida; family Ixodidae; genus Haemaphysalis; species Haemaphysalis longicornis. The sequence continues at coordinate 54,221,029 of NW_027526361.1, read as the reverse complement.
ACACAGACAAGGACGTCTCGGCTGCTCCCGTGCAAATTGAAGACAAAAACACGAGGTTAAGTACGGGAAAGAAAAGATAGAGCCTCCTCCATTTGTGTCTGAGTACATCTTCGTTCCCGACTCCATGAAGGGCAAATCCTTACCGGGACTTCTAGCAAGTCGACTATCAAAAAACGTTGCAGCAGCGGGCAAGGTCGCACCCATCCAGAGGTCTGAGCCGTTCCATCCGCCTGAAGGTCTAGAAGCGAAATCACCCTCGCTCATCGCTTCGGCTCCGTGTGAAGAAATCGAAAAGCCGTATTGCGACCTGACACCAGGCACGAAAATAAATTCGGCGGAATCACAAACTATCGAAAAGCAAACCCGAGGCAGGCGCAAGAGCTATTTGGGAACACCGCTAAACTCGCCGCTCAGAGGCTGCTGCAAAAGCGAAAATTTGATAATTTCCCGACACCCCTCCCAATACACTTTCTACAGACGGCCTACTGGATTCGAAACGTTTCGGCGAGCTGGACGCGTAGTTTTGACGCTGTCCACATCGGCTTGGTGACGCCAGGCTCTGCTGAAAGTTGTACGATGGCGGATGCACCGTTGGAAATGCAAGCTCACTTCATGACAGCTTTACACAGATTGAAGTCGCGAAACGAAACCCAACCATTTAGGGTTATGGACTTCTTGTACATCCTCGCAGCAATTGTCTCACGGGTGGAGGGAGCTATATGATTAGGCGTTTTGAGCAGATGAATTCGGCGACCATTGGGCCCATCATGATCGTATCAGCCTGCGCGCCCAAAACAAGCACGCGTTCCCTGCAGGTTCGACACACCGCGACCGACCGTGGCGACTTTCTTTGGAGTCGGTTGGAAGTTGAGAAGCGAAAAGAGGCATATGAAAGAAGACTCAACGAACACTGGCAAGTCTAGATAGGTGACTCAGCGTGGAGAAGTCCGAAACTCGTCAGGAGTGGAGCAACAGCTCGTGTCTCTGCAAGGAGCCCGAGGATCCACTCAAGCTATTAAATGGACGGCGGGACTCAGTTCGCGCATCGTTTGAAAAAAAACTTCAGAAAGAACCGCGACGGAATTTGGTTGATACCCAGTAACGGTGCCACCTGGAGAAGCCAGCGACTAGCCAGCAAGTTGCATGTGCGGTACAGCGTTTGTACAGCGGCGGACACGAACGTTTCGTGCGCGGGAGGATGTTAAATCTCCCGCTGGTTACGCGCCAGTCATCATGGTCATCATCATGTAGATATTCCGTGTCATTAAATCTGTCGTCCCCGCTAAGGGCAGCCATGGCCCAGGTCTGCCTTGCGCCATTTTTCGGTAGCATGCCCTATTACGAATTGTCTTTCGATGAACGGTCCTTACGCGACGGAACAGAGCCGGCAAGCCGCGCAGCAAGTTAGGGGACAGAAGGTCACACGTAATCCGCCCAGCTTGAGCTAGTTAGAAATATATACAGCGCAGTGCTTTACGTAAACGTGTTATACCGACATCCTCTTTCATTTTGACGAGTTTCGTGTCGTCGGTGTAAACTATTTTGAAGCAAATTGTGGCCCAGCATTGTGCCCTCCAGAAATTTCGCATCATTATGAGGCGGACTGGCAACTAAATCCCTTGGGTAATATCTGAGTGGGCCAAAGTCTTCCTTATTATTCCCCCATATTATGTAAAGTTGATTGTAAAGCTCTTTCTTTGTGTGGGGTATGTAGTGTCATTTGTTTTAAGGTCGATTGCATTGCTTGGGCTACCAAAACGCGAAAACAATTGGTCCGTCTTCCTGTCTGTCCGGTAGGCCTGCTCACTAGTGCGTTATTGATTCCCTGCGAACTGGTGGCAAGCAATTGGCGAGGGGAGAAGGAGTCCAAAAGGGGGAAGCGGGGTAGGAAAAAGGGGTCGACAAAGTGATCACGAAGATCCAAAATACCAATAAGAGTGAAGCGAGCAGGAGACGGGGAAGGGAGGGAACCGGAGGGAATGGTGAAGTGGAGGCAGGAAAGTGCGATTGGAGTGGGGAGACATGAGGAAATGGGGGAGGAAGTGGGAGGAGAAGGAGAGTGGGTGCTATGGAACTGAAATGAAGGAGGGAGAGATTATAAGGGGAGGAGAGAAATAGAAAAGGGAAATGGGGACAGATAAAGTGTGAAGCAGAGATGTAGGGGAGGTAGGGGGAATGAGAATAGGAGAGGGTGAGAGCGCAACAGGCGGGCGAGAGCAGAAGAGTACAGCACAAAGGGGAAAGAAAAGGAGATGAGAGGAAGGAAAAGGGGTCGAGGGGGAGGGGAAGGGAAGATTAAGGAAAGTGCAATATAGGGGCGATGGAGGATCAGGGAAATGGAGGAGGAGGAAGATGCAAGAAAGGAGAGAAGAATACGAGTAGAGTGCTATATCGAGCGTATTAGAGGATATGGGCGGCAGGGGGAGCATCGGAGGGATGGGTAAAAAGAAGACGGGAAAGGTGCAGGCTGAGTCATAGGTAGCACTAAAGGCAGTAGTGGTGAGTGAACCTTCGGCATGTAAACGAAAGAAGGAATTCAGACGGCCTAGATTGGAGCCTAGAACCTTCTGAAGCGCCAAAAATACTTCTTTACAGATATGCGTTCGGTTGCGCATTGGCTGTGCTTCCAACGACGGACACGCGGCGACGCCCAAACGACGACGCAGATGGCGATGAACACACGGCCAATCCAAGGACACACGCTGACGGTCCCTCGCCGAGAAGCGCCTCATGTATAACTGTCAGCTGCAGCTGTGAATCAAAGCACAAGAAAGTGCATGATACCACTCCATTTCAGACTATAAAAGCGTCACTTCTTTGTACATTTAAATTAGTCCCAAACCAGCCCGTAGAAAAAGCCTCGCTCAGCAAGCAGTTGTAGGTGTTCGAAACACAGCACCTGACAGCGCGCAGCGCCCCATTGGATGTGACACCGCTATTGATTTTTTTCTCGGCGCGCGTGACACCGGCAATCACGTCCGGACATTTTCCCGTTTCTGCCCAGTTTCCCCGAACATACTGCCTTTACCGCTTCCAGCATGGAGGCAGGTATCGGGGGCGGCCTCATGGCCGCCTATTCCGCTCGCCTTTTGCCTGCAGCGTATAGCTGGCCGGCTGCGCAACGCTTCCGCGGTGTCTGCACGTCCGAGCTCGTTAGTCACTGGCTGCAGTGGACCGCGAAATCTGGCGCAGCGTCCGCTGGCCAGGTCAACCCGAAACAGCTTCTCCCCCTCACCGTGCCTCCGCCCGAGGCATCCAAGGGGGGAGGCGTCTAGATAAACGGGCGTCCAGATTGGCCTGCTAGGCATTCGCGATTTGGTACTACTGACGGAGGCAGTTCAGAGCTCCCGCCACTACATTGTGGGCCCTCGGCGTTCGTTGCATTTCTTGTCTATGTTGCCGAACAAAATATCCGGGAAAAGAGAGACTCAAACAAAAAGAACAAATCTGATCGTTGTTATCGATTGTCGTTGAGCGTGGTCGTGCTTGTGCACAACCTGAGATTAAGGAAAGATAAAAAAAACAGCACAGCAAATTCGACAAGCCAACTTGCGATTAGTCGAATGTGGTGTTATGAAAAAACTTCCGACGCGGCCAGGGAATAGAATAGGAGAAGCGACGATGGCGAGCTTCATTGTGGAAGAACTGTGCGTAAGAACTGAGCAAACTTTGGCGGTTTAACGTGATGAATGATTTCGGAAGTGGGTGGTACTTTCGAAATACAGCGGAGGCATTCCACAAACATAAAAAAGTAGCGAAGCACGAATGTCGCGTCCTCTTCGTCCCTGTGTGCTCCTCGCTGTTACGGGCGCCGTTAATTTCTGTTTTTCTTTGCCGGCGTGACTACGACTTATGTTCCTAAAATGAAGCCGAAACTATATCCTTATTGAATACAAATTTATTCACCTGGCAAATTCATCAATATCTCTTAGGCTCGTAAAAGTATTGTACAGGATTTTGGGTCTGAAGATTTACAATTCAAATGCTCACAAACAAAGTTAAGGATTTTCAGAATCTTTGCTGTTAAATATAGGTACGTGGTTTGAAGATGTTTTTAGAAATTCCGAAATATGCGTTCCCCTTACATTATTCAAATAGGTTTTGTGTTCGAAAATTGTTTGCAATTTTCCCAAGCGTGGCCCTCAAATCACCCAAGTGAATGTGTTGTACAAAGTTGTCGATACAAACTACAGTGACTAGCGGATTAAATCGATTTTCTGCAATCGTCGTGTCCGTTCGCATTAGTGTCCGGTTATTGTTTTAGTTACATTTACCCATTGAATTTACTATACACATGCTTCGGAAGTGTTTTAGATGCAAAGCGTCTCTTAGTCCACCCTCCGTCATCCGGCGTCCGGCGTCCGCACCTCTCCTCCTCTCCACCCACCTGTGATAACACCACTCACTCCCCTCCCCCTCTCCACACCACCTGTGCGCTAGCGCGCGCTGCTCCTGCTCTCCCCTCTCCACACCAGCTGTCCAATTACACGCATGCGCGCTCCTCCCCCTCTCCACTCCCTCTGCTCTGCAAATAAACCCGGTCCGCGCTCCGCTCAGTTGCTTCTTCGGTACTGCGCCGTCCGATGACTGGAAATGGACGCCAACGATTCCGTCAGCGAACTGGCTGGCACACCTTCAACTAGCGCCAGCCAGCACACTGTAAGAACCGCGAGCACCTCCGAAGACAAGGCTGCACAGAGGAGAGCTCGCGGCGCCGAACGTAAACGGCAGCGTCGAGCAGCGGATTCCTCGCTTCGAGAACGAGAAGCCGCTTTGAAACGCCAGCGGCGAGTACTTGATCCAGATTGCACGGCTTTGCATCCCCTCAGGGTTCCCACGTGGGAAGATGGTGTAATTTTTTTTTATTTTAAAACTATGGGAGATTTCAAAAAGATGCCAGTAGTCTCTGTAGATACCACTTAAGAGCCAGGGATAATGATATTGGCCGCCGTGGTGGCTCAGTGGCTAAAGCGTTGGGCTGCTAAGCACGAGGCCGCGGGTTCGATGCCCGGCCACGGCGGCCGCTTTTCTGATGGAGGCGAAAAGTAAAAACGTCTATGTGTATGAGATTTCGGCGCACGTTGAATATCCCCAGGTGGTCAAAATTAATCCGGAGCCCTCCACTACGGCGCGCCTCATCGCCTGGGTTGCGTCGACGCGTTAAACCCTACAATCAATCAATCTTCGTGGTGAATGCAGTATCTAGCTCGTAATTGTTGCAGTCGCTTTATACTGCGTCTCATTTTCTCGTTAAAGAAAGCAGGCAGAGGGAACTGCTACATCGGACTTCAAAAGATAAGATAAGAAGATAAGAAGTTTATTCGTCCAAATAAAAGTATACATGTGCATTATCCAGCCAGCGTAAGCCCTGAGGCTTGTTTGCGAGGCTGGGCAGTCGCACTTGAAATCAGTTAAGCCAGAAGCCAGACAACCAACAGACAAGAAATACAATATAGTACATAAACATACAAGTACAGCCTGGGAAGGGAAATGTTCTTTCATTCAGAGAACCCAACAGAAAATAGTAAACTGCAATCTGATCTTATACAGGAGGCAAAAAAATTACTAAAATTGAAAGGAGTAATCATTATATAAACTACAGGCCATACAGTCATCCTTCTTTCAAGCTGGCCACGCATTTTCTTGGATATTTCTTTATGTCCGGAAGTGACGTGAGGCTATCATCTGTGTGTATTTTATTGAAGAAACCAAACTCAATTTCCCTGCTCCTCCACACGAGCCAGCGGCGAAAAAGTAGCTTTCCAGAGAATGCCAGCACGCCTTACTCGTCGTCTGACCTAACACCTCGGTGTAGATGTTTGTATGAGGGACGTAAGCGCGTCAAAACATCAGCGTGCCTGCTCCTGGGTCGAGACGCTGCTCATCACCTCGAATTCTGCTAGGTCTTTGACAGCGTGCGCTCGGACGCTTCAACGAAGCCAGACCCAATTAGAGCTGACACGCGTTTTTGCCTCTATTCGATGAACAAATAATCATCTGTCCGGAAGGAGCGGGCTGAAATGCGACGCCAGCTGAACGTGCTTCCTGCGCTGGGGCTTGCGTTATGATGGACGGGGATCCTGATAAGAACATGTAGGTTCGGAATCCCCGCAGGAAGGCTTTCGCGGAGCTTCGTAGAAGTATCTGGGATGGGCATCGGGTCAGAGCAAGTGGATTGTGTTTGGGGCCATGACATGTTTGTACTGGGAGCCGCGTTCATTGCGGTGACGGCTCCCGGGTGTTTAAGAGCAACATTGGCTCTGGTTACAATCGGAATGGCGAGACGTAGCGCTTATAGACTGCACTTTCGGGGAAGGATAAGAGGATATGTTGGGGTATAAAGGGCTAGTTTATACACGCTTTAAGGTAAAAAAATTCGACTGCTACCATAAATCTAGAGGAAAGTCAATAGGTCGTAAAGTAGAAAAAAAAAACGATATTCCAGGCAAGACAAAACATGCAACTATAACTCGGCCGTCAAACTGCTAGCCTCCTAATTAGCTCAATTGGTGGAGCAACTGCCAAGGTAAAGTGGTGGTCCCGGGTTCGAATCCTGGACCAGGACGAATTTTTCTTCAACTGCGAAGGTTATGAGAAAGCTGTACAGCTTTCTTTTGTAGCCGTACAGCTGCATTGAGGTGGATGTCAACTTTCCTTCGTACAGTCGCGTCTTTATTTTGATGTGATTGTAGGGTTTAACGCGCCGACGCAACGCAGGCGATGAGGCGCGCCGTAGTGGAGGGCTCCGGATTAATTTTGACCACCCGAGGATCTTTAACGTGCGCCGAAATCTCGTGCACACGGGCGTTTTTGCTTTTCGCCTCCATCAGAAAAGCGGCCGCCGCGGCCGGGAATCGCACCCGCGACCTCGTGCTCAGCAACGCAACGCCTTAGCCACTGAGCCACCGCGGCGGGTCAGTCGCGTCTTTAGCTCCTGTGTCTTTCCGCTGGCCGTTTCACTACTCTGCGTTCACTGAGTGCTTACCGATCTGCAATATGCCGCAGTAAAACGAATAACTACCACTGGATTTCTTCTAACGCCCTAGTACTCAATAAATATTTCTTCTTACCACGGTTTAGGTACGTGGTTCTAAATAATGAAATTAGGAGCGTATCAAGGGTGTAACCCCATAAATCAAAACCGATCAAGTTAAAATAACGGGTTTACGCACTGAAGATACACCTGTACTGTGAGGTACATGTGAAGGGCTAGCAAATAATTTAGGCTATGCAGAAAAGTTAAACAGCGCCAACAAAATCTTGCACATAGGTTCATTCTCACTTTTCGCTACGTCAGAAAAAACCTTAAAAGGCCGGGAGCGAACTTGCGACATTTTACTCAGTGTGACGAAGCGTTCGTCCACAAGTCACCGCGTCGGAATTCATATCACAACACAGCAGCTTTACTCCGACCAAGAATTCGCCAAATTTGAAATTGGTGTCGCAGTTGTTGTTGTTATTGCTGTTGCTGTTGTTTTTTATGACGATGATGCCCTCAAAGTTTCTGGCACGTACCCACAAGGGGGGACTGGCCATGGCTAAATAAATACCTTGCTGTAATTCATGAGGTGCTCAAAATACTAGTTTATCTCTGGAAAGATAGAGGTCGTAAAATGAACGTTTTTTGTGTTGTTGTTGTTGTCGCCGTCGTAGTCATCGTCGTTGTCGTTGTCGTGGTTGCAGTCGTGGCTGTTGTTATAAGAGAGAAGTGACGGGAAGAAAACAGGCCCTATTTCTGTCTTCTCTCATAAATATATGGGCCAGTGGATACTCAGTCCCACAAGGATGTAAAAAGGTTTTATACACTACTGTGCCTGGCGGCCACTACGTACGGTGAATACATAACACCATGCGAGTGAGATTCTGAGTGAGAACACTGTTTTCAATGGGTCACGTGCTACCAATAACCGAGAGAGATATAATAAGCAATAAGACAGATAACCATTTCAAGAAGCTTTTCGACAAGCAAGTATTTTGCCATTTACGAATACTTTTGCAGTTTTTACCAGTAGTCACCTCAAGAGATGGCGCTTTCTGAAGCACAATTTTGACTGGTACGCTAGCACAGCCTAGAGTAGAAAAAAAAAGGAAAAGGCCACCACACTATGCCTGAATGACAAACAGTGTCATGCTTTCAACCCTACGCAATGCAAACAAACAGTGCCGCTGAAGGGAATAAAGTAACGCTGCCACGTTCATCGACGCCATTCCAAGTCCCGTACTTTGCTTACGCGTTCTGTTGCAGGCCTTTCATTGTACGCGAAGCCGTCTAGTCCCGTTTCAGCGGGTCGAGACTTGGTAGCGCTAAAGGCAAACAATCTTTTTTAGAACAAGTAGAGGAAGACGATAGTGTGGCTATGGGCGGACCTAACTGTGCGTTAACCATCGGCCAAAACTGAATGCACTTAAAAACTGGTTGGCGAATTTATTTACTTGCAAGTCTGAGATTGTTATAATGATCGTCATCATATTCCCAATCCCAACAAGGATGCGCAAATAATACAAACCGTTACTTCCACAATCTCTATCGCTCTGCTTCAATTGTATATTTTTAATAAAAAGGCAAAGTTAGCCCGTTTTTGTAATGAGTTTTGGTGAAGTACAGATTAAGTAAGTACAAAAACCATCTGAAAATTCCGGACAGTACAGGGCTTAGACGCTACGATTTCTCTTAAACTTTTTAGTCCGCTCAGCTTTCTGAAAGACGGGCAACTATGATCGCACTGCCATTACACAAACTGAAAGCGAGAAGGGGCGCTTTTCATACGCTTAGGCACCACCCTCTTTCAGGCAGCAAAAGCCCACGCAGCTGCTCCGTTTGTTCCGCACTACACGTCGACCTCGTGGGCGAGCGCCCTTCCAGGCGGGCCCCTGCCACGTTCGTATTTCCCGGATCGCCTTTCATTTCACGACCTCAACGTCCGGTCGTGTCAGATGCGCCACGCTGGGCCAATCGTCAATGAGAGATGACACCGGCGGCACCTCGCCCTCCGCACATACGCTGCTTGGAGAAAGCACCTCGAGATGCGGGTTTCGAGGGTGATTAATATTGCGCGGGAGAAAGGCAGAGCTCGGCCGTGCAAATGAGAGAAAGGTGACCAGGGGCTCGCTTTCGGTGGCTTTACTTGTTTGCAAAACTCTGGCGCGAATACTTTGGCTTGCACGGGAGCACCGCGGAGGTGAAAAGGCCATTTACCTTGCGTAGTAAAGCCGGCAGCCTTTTCCTGCCTACTTCAAAATAAGAAATGAATGTTTGCTGGGAAGGAATCATAGCTAAAGTTATTAGTGTAAGGAAAGTCTTTGTAGCTTGCGATTGTTCGCCCCATAATTTTTTGTTCGCTGGACACCCCTATTTTAATTTGTCAGGTTAGATGGATACAGCGCGGTTTTATTCGTGTAACGACCTACCATGCAATGGTTCGTATACAACGAAGGAAGCGTAAGGGCACTGTGACGTTCAAGCTTCGCTCATTTTCCCCGCATATATTTACTTTCAAATGAAAATTACCTTTTGTAGTTCCTGAATAGGTCGTATATCGTCATGAGATAAACACCAACGTTTACGTGAAGCGGCAGCAAGGTTTGATTTTCTACGCTGATTGATGTTCTATTGCAGGCGAGGCGCATAGAAAAATCAGTTGATTCCTAAATGAAGATCTTAATTAGCCAGCTTCCTCGCCTGGAAGTCAGTGTTCGTGATTATGCGTACAGCGGATTGCCTTGGGAACATGGGTTTCCACCTCGCTGCCTCCAGCATTATGTTCAGCATTCACACAAATGTTTGAAAATCTTCACTCTCAAGGCTAAAGCCTTAAGTTCTTCATTCCCGTGAAACTTAACTCATCACCCGTTTCCACCGTGTGGGGTACCAGGTGACGGCAGACACCTTTTTCATTAACTGCTTCGAAAGTGCGAATGAGCGGTGAGTCGCACTCCGAGGGAGAGCCGCTCCGTATTCTTTTCCTAAACGGGCACGGCATCACTAAAGACGTCACATTTTGGGCATAATCCTCCAGTTATTGAAGGAAAGGAGCCTCTCTGACGCACGGTGACTGAACGCACGGAGTTTTGAAAAGGTGCTTCGAGAGCGGAGCGATTTCCGGAAGTCTTTGCAGGGGTAGGTCCGCCTACTAAATAACAACACACGCACACATGTGCACGCACACACACACGTACACACACGCGCATTTTTGCACGCCCCCCCCCCCCCCCCCCCCCATACACAGACGCGGTCAGGCGCCCAGGAGCATAAAGTTCAAGGCGCCCTAAAAATGAGCGAGCTCCGCCTCTGAGCGAGCGGAAGACCTTTGAGCACCTGGAGACAGGATTGTCTCAGTGTACACGCGGCGCGCATTGATTCAACGGCGCGCGTGGCCCACTGCCTCTGATATGAGCGTAGTAGTGGCCGCATGCGCGAGATTGCCGCAATCGAACCTCGTGTCTGCTGCAGGCAACGAGAGCTGCGCACCGATGCTACGCACCATCGATCGACAACGACAACGACGATGGTTCGGGGATGGCGGTGGTGGCGGCGGTGTGCCGATGACTACAAGGCTACGGCTCTGGGGGCAAAAGGCAGCGCAGACTGTGGCGGCGGCAACTATGTTCCTGCCCCGATGACAATGGGAGCTGCTGGCTCGACCATCACCACCTCGAAAGAAACAAGCCCCTTGATTGCCTCCTCTCCCCAATCCCCTCTCGGAAGGCGTTCTTCCACGTCATTCCTCCGCTGTGAGCACCCCTTTATTTAGGTCACTCACGATGGCGTCATCTCGGGATCGCACTTTTGCTGATCATACGCAGGAGGAGGAGCTAATTACCTAGGCTGCGTTCACTCGCCGGCGGCCTCTCGCCCTCGCCCATGCCCCATTCTCCGTCGATAAAAAGCGGGAAAGAGAGCCGTCGGTCGGACCGAATCGCCCAATCTATCCGCGAGACCTAGAGCCCTGATCGCGCTGTAACAAACGCACCACCTCGGCGAGTTATTAAGGAGGGAAGTGACAATGGACGCCTCGAAACTCGAAAGGAACCTCCAGCGTCTCACTTCCTCCACAAAATCTTTCCGCCCTCCTCGGGCGGCCAAGCAGGCCTCTCCGCTACAAAGACCGTCTCGATGCACTGTACGCATCAGAGCTGCCTCCGTAGGTGCCTTCGCTTCCGGCAATCTTGTTTCCTCTTCCTTTTTTAGTTCCCTAACAGCCACGCCTTCTTCGCCACCGCTACCGCTGCGAGGGTAATAAGACGGTCCCCGAAACGGCTGTAGGTAATTTAGGTCCTGCGGCGAAACGACGTTGGATAGTAATGGTGACCCTTAAGTACGTCTGCGCATTCCAGTAGCGCTTATTTTTAAGAGACTGCAAGCGAGCGGGATGGAAGCGGCGATAGGTTTTAGTTCGACGATATAATTAGCGCGCTTTTTCCGCTCATCTTCGTGACCCTTTCCTGGATAAAGATACGGCTCTCCCGATACAAGCGACCCAATTAATGGGACGAGAGTGTCTGAAGAAACAAAGGTAATGCCTTTGGTTGGAGCGAACTTTTAGTTCCATTTGCAAGATGGGAATTGCGATAAAGGAGGAAGTAATGAAGTCTGTACCACAGTAAACGAATATGCGCCCGCATAAGGAGATAGACGAGCGGGAAGAGGCCCACGTCAAATGAAACCCCCTCGCGTAGTGTCTTGGTCGTCTGCAGCTCAGGAATGCCTTTGTGCGTAAGCGCTCGTTTTGCCTGCACGGTAATAAACGAATTAAGTTTGCGTAAAGGATCGCCAGTGTGGCCTCGCCTAATGAGCATCGCCTACCGGCCATTTCTTATTCAACAGTTCTTCTCCCGTATGGGAGAAAAAAATTGGGCCCAATTTGCCATTTGGGAATTGCTATCTAGGGGGTAGCATTCATAGTTGGATGTTGTTCGCCTGGCTTGCTATTCAGGCCGCTTTTTCCTATTGTGCTTAAGAGTTCCAGAGACGCGAAAATACCCAGTAAATATTTTCTATAGCACGTGCTAATTCACCAGCAGTAGTGGTGTACTTTGCAACTTAGAGTTTCACAGTAATATTTAGTATGAAATTATATGGTTTGCAAAGCGTGGGGCATGTCGGCTGCGCCACTCTTGCTGGTAGTGGCCGCGAAAGGAAGGAGTTTCGCTTTTGCTTTTTTGTCTCGATTAACGTCGACTGGGCGGAGATGAGCCGACCTTCGCTGTTAAAACCAGCACAATTAAGTTGCAATGCAACTCGAGCTGACAGCGCGAGACAGCGCCAGACAGCGTCCCTTCCTTTTCTTTCGCTTTTGTTGTGCTTGGCTCCGCTTTCCACAACATGAGGTGGGCTGTTTTTATCTATTTTTATCTTTCGCTTTTGTTATGTCTTTATCTTCCCTCCCTTGGGCGGCGTCTTCTGCCCGTGGCTTCTTATTCATTTTCCAGGAAAACAATCCGTCCTGACTGTTTATTAAAGGTGCTCTGCAATTTCTGTTTATATTTTTCTTTTTCTGAAACCAGCCGAATCTAGTTGTCCGCTAAGAATTCTTGAGATGTATGAACCATAACATCAGTGCTATTGGATACTTTGTCTTCCGGCATGACGTTTTGTAATGCACATGGACGGCGATCGTAATTTATTGCCCTTAAAAAGTCATTTCTGCAGAAAAAGCAATGTTGTCCGAGCCCATAAAAACGCAGGCTGCTAGCGAAAAATGTCAACATTAAAAAAATTGACAGTACGATAGAAGAAGAAAAAAACAGGCGTAAAATTGCACACGAGAACTTGAAAGTAGCGCTAAAAGTGGCGAAACAGTCCCTATTTTCCAAATATAAGTATATGATGTAGAACTAAGTCTCAGGTATGCATATCTACCTCGTAATATCCCACAAAGGTAGCTTTGGCCCAGACCTGGATGTGTCGGTGGACACCTCCTGTTGTAGAAGACCTCCACAGGGCTGTGGAATTCATAGCTTGGCACGCGCGTCTACGCTGTAGCGCTCGTCGTCCTCAAAAGGTTCCCGAAAACACGCTCGTTCAGGTATAAAGTACAAAATGATAGCTTTCAGTTATAAAGTACAGCGCAAAAGAGAACAGCCATCTCCGAACAGAGTAAATGTTGACGGTAGAACTAGCAACGCCTGGTGTATATATCGTCTTCTTGTGGCGCGGGAAGCAAGCCAAGCTGTAGAACTCGGTGGCAAACAACAAATTATGCTGTAAGTTCAAATCGCTGCCGCCAATAAACATTTACTAGTGGCGCTGGTTTTAGGAGTCTCCGCGCAGGCGCACGAATGCATTTTTTCCCCTAAGTATAATTTTGCGTTAAACGGTATACATCAACGCTAAAAAGCAGGGTGTTGAAAAGGAATCGAACCGAACCGAAAACCGGAAGCGAACCGGTATTTTTTGAGCCGGCTGAACCCGAGCCGGAACTGAGTCGAAAACATGAATCACGTTCCCTGTTCATGACAAAGCCATTCGACCACCCGTTTGTTAATGACGCGCAGTCAATGTCATTCAGGGGTTTCCCCTCTCACGTCCCGCACTTCCCCCTTCAGACAGATGCGCCCGCTATCAACGCTCTGAGAGTGGTCGCCACATGGCGAAGGGTGTGCGCACTAATGCACTAATGCTATTTTGCTGCTGGTAGCGCATGCAAAATGCAAGGCTGAGCGACAGAAATAACAACATTTCGGCCTTCCGCAGGCGATATGAAATGTCGACTTTGCCCTTCCTTGGTGGCGACTGTATAGGAACATTCAGGCTCCAAGATTGCTGCACGGCGCAACAGCAAAGGCACACGCCCTAAACGTGCCTCCTAGTTGCGTTTTATTAAAACGAGTGCACACCCGGACAGTGGAAATACTTCACAAGTGTTCTTTGCAGGTGTGGTTCACTGGCTATGGCACCGGCAGTGGGTTTTCTGGTGTAGAGAGAAAAAAAACGAAAACGCCTGTGTGTCGATGTTTTGATGTTCCCTAAGCATTCCCAGGTGGCCAAAATTTTTCTGTAGCCCTGCAATGCGCCTCAAATGCAATAGCTTAAAAAGCGGCAATATTTTTTTGACAAGTGTGTTTCCGTGGAAAAACAAAAAAAATCTAATCTCATTTTCAAAGAGAACGATGGTTACAACGCAAAGGTTTCTCCCGTCCAGGCTGCTTCGACCGCATCGGAATGGCGCCAGCAGAGAGTCATCGGATTAATAACGCGAGGGACCGAGGCGCGATTCCGAATGCGGGAAGCATTTTTTTTTAGGCGTTTGATGTTCCTTTGGGGGAACTTATCATCGTCACGTGCTCTTCCGCTGCGTAAAATTAACTTTGCTGTAATGCGTTCTTGCGTACGGTCATGATGAGTAAGGAAAAGAAAGCTCCGCCTTACAAAAAATAAAAAAGGCTCATTACTTATTTTTAAATTATTATTCGCAAAGTTCATACGGGAATAGTTTGGGCGCTTTTTCTCTCCCTTCAGCCATCGAATAGCACAGAACCAAGAGGGAGATTTATTTATCTACAGGTTCCTTTCTTTTTCAGACCCCTCACACAATCATACTTGTCATCACTACGTATAATGCCTGGTATAATACTTACATTCTGAGGACGCGTAAAGCGGACAAATCTGTACCGGTGCTTTCTTGTTTTACGTTGACGTCTGAGATTTGCTTTAGGCGAATCCTTCATGCCATCGCATTACAGCTACAAGGTCATACTTCGTGAATTGTAATCACACAACTGCACAAATTATGCAAGGTGTTTTTGAGGCTTGCGATAAGGAACAACCGTCACTTTTTTTTTGTGAAAGTTGCTAAAAAATTCCAAGATGTCCTGTTTATAAATTGGGTTTCAAAATTAGGGGAAAATGTCGGACTTGTCTGATGAACAGTGAATTCTCCAAATTATACCACTTTTCTTACAAACGCTATATTCGGCCCGAATAATGGAAAAGTATGACAAACAATAGTAAAAAATTGAACTTAGCAGCTTGTTTAGGTGCAGAAAAACAGGATCTCCCATTCTGACAATTTTTTGTAAATGCGCCATGTGTGCAATTTTGTAATAAAAAATTGCTTATGAAATCAAAAATACTTATGTGGACTCATTTAGAAGCAACGAACTTTTATGCGAAAAACAATTGAAACAATTGCTGCAATATCTTGCCTTTGACAGAGTTAAAAATTTCATATTTTGCGCGAATAGCCAAATCCGTGTGTGACCTGAGCCAGTTTTAGGGGTTTTTTTTAGAAAAGGAGAGACTTTTCTCTGCCAGTTAACTTCAGATACTTTATTCCCTGTGAACATAAAGCTATACATAAATATACTTTATTCCCTGTGAACATAAAGCTATACAAAAAATTTTCGACAACATTGAAGATATCTCGAGAAAACACCCCACACTAGTTCCTAGGACGAATAACCTTTGGGCGATAAAGTGGTTGATTAATTGTCACTACGTCGTCTGTTTTACCTAATATCTAGCCAAACTGTATAAAATTGTTTTTGAAGTTGCACCACTGCTATTAGTAAAAAGGAGTATTTTGAATTTTAATTTGTATTTTGTTATTAGGGTCTGTTTTGAGCTTTTAAGCAATATTTTCTTCACTTCGCTGATAATTCAACTTATCGAACCGGTACGCGAACCGGTTCAGAGCTTCCAAACCGGTTCGGAACGTGGTTTACTCGAAACGAAACTGAATTGGAGCGAAACGAATTCCCCGGAACGTGAACCATAACCAAACCCGTATTTTTTTTTGGGGTTTTTGGTTAGGCACACTGCTAAACAGAGGAACAAAATTGTTCATTTTAAATATTCAAACCCAGTCGCGTTGCCACCTCTAATCTGGTCATTCGGTGCCATCGGCCGCATTTTGCCGGAGGTAATGGGCATGAATGAGGAGATGGAACGATTGCCAACAAAAACCCCTTACTTTCGCCGTACATAAATTTAAAGAAACGAAGCAGTGTCTGAGGATTCGGGAAGCATGTGTGGAAAAAGAAAGCTTTGGCAATACAAGCGTTTGCTCTAAAACGCAATAAGTAGGTAAACTGCCGGAAGGACGGGGGAGGAGGAGGAGAGAGAAACGGAACAAACGCCAGAGAGTACTGAAAATTGAAGAAAATGGCAATTGACAATCAAAATATAAAAGGTGGAAACGAAACGTAAGGCAGGAAGAAGTAACGAAAGAAATTTAGCCATACGGCTAATGAAAAAAGAAAAAAAAAGAAAAGAAAAAAAAGGGTTGGAACGCAAACTCAAGCCCGAGGGGGTAACAACATCAGGAGAGAACAGAGGACGAGAACGTCAATTCATTGTTCTTGCTTCGCAACCCGGCAGGCTAAGTATTGACTGGGACCGGCGGGCTCTTGCAGCTTTTTTTGGGCCGATATTGCGCTGAATATTAAATGGTGGGCCGCGACAAATTGGCTCTACGACCGAGTCGCCGTCGCTGCTGCTTAGTAAGCAATTTCACGCCTGTGTACCCCCGTCATTACCCAGGAGACGTATGCGGCGGGTATTCCGGACCATGTCGCCCCTGCGCGTCCCCTCACCAGCGCGCGCGCGCATTTCACTTTTTGTTCCACCCCCGGCGGGGAGAGGTTAGCCGCCCCGACCGTGATAAAGGACCCAGGAGGCCCAAGAGGAGGGAGGGAAGAGGCTGCGGCAATCCGCTCCTCGCAACTAAGATTCGGCGCTGAAGGGCGGCGGGGGGGAGGAAGAGGTAGAGGTAACGTGTTCGGACTCACCGCCGACCAAAGATCGGGGTACACCGTCGCAGGAACCTCATTCTCTTATATACGTCGCCCGGGCCCCCTCTCCTACCCTTCCCTTTTCATTCTACCTCGCTGAACGACACGGCAGGCCCTTTGTTCCCCTTATATTGAGGCTTCATCCCGAGATAACGGGTGGCTTGCGAAAGTCGTTGTTTTCCCGGAGACCAGTCCACATCTTCGTTTCCCCGCCAGCTCGGCCTCCAAACTCCTCTCTGTTCCCTTTTCACTGGTGTTTTTCTTTTTCCTCCTTTCGCTCATCTCTAACTACGTCCTTGTTCCTTTATTTTCCGTTGATGCCTAGGATCAAGGTAGCACTTTGTTTCCTCTCTTTTTCACACAGGCCGCGGCTCGCTCCCTTTTTTGTTCTCCTCTGTATTCAGGCACCCACCTCCCCCTCCTGCACTATTCCCCCCCCCCTTCACCCCCCCCCCAGAAAAAAAGTACTACTCCAGAGAAAAAGAAACTGGTTTAGATTAAATCGAGGGACTATTCGTACTAAAACACGACCGACAATTTTTTTCTCGAACTTCGATATATTGGAACAGAAGGAAGATAATACCAACACCTCCTGGCAAGCAATTTATTAGAGAATACAAAGTAGAAGGAAGTCACGTTATTGCTGTGTGAGGGCAGCCAATGGGTATTTAAATCGTTGTTTTGAATTACGGAATATTTCTTTATCCATTTCCAATTTTGAATCAGAATACGAGTCAATCACCTAGCTGCTAGATTTGTGTCCAGTACGAACATCTCCATAGACGAAACTTAAATACCTAAAAGTGTTCCGTGCCTTCTGGCAAATAATAAATCTATTTCGTCGACGAGAAAAGGTTTTATTTTTGAATGGTCGTCAAAATATGTGAGAAATACGGTAATTACAAAAAAACAAAGCGAATAATTATTTAAACTGACATTTACAGGTTTTAAGAAGAATAAGGTTGAATAATGTTCTGAATATAGCTTCAGAAAAGTCGTGCTATTTCTGATATTAATTTCCGAAACCTAACCCAAATACGCTGTCGTTCCATCTCCCATTTCGGGAAATAGGCCGATTGCATGAGGTAGAACGCTCGTATACCGGACTTTATTTTTTTCAAATGGCGGGAACTTCATGCATGCTTTGAAACTCTTAAAACGTGCGCTAACCTAAAAACAATGGCTCGCTTCAGCGCCGTAGTTTCAACGTGTTTCTTAAAGCAGTAGTATTATATTTTCAGCTACTGAAGCCTTCTTTCCACAACGGCCGCCTTCGCGAAACTGTTGGCGCGCGACGCAGCGTGTAGTTTCTCGTAACAAAGAACTTTCGTACCCTACTTTTTTCGGCAATTCTGACAGCCGTGCTTTAAAAAACTGGCCGCGTATCTGCTGCTTTCACTGGAAATGTCGACTAACGAGGATAGTCGACTGGCGCCCCTGGCAAGTAAAGCCTCCATTCTCTTTCCCGCTCACCTCTCATGCTGTTCCACTCCCGCCTCGTTCCTCCCAAGATAACACGCTAGAGGGTTGCTAAAGTCAATTTAAATTTACCGCGTTCCACTGCTCCATGTCGGGTGCCTCGATGCCAGCGCTGTCATACAACGGAGACGCGCGGGAATAGAGGCACCCTTCTACAAAGTTTATACAACCCCGTTGCCCTACTCTACGAGCGTTCCAAGCGGAACGTGGAACCTATCTAATCGAACCTTTCCTTGCTGTTGCCGTTTGATTTTCTTTAATGCCGCCAGGTAGCCCGGGCAACAGCAGGTGACTGTTTTCTGCAGTTGATGTAGTATCTTATTTTCTATCACTAATACCAAGCATCCGTGAATTTTGTAATAAAGAAACACTGCGGACATCCCTCATGTATTGATTTTATGCCTTATCTTTGCGTAATGTCTTGTTCTTCTTCAAAAATGTTGAAAAGTATGAACATTAATACTGGGCTTAGATATTTAAATTTGGCTGTGGGTATATAAGACTATTGCGCAGATTCAGCTTCACTTTGGCCGGGTGGCTCAATCAAGACACAGACACAGACAGACAGACAGACAGATAAAATTTCTGCGTTTAAGTAGCCCAAGAAAGACTATCGTCTTTAAAATGCGCGGTGCTTTGAACGAGGCAGGAATGTCTGCGAGTCGCACGCAAAACAGGCTGTAAGGACATGGATATTTATGAACGTATTCTCCAGGTCCCTTTCCGCTAATGGAAGACGTTCTCTGCGAAGACGAGTACGTCGGAAAACAAGCCCGGACGAGCACCTATGTGAGAGCATTATCATGTCGGCCGTATTTGCTCAGCGTATTGCCGCGCATCCGGGCCGTTGTGATTGGGGATATAGCTGTTATTGAACGGCCTGAGACGGACCCGAGAGGTACGGGAAATGAGGTCCCCCGCTTGTTTTCCCGGCGGAATATGGCACGCCCAGCACTCCGCACATGCTCTTGCACCATACCTGTATTGCTGCTGCATGGCATTCTCGGGAGGGAAATGTCTTCAGAGCTCTCGCGCACCCGTCCCGGATATAGTTCCATTGATGGATAATTCCTTCGTTATATTTATAATGTTTCGTAAATTTCGTAATCGTTACGTTTATTGGACAGCTCTTGCTGTCTAGCCCAGGTGTACATAACTGCTTCTGGTTGCACTAGGCGTCACCATACACAAAGGATTACTCCAGGCAAGCATATTGCCGCGAACCATGCATTTGGTGTGTTTGTTTATGTTTTGTTTTGGCCGACCGGCTGCGCCAGGCTGTGTTTGTTATGTGTTTGTATCTTTGTTATCCATGGGACAAGTGAAGCGCGTCCCATTCTTTATGCCACACGTGTTATCTCCTTTAATAGGAAGAGTGTATCGAACTAACGTCACCAGCCTAGAATAATCTTCTTTAAACTACAGTGTTCTAAAGGCGATTCGACGGTTCGGGAAACACTCGCATTGCGGGATAAATGCCCGCAGAGCAGGCGCCGTTATCCTTTCGCCGACTCTCGCTCGCGCACGTCACTGTTGACTGCTGCTTCGACGCCTGCGTATTTTTTGAGTTGTTAGGGGGGCACAAGTTCGCTCCAACAAACTTGTTTTTCCTTCAAGCCGACTGCGTCATCTTTGGCTTCGTGACATCGGGTGGAGGTGCTCGGTAATGCACCCTAAACCAAATGCATTGTTCGGGGCAATATCGTCACGTGTCACCCTCCCTCCTCTTATCTCCTCTTCTTAGTATAATAGGCCTGTCGAATATACCGTAAATACAGTACTCATTCTTAGTTTATTTGAAAGAAATGCCCATTTATGTCTCGCTCAACTGTGTACCAGTCCTCAGAGCAGTGTTTTCACCAAATAAATAATAGAAAATATCGAAAAACACTTAAATTACCCCCTGCAGAAAGCCAGAAGCGACATTGTGGTGCCTAAAGCAAAGTAATCAGTGGGCTTTGCCTCGATGTTCGCATTGAAACGATGTGCTTACATAAAAAACAGGCGCTTATTTAATCACACATAGTGTTTACTCGCGGTAGTTTCTGTCGGTTGCTGTAACCGAATGGCCATTTTGATGCGGCAACAAAGAAGCGGGGCGACCACGACGGGAAATGAGCTCATCGTTTTTGCCGCCTCAGAAATTTCCATTTCAACTCACAGCGGACGCACATTCACAAGTTTTACCACATGCTCTTCACTCCGCCCTCCCCTTCAATCTGCAAAAACAACTGGCTCTCGTAACTTCACCCTCAGATGAAAACAATTAAAGCTGTTCCACTTAGCGTGAAAGCTGTCGGAAGTGCAGAGCAGTGATACGACAAAATGGGCGGTGGCGCCGTTATCCGCTCACTGCTACCGCCTTCACGCTCTTCACCGCCCTGTCTCACTCCTCTCTTGCTGAATATGCAATTCAAATTTCCCGCCTTCGCAGTGCTCACGCGCCCCCTGCCTGAAAATGCGCCAACGAGAGTCCTGTTCTTTTTGTGCTTGCTTTAATTTCGTATGCTGGAGCTGTTTTGCCTCATTTTGAACGCGTAATTTTTTTTCTTTTGTGGCTGGAGCCTTTCTGCGTCACTTCGAACGCGCCTTTTTGTTCTTGCGCTGCCGCGTTTTTTCGCTGGCAATCGTAAAAAAAATTCCCCCGCATTTCCCCGAGGGGGAGAATGTGAAAGTGCGAATGCACGGTTGTCGGCCCGCTTGCGGCGCTTGCGCTCGGCCCCCGCAGCCCACCGCCTCGCCGCCTTCTCTTCCATCTCTTCCATCGGGTTTGTAGTATCACGTGTACACCACGCAGTTATCAAGCCGCTATAACGCCGCTGAGTCGCCAACGCAACGCCGCTGACGCCGTAGTTTGAATGCGTTAAAGATATAAGGCGCGTCACTAACACTGATATCAGCGTCGCGTCCGTGGCTTGGTCGGTAGAGCGTCGCGCTGCGGCCCGAAAGTCCTCCGATCGAAACCTGGCACCGGATGCTGTTTCTTTATTAAATATAGAGGAGCACTGCGGACGCCGACGCCGCCGCCGACGCCGGCGGTGGATGGTTTGGGGTCGCTTATAAAGTGCATTCGCACTTAAAACCAACCCAACGAGCGTTCCTAACTAAACGAACGCCAGGGCTGCTGGTTATATACACCGATTTTGCCTGAAATGTACCTGCAGTATTTTTTTTTTTTGCGCTAAACAACGGGGAGATGTATGACATGCGCCAGCGGTTCACGAGATCCGAACGGTAATCACTATTTACACCGCGTGGTTTTCGAAGCCTCAGCGTGACTCCCTGACGTCGGTACACCAGGCTCTACTTGGGTCTGTTATTGTGCTGCGGCGCCTGATTCCGACAGTCGCTTGACATCGACCGCTACCGATCTACGACGACAAGACGAGCCCCCAAAGTTGTCTGCACTTAAAAGGTCGTTCGCCCTCTATCACCCTCACCTTCACAAACTGATAATCATGATGCTAGAAACTGAACTAAAGTAAGAGGTTCGTGGGAAGAACGAACCCCCATGTATCTTTTATTTACGACCGACGACGTGAGTTGGCGACAATTTCAGGCTCAGCAATTTCATTTAGCACTTTACGTCAATCTCCGTGTCACACTTTTTAAGGTTCAAACGCCGCCCTGTGAATTGTTCCTAAGCTTCCGCAGCACCGGAAGAGCCTGGCATGGCTTAAAAAAAAACAAAAAAACTTCTAGGGACTTCCGGGCAACGATTTCCTCAGAACCTAAAAATCATGTTAAAGCAACTAATCCTAGGAGTGGACTTCCTGCTGGAATGTGGTGCAGTGATCAACTTGAAAGACCTTTTTGTTACATTTTCGCACCCTCGGACATTCAACGGCGCAAGAGACCCCTCTAGACGTGCGGTGCGTATCTGCGAAGAAAGCGCTACCTTGCCTCCCCGAACCAGCATGTTCGTTGCTGTAGAGTGTGAGCGATCACCGGTCAGTGGTCACCAGCGATCACCAAACGTTTCACTGCGGCTGTCGCGGCAGGTCTGCGCAGCCCGGGGTCTGGTAGACGTCAGCAGAGGACGGACAGAGATACTTCTCTAGAACTTCAGCAAAGGAACCCCGGTATTTCTCGCACAGAACAGTAGTCGCATTACCCGACGCACTGAGTTACGGAACCCCCCACACAGCCTGTGTTGTCCGCGCTGAATAAAACGGAGAAGGTCACCGAAATGGACGTGAACCCGCACCTGACAATGTCACAACAGCAATAACTTCGTTTATTGACTCGTTCCGTGACTCCTTCGCTGTAACGTCCAAGGAAACGCTGTAACGTCCATGCGCCGCGTCTCTATTTCGTGGAAACTTATGAGGCACAATTGCGCCCAACGAGCATCGTATACTTCGGCCGGCACCGCTACGACTACTACTTTTCTGCTGCAACATTGCGTGTAACAGGTGGGGCGCAGTAATCGGTAACAAATATTGCCAGCCTTACTCGCCCACTCACTCACTCACTCACTCACTCACTCACTCACTCACTCACTCACTCACTCACTCACTCACTCACTCACTCACTCACTCACTCACTCACTCACTCACTCACTCGCCCACTCACTCACTCACTCAATCACTCACTCGCTCGCTCACTCACTCGCCCACTCACTCACTCACTCACTCACTCACTCACTCACTCACTCACTCACTCACTCACTCACTCACTCGCTCACTCACTCACTCACTCGCTCACTCACTCACTCACTCACTCACTCACTCACTCACTCACTCACTCACTCACTCACTCACGCCCGCCCGCCCGCCCGCCCGCTTGCCCGCTCGCCCGCCGCGGTGGCTCAGTGGCTAAGGCGTTGCGCTGGTGAGCACGAGGACGCGGCGGCCGCTTTTCTGATGGAGGCGAAAAGCAAAAACACCCGCCTGTTCTAGATTTCGGCGCACGTTAAAGATCCCCAGGTGGTCAAAATTAACCCGGAGTTCTCGACTACGGCGCGCCTCATCGCCTGTGTAGCGTCGACGCGTCAAACCCTACAATCAATCAATCCATCAAATCAAAACTTTCTTACTCACCCACCACTGTCCCATGGTTCTTCAGAGGGTGTGGAAACGTATAGGATGAGTTCTGTCACATAAAATCGTTATTAAGTGCCCTTTCTCTGTGCAGGAGGATGACCAGCGAATGTAGGCGCAGTCCACGGGCGTTGATGCTGCTCCGCCCGCACCGCTGTCACCCCTGCCAGCCGTTGTTACTTGACCTGGCCCGACGTCTTAGCTTTCTGGGAGAGACACTCTTTTTTCGCTTCGTCCGATAGGCCGTTCCCACTTACCAGTGTCGGCAGATGAAAAAGTGTAGACACGTTTTTTCTAAACCCAGCCAATCTCTCCCCGCTTACTTCCAATTTTTGCTCAGCCTGGAGTTTTTCGCGCATGCGCATGGAGTTGCGCCGGAGGAGTGTTCTAGGGACACGAGACCACCGGATTTTTGTTTTTTTTTGCCTAGCCTTGCATCATTTCGTTTTAACAGTAATTGTTTTTTTTTTGCATTTTGGAACTATTCTTGTTGTGGCATCTTAACTCAATCGTTGCAATGGTGCTTTAATTTTCACTTTGTACAAAGATTTCGAGAAAAAGGTGAAAAAAGACAAATAATAAAAGCCCAGCCGGCATAAATTTTCGGTGCTCTTACGCAGATCACTGTAAGAAAAACAAAACAGGAGGGAGCTCTATCTTTTATTCAAACAGGTATTCAGAGATCCTTACTTTATTTTTGTGCATTCGTTCTGAGAAATGCTCTTAGGTTTACATGTGCTGATCTTAGCAACAATCAAATGGCAGAAAGAATAAGAGCAAAGACCAGTAACAAATATTCCTGAAGCATTTCTACTCAAGTGACAAGCAGAATTGTTGACCAAAAGAACGGGCGAAAAAAAAAAAAAAGTACGGGAGAAATTTCGTGGGAAATGCAAAACAGCGGGTAATGCAAAAGTGTGGCCGCTTTCTGCGATTCCCGGCTCGGAAACGACCTCCATGATAGCATTGCTATGCGAGTTTCTCTCGGCGAGTGCGGCTACCCGGGCAGCCGTCTTCTGCAGTTTCGGTAGTCCTCTTCCTTTCCGTTCCCTTCTCGCCTTTTCTTCCTGAGACAGGGTTGGCATGCCTTGTTGTTACCCGGAGATGCTGCCACTGCCGGCGGCGTCTGCTGTGTGTCTGTTAGGTGGCCATACGAAGGAGAAAGAATCGCGAAACAGAGGATCCAGCGACGCGGACAAGAGCTCCGTCGCCTGCTTGGGTACACAGGCCTTTTGTGCGCTCACAATGGGAAGGAAGGAAGACGAAGAGCGCAATAGGAGAGAAGGCAAAACTGAAGGGGAGAAGGTGAACAGCTTCTTCCTTACTCCATCCCCTTCCTACCTCTCCAGAGCAAGCAACACCGATGAGATGAAAAGGCCCCGCGTGCTAGCCCGTCTCTTGGGGGTGATGCTGAGCTTAAGCGTGGTCAAGTTTTAATAGGTTAAGCCTGTAGCTGCTACTAAAGGGCTTGCTTAGTCGACCACCTTGCGTGGATAAGGAGACAGGTGTGTTTTATGGCCTTTTTACGGGTTAGGGGTTGACAGAGGACGCCGATTCCTTGCCCACCGCCCTTTCATTTCGCCCGGTCGTCCCTGGCTTGCCCTGTTTTCATGGTTGAGTGGAGCGACCCAGGGCACAGGCCGGTGGCAGGAGCTGCCTTCCAGGACAGCGGTGGCGGAGGAACAAGAGCCCAAAGACATGAGCAAAAAATGGCTCTCCGGACAGAGTCGAGGAAACACCGGGACAATTTACCGCGACGTCTTCTTATTCCCTTCGAGCTCTTCTGTACTTCGCTGTTTTTTTTTTTTTTTTGGTCGCTACTAAATCGCGCAGCGGTATTCACCAAGGACGTGTTCCCGTCATCAAGGCAGTGAATGTATTCACTTATTTGATTCTTTTCATGAGCCCGTTAAGCGCTTTTTTCTCACTTTGAGTCATTTCCGACGGGCCAGTGCCGACATTGATTAAAAAGACGCAGGAATGAATTGTCCTACCCATCAAAGTGGGAATGCTTAGGGATGAACAATTTTTATTAAATATATTGTCTATGTATGGGTAAATTATTACAGCTAACTTACTTGTTTGAAAGTCGAATGCGGAAGGAGATCTTGACAAACACACGCAAGAAAAAAATAAACCATTATATTATGAACTGATGACGGAATTTTATCTTGGTGCTTCAGCTTACATAGTTAACCTATAGAATGTATTGACCCCTACGATGCCTGTTCGTATAAAAACTTACTTTTCTGTGTCTCTGCAAACATTTATTGGGGGAAATTCCGAAGATATGGTAAGGAGAAGAGCTTTAAAAGACTCCCTTAAGACATTATTTCGAAATGGAAGTTTAGGCTTAGCCAGAGGGGTCTTCGACAGTTTGTTAAGAATAGTTATTGATTTTGGTGGATGCAAGGACAGTCTAGACATGCGGCAATACGCGATTTTTTATCTTGTCAAAATATAAACAAACGCTTCTTAGTAACGACAAAAGGCATTTTCGTGAGTCGCTGACCCTATTGTCAGACAATCTATAAATGTCGGAAAATTTTACATGCTGTTTGTGAACATGGTTTGTAAATCTTGCGACCGCAAAGAAAAAAGAGTGCAACTAATCCGCTTGCTTCACTCCAAATGATGTCGAAAGGCGATTGCGTTCTTATCGCTTTTATCAATAGGCCACTATAGCAATTGGCCAACCAAAAGAGAAAAAACGAAAACGTTGGAAACAGATTGAGGTCATTTCGATTATGGCAGGATACATGCGTACCACTCGACACAGGGTCACTGTAGGCATCACATGATTGTAGTGCACAGAATGAACACGTTTCCTGCATTGCGACACCTCTTAAACAATTTTCATTGGTGTGGTGTATGCGGCGAGTGTCCCTCAACCGTCTACATGAACATCAGCCGTGAAATATGGCGATGCGCAAGACACCGGCATTTCCATTCCTCAATTCACCATAAATGCTTTCGTATTCACTACATCCTATGGAGCGCTTATGTCGTAAAATATTGTTTCATATAGCGGCTGTAAATTAGTCTGTAGTTGGGTTGTCATAGCCTGGAGCGGTCGGACATTATGCGTATTTGTGTGGGTGTGTCCCCAGAAGAGAGAGAAAAAGAAAACTTTATTCTCTAAACAGCCCCAGTCCGGGCCGTTGCGCCACAGTCTCTTCATTAGGAGACGGCTGATCCGTAGAACTCCCAGAGGTCCACACCAACATGAAGGCAGTGGCCGCCAGACGTTCTTGCGTCGACTTGACATCCACGCCAGGACCCAGGTTCATCCAGTCCTCCCAGGACGCGACGCGGGAACGCAGGTGTGGTGGTAGGTCTGGCGGACGGCACTCCCAGTAAAGGTGTCATACTGATTGGTAGAAAGGGCAGTTTGCAATTGTGTAGAGCAAGTGGGACGCGAAAGGAGGCCATGCATGCAGTGAATACAGGGGGGAGTGAGAAGAGAGGAGAGTAAAGATGGTTGTGTGGTTCGTTTCCCCGAAGTCCGGTGTCGATCAGGAACCCAATCGCCCGGGCTCCGGTTGATTTGGCAGGAGACTGGCAGGGCGATGGTGTTGAAGTTCTTGGAGACGGCGGTCGAATTGACGAACTCGAGGCGTTGAGGTTGATTAAGTGAAACGGAAGTTAATATACAGCTATTTACAGTAGGAAAACTGGGTACATGAGTAATGAAAAGAAAAACTTCAAACTGCAGCTAGACGCTAGCTCCGAGTGCGCACAAATCACTCGAGCTCCTCAACTTCGTCTAACTCTCCTATTCTCGGAGCGTACACAAATCGCTCGAGAAACCACGGCCGAGGCTCTGTGTAGCCGGAAGATCCGTCTAGTTGCCCGGTACGGCGCTGCACCCTAAAATTCCGACGCGATCTTAACCTCGACTAGGGGGCTCACAAATCCCAACCTAGCATTAACGGTCGAGACTCCTTGTCCCGCCGGGAACTGCCCAGCTCAGCGCTCAGACAAGAACGATTTCCAACGGCCAAGTCCGGCCTTATAAAACCTCGGGATCACCCTCTCTCGGGAACGCCCCTGTAGCGTTCGTACACGCGTAAAGGAGTGCCCAAATTCACGTAGACAGCTGTCACTCAGCACGCCACGGAATATTCAATGAGGCGCCGCCACCTCTGGGTCAACGTCACGCTCGCAGACGAGCAGGTGCGTGCGACCCCGCGGGGTGAGGGCGATAGGCGGCGACCGTGCGTCGTGCTGACCGGGGCGCGTTAACAATGGAGGCTCGCGCGGCGCTCGTCCCAACGCCGGTAATCCCACCACCTCCGCGCGTCACGCCGACGGTTCCCGGAATCCGGCGGCGCTGTCTGCTTTCTCAATGGGGGATTATCCCTGTGGTATGCGGTGGGCCAGACAATCAGTCTTCCGTGCGCGCCGTGACGAATTGGCGACGACTGTGGCGTAGAGTCCACCGTGCTGGGCCCCAAGACATAGTGGCGGGTTCTCACGCGCAGCCCGGGCGTCTGGCCACTTAACTCATAAGAGGACCTTACAAGGAGGTTTGTGCTTTCCGGACCACAGATACGGCTTTCACGGGAGAGGGTGAGGTGGGGGACCGAGATACACTGCCTACTTGCGCGTAGCGAGCAGAGATGTTGTAGGCGTGCTTGATGTTGTAAAACGTTTTGAGTGCCAAGGAAGAAAAGGCATCATTGGAAGGAGGAGAGGGAACCGCCCTGTCTAGCTCGCCTCAAGGCTCGCTGTCTGGGGCTAGGGGTTAGCTGGAGCTTGGGGCTCGCGGCTGGCGCTGACCTCCCAGCAACGCCATCGTCCCCTGGATCAGCCACGGCTCACCCTATTTGTGGGTTTGCGGCTGCAGCTGTTACTGTGGCCGCGAAAGCAGGGCTCCGTGGGCGGTTGTCCTAGATCGCTGAGGGGAGTCTTGGCAGTGGAAAAGTGCTGGCGGGGCTCCTGGGATTGGTCAGTGGGAGAGGAGGAGGAGAATAAGCGTTTATTGAGTATAAGTGCTGATGGCAGGGCACTCGCCCGGTGGAGGGCATCCTTATTCCGGGATACCCAGGCTGCGACTTGCCGTCCAGGCCCTCTTGACCAGTTCTTGCTGGTGTCCAAGGTCCGGATCGACCAGACGAGCCATCCACTGCTCAAAAGTTGGGAAGGGGATTGGGGGTAGGTTTTGAGTTTTTTGGCACTCCCATACCTGGTGGTACAGGGTGCCCGGCGTTGGACAGAAATTGCAAAGGGAGGGATACTGAGTCGGGTAGATGGAATGGAGGAGGGTGCTGTGGGGATAAGAATTTGTCTGCAATCGCCGAAGAGTGGTGGCTTCTTCTCTGCTTAATTGAGGATGAGGATGAGGTGGTGGGAATACTCTTCTGCCGAGCCTATAATGTCCCAGGACGTCTGAGTACCGGAGAAGTGGGTCCGTTTTGGTGTCAGCGGAGAACATTCCGTCTCGGGTAATGGCCCGGTGTATGTACGCACGGGCAGCGGTGTGAGCCGCCTCATTACCGTCGATGGATTCATGTCCAGGAACCCAGACGATTTCCATATCAGGTAGCTCTGCAATATTTTTCAGAATGGTCAGTGCTGGTGTAGAGATGCACCAGTGGGAGGTCCACCTGTCCTAGCGATGGTGTTACAGGGGCGGTAATAGATGATAGAAGCAGTGGTGAGGAGTTCGCCATGGTGTAGGGTCGGTGAATATGCGCTGTGTTGTGGGGACGTCGTTGGCGGAGCATCCAGTGGAGAGCAGGTGCCGAATGGTCTTCGTAGCAGTTGGCTCATCGCAGAACGCACATGTGATCGGAAAGTGGGTAGACTGTCCCACGGATGCTGCGCTTGTTTAAGGTCGCTCACGGGCAGATGTCTGCTCGGTTGTCGAGGTTAAGGCATTTCTGGCAGGTTTGGTAGCGGGGTTGAAATATATATGGCCGCGATATTCTCCATTGTAGTGGACGTAATAAAGAATTAGAAAGCCCCAAAAGCGGGGAAAGTGGTGCTGAATTCGTTCATCATTCTGGTGGGAAGGATTTCAGCGTTGTGTGATCTAAGACGTTTTGTGTTTGTTGTAGCTGTTATTATTACTGCTAGAGACCGGAACTTTCGGCACGAGAAATCCGAGTTTTAGGCGTCTATAATAGGCACTGAAAAGTGTCATTTAGGCACACATAGGCGCGAAACGCCATAGTTTGGACATATATAGGCTGAACCCCTTTTATTTCACTAGCGTATATAGGACACGTTTTTGACGGGATAAAAATAGCGTAATTAATTAACTACCTGATGGCGCCATGAAGTGGAGAAATGCCACCTTCGGCGGGGCCCTCTTTAGCGATTCCACAATATTCAATTTATCTGAGCAGGCCGATTCCACGCCGATTGTTACAGGTTTGATTGCATTTATCTACCGAAGCTTTGGTCTACTTGAAGGTTATTGGGAGTAGTTTGAATTTCGCAATTCAGGTATCCAGACACAGAGAATACCGCTGCGCGTTAAATTGTGTGGATGAAAATATCGTTTCTTTTTGACAACATCTTTTCCCTCCCCTCTCCCCCCGATCACCCTGGTACATCATGTATCTTGTCAAGAAAAGATGAAGTGCTGTTATAGACGCATGCTATTTGACATAGTTAAAATTTCATCGGTGGAGATTGTTATTTCTACCTTAATTGATTGTGTATATTGCTTTTTCTCGTACTCCTGAAGCACAGCACGCGCTTTACGGGAATTTATATCGCAACATATTCAGAAACTGAGGATAAAATTCTATAAACGTATCATGGAATTCCAATTGTACCATAGTACAGCAGAGCATAACAAATAGATAAAAGCCAACGAATTGCCCTGAGAAAAATAATGCCTTAGAAATTTTTACTTCACCTCAGCACACCGGAGCATAGCAAAAAGCATCTCAAATATCCTGGAGATAAGCAGGCCTAAGCGATGTGAATTTGTTAATTTGCCGAACCGATTCCATTGAATATTCAATAAATGCTCATTTCTTTTGTTTTAATTTCACTCTAATACATTGGAGTACAACTTATAGATAGAAAGCCGTAATACAACGCCCCCCCCCCCCCCCCATTCTACTAGAAACAAGAATGACTAAGCAGATGTCACTTTTGTTGTCTTTTGCCGATAATCGAGTATACGTATGTTATAATTTATACACTATTTAAATTTGCGTTAAAATGCAGATGGGGCTTAAAAGTGAACTTGCTAGTGTTTTTCTGAAGGGTGCTTCAGCGCTTCTGAGGGTTTTTCTAAAATATATCTGGTCCCTTCCCGATGTTTCGTATAGTTATCACTGCTTGAGGTTAAATATAGTTCTACAGCATGTATTGAAGCCTTTCAACGATCGTATTCCTATATAAATAAATCTAAGAATACGAAACGTCCGCTTTGCATCAAACCGGGCGGCATGTCGACCAACATGAGACTACACAATGGCGCGCGGCTGCGATCAGTTTTAGTCAGAGTTGTGAACGGAGTTGCATTCCAACACGGTGTATACCGGGCGGCCGTTGTAAGGCAACACCATCCCTTCAGAGTACAGCGTTGTCCGTGGCGAACCGCTCGTCAGTGGAACGCCGGTGGTGGTCAGCGCAGTGTTTTTGTGCATGGATTTCTGTCGTTCTGCTGCGGTGCAGCTTGCAAAGCGTAGATAGCCGCAAGAACTTTTTTCAGATGGGTAAATCTTAAAAGTAGAGGCGACCCTTACGAGGCATGTCATGTGTATGATACGCCTGTACTCAGTAGTTACAAATAGCAGACGACTCTCAATGCGCCAAGCTGGAAGTCAAGCTGGAAGTGCAAGTCTGTTACTTCGTGCAATTTTTCTATGCCTGCATGCAGTTTGGCGTATCGAGGAATATATTGCAGCTAAAGGCTCCTACAAAGCCAGTGTGTGCAGCCGATCTAAGAATGCTGCGGTGCTGGCTTTGGGCAGTTGATGACGAAACGGCGTCGTGCACAAGCGAAAGACAAATTTGGGGGTGCCTTCTAAGATTTACCTCAAAACAAAAAGGCTGAGGGACTACGCTACGTAACTTCATTACTTACGGTAGAAACGTATCTAATTTCAAAGAAATACGTTTACTACAGCCTAATTTCATAGAAATACGTTTACTACAGCCATCGGGAATCGTTTACAGAATAAATATTTTATGATTGCTTGTCGTGGAAAAGCACTCCTTTATAAGACTTGCAATTGTTGCTGGCTAGTTGGTTAATGGTTTTTCATAAAACAGTTCCTGCGTGGCTGAAGGACGAGAAGGAGTGTGCCAGAAACCTGCCCTAAGTTTCATAACTGAATGCTGCGATCTAGTTTTTTAGCTGCCACCCACGCTTGAAAAATCATGCACTCCTCCGTCTAACGATGATGATGGTTTATCGCAAAGCTTTCTGAAATGGGTTTCCTTGGTTGCCTTTGAATTTGAACCAGCACGCGGTTTGGTATTTTGATCGCAGCGTCTTTGACTTTGACCCTTTCTCATTCTTTTTCGCACGAAGAAAGCTTCGCGTTCAACCATTGTCATCGTTATATCGAGAGCTGGATGATTTTGCTGTTTAATTTTGCCCTTCCATGATCCCTCTCGAAATCCTAACTGTTTCCAGTGTGTCGGAAATGCGTTCGTGCTGGAGGACTCGGGCTGATGCACCCCTAATTGAGGCAACTAGTCGCGCGTTTTTGGTTTCTTCAATAGGCACTAGGCGATTTTTTTTAGGCACTCGGCCGAGAATACTTCAGCAATCAAAAACACGGGATTTTTTAAACTATCGGTGCCAGCCTTCATTCCACGCAGGTAGTAAAATGAGAAGGGGAGGAGGGATGGTTTGTAGCTTGAGCTGTTATTGCTTGAATAACTTAGGCTCTCGATAAAATGACCACTACAAACGTGGGAGTTCCGCTTCAGCTTTCAGACTCCCATGCTGTCACTCACGAAAATCGGAGGCACAAAGTTCACGGTTACAGGAAGAAAGTGTCAACTGCCGCGAAGTTTCCGCGGCCACACGGTAATTGATCTCGTACGTAAGTGCCTTTCTCTTCAAGGCACACGTATCGAGTTATCCCAGCGTTAAGGGTAGCGAGGAAACCGTAGTCATTGAAACCAGCGAAGATAATTTAAAGCGGTAAAAATGAATAACAAAATTACGCCCACCTTCCCGTTAGGGGAACCCTGATGTGATGCGACGCATCGGGGGGTTTAATTGGCGTTTCCATTGGTTGATTCTCTATGGTCGTAACGTTGCCTTGAGCGTTTGGGTGACGCTGGTATTGGATTGCGTCAATCCACTCGCTGCAGGGACCGTCGCTTCCATAACGTCTTCATCGGAAGAATCAAGCCAAGCACGAAGTCATCAATCGAAGTCACGCGGAGTAGAACGAGAGCGAGCGCTGACTGAACCGCCGCAGCGCGCTACCCGCTTTATATTCACAGCGCCTGAAGGAGAGGAGACAGCGGAGGAGAGTCGCGCATGCGCGCACTTGCGCGACGGGAGCGGAGCGAAGCGGCGAAGCGCGCGCACGCAGCTGCTGTTTATGGTAATGAGACGGAGTGAGAGTGTTCCGCACAGCTGTCGGAGAGAAGAGCGGAGGAGAGTCGCGCATGCGCAGGTGGCGTGCGGACGCCGCCGACGCCGACGCAGGAGGGACATGCCTCAGAGCAAGAGATGCGTCGCATCTAATAATAGTAATACATTTATTCCTACTCAGATCGCGCGCGCCAGGAGCAGAGCGCTGCAAAAAGCGCTCATGCCAATGTAGCCCATTCCCAACCTTATAAGCGTGTAATAAGATTGCGTAGCCATTAGTGCATTTAAAAAGAAGTCAATACTAATAATAATATTTTATTCATAGTCGGATTGGGTGGAGCCAAGCGTAGATCGCTGCAAAAAGCGGTCACGTCATTGTAGCCGATACCCAACTTTAGAAGGGTCCGGCAAGTTTACGTAGCTGTTAGTGCATCTGAGAACCCAAAACATCTCTCTAGACTTCGTGTCACCGCACGTATCCGCTCACAGCACCACTAAACATTCAAAGCACCGAAGCAAACACCGCAAAAACAACGGAAGGCTGCGTAGTCCAATCCACCGGCTCATTCCACTAACGAGGGGAGCGCCGAGCGGTGGCGCCACGCGTCCAGCTGCCTGGTCTCTATGCCGCAGAATGCGAACGTAGAGAGGGACAACGGAACGCGATCCATTTACGCTATTCTACGTTACACGTAAACACACGTGCGCGCATTCCCGGTGGAAGGCCATACCTGGTGGAAGGGTGAGGGAATGGGTATAGGTTACTTTTCTTCTAAGCTGGCACGATTTAAATGATTGTAAAAGGAAATGCTGTGAACTTTATTTGGGGATGGATACTCTAGTCAGGGTGTTTTATCGAATGTCTCCCTCGGTAAATGATTTATAAACTCTAGAGTGAGAATGGGTAGCTTTGTATTACTTCAATATATACTTAAGCACATTCCAGAAAGCAAGCTTCGTTTATTTTGACGCTGATGTCGTCACAAAGATGTGCTTTTCCTAGCGTAGCCTGGTGGAGAGGGCCTGGGTGGTCAGCGCAGGCCAGGGTATCCCGGACAAGAGGAAACCCCCCACCAGGTGGGTGCCCAGACATCAGCACCTAAGGCTCACCTAAATAAAGTTTATTCTTCCTCCTCCTCACAAAACGAAGATTTAGCCTTCTGAAATAGAAACTCCGTGTTTCCCTTATGGAAGAAATATCTATGAAAAGAAGCTGTGCAGTTGACATATTAGTCCAATTTATTACTCTGGTGACTCCAAACCAATTGTGACAAATGCAACTTTTGGTGTCGTGAAAAATGAAATCTGGCACCTGCCAGATCTGGCACCTGCCAGCGGCACCTGCCAGTAGCCCCGCCTTAGATCGATGAGTGTGATGTATTTGGCCGATCCTACGCGCATTATGAGCTCCTGCGGGCAGCCCATTGGGAAAGCGTCAGTTTCCGTTAGCGCATTAAGCGCGCGGTAATCGATGCATAAGCGCACTGAGCCATCCTTTTTGGGCACGCAGACTATAGGATGGGCACACGAGCTCTCACAACGGTATATCAAACCTAGCTCGAGAAGTTCCTCTATTTGCTTGGTCACTTCGCCTTTGAGAGCCTCGGGGATCCTGTATGGGTGGCCGCGCTTGGGAGCGGCCCCCTCGAAGAGCTTGATGCCGTGCTCCCCCACGTTAGCGATTCCCTGTTTCTCCTCGAACAGGGCTTTGTGAATCTCAAAAACGCCTCGCACTCGAGCGGCTGTCGCGTCGTCCAGATGCGCGGTTTTTTCCAGCGCGAGACCGACGTTTGCCTGCTCCGGTTTTACGGTTCGCGGTGTATATTCCACATCCCCAAAGTCAGAGTCGTCGTGGAACATAACGCTTAACGCAGCCACCTCACGCAGGTACGGACGCAGTCTGTTCGCGTGCACGAGTAAACGTCGACCCTCTCGGGTTTGTACGTAATACGAGTGTTCGCGGTACCTTCCCTTGACGGTGTAAGGCCCTAGCCACTTGGGGAACATTTTTCCCGGCCGTTTATCGTCAAAGACTAGCACTGTATCCCCTTCGCTGAAAGTTTTGACTGTCGCGTGCTTATTGTACTGCGACGCGTACAACTCTTGTTTTTTGCTTGCGGTTAGCTCAGCGACGTCAGCCGCAAGTTCAAGTTGTTCTTTGAGCTGTCTGAGGTAATCGGCAGGGGCTTCCGCTAACTCAGCTGGCATTTCGGTCTCCCCTGCCCAACTACCCTTGAGTATCGCAAGCGGTCCCACCGGGTCGCGGCCGTACAGCATCCGGAACGGGGACACGCCGGTGGTGTCGTGGGGCACTTCCCGGTAGGCCCAGAGTAAAAAGGGGACGAACCTGTCCCAATTTCTGGCGTCTTTCACGATCACATGGAAAAGCATGTTCTTAAAGACTCTGTTCCACCTTTCGACCGAGCCGTTGCTTTCCGGGTGGTCGGGAGTCGAGAAACGCGGAGAGCAACCTAGCTTCGCGAGGAATTCGCTCGTCAGCGCGGCTGTAAAGTTGGTGCCGCAGTCCGAGCACACCACTTCGGGTATTCCCGTGCGGCTAAACACGGAAAGCAGTGCCTCGCAAGTGGCTTTGGCCGTTAGCGACCTCAGGCAAACCACCTCCGGCCATCGGGTGCACAGGTCTATTATGCAAAGCGCATACCGATGCCCTCGCGCAGACGGGGGGTCAATAGGGCCGATCACGTCGATGTTGACTTTTTGAAAAGGCAACCTAGGTCGCGTCAATGGCGCTATGGGCACCCGTTCAGCCTGCCGCCTGTCCGATCGCACCTGACAACCGTGGCACCGACTGCACTAGTCCCGAATGTCTGTCTCCATGTTCGGCCAGAAGAAGCTATGCCTGATACGCGCCTTGGTCTTGCGGAAGCCTAGATGACCGCCCCAGTACGATTCATGCGCGAGACGAAGCACGGCGCTGCGGCGCGATTCTGGTAGTACTAACTGCTGTACACTCTGCCCGAGCACCTTGTCTCTGTGGTAGAGCATCCCGTCTACGATGTGCATACCCGCCTTGCTTCTCTCGGCGTCTACCCAAGCCTTGCGTAGCGACTCGTCGTGCAGTTGTTCGACACGGAACTTCTGGACGTCGCTGTTTGTGCCCGGTGCCGAATGCTCGCCGTCTTCTATACTACGGTTCTCGCTTCCGCTCGTCTCTCCTAATGGGGGCTCAACGTCGAGCGTGGGTTGGGAAGGCTGCGATTCTGGCGAACGGGGGCTCTCGCTCTCGGACGCGATTCGCTGGGCTCGTGTTTGTACGGCCTCTACGCGCGCAGCGCTGTCTGGCTCGCCCAGTGGCGTCTTCAGCTTCCCCCAGGTGTCCGCTGAGATCAGACAGTCGGTGTGCGTCAGCTTGTCGGTAAGCGCGCACATCACCGGCGTCGCGTCGTCAATCTCCTGAATGAGCGACTGCCCTCCGAACACTGCCAGCGGTACGACAACGAGTTTCGCTTTGACCTTTTCACCGAATGCCGACACGAGGTCAATGGTGCCGTGGGGGGTTACCAGATCGTCCGGAACGCTGCCCTCCCGAAGAACTGTTATCTCGGCGCCAGTGTCGACGATCGCGTCAAACACCTTGTCTTTACAGCTCACCTTGACCTTGTGTAGTTTTGAGCGCGCGGGGACGAAAGCGTTCGCAGACACTCGCGCTGCTAATCTTTCGCCTGCGGGTGGGTCCCTCCCTTTGTCCACATTGTCTGGGCCCTCTCCATTGGCGTAAGGGCAACGGTCGACGGAGTGACGCCAATTTCCGCAGCGCAAGCAACCGCCCTGTCGGTATGGGGGTGTTTTACCATGCGTGGGGGGCTTGCCTTTTCCCTGCTTTGTGTCCCTTCCAGCCTTTTGTCTGCCCCCCTCCAGATCGGCTTTGTCGGAACTGCCGGACCTTCTACACGCGCTGCCTTCACCTGCTGCTTCCTCGAACGTTTGAAGCAGAGGGGCTAGCTCACTGGCCTTAAACCAATTTTCGCCTTCACGCAGTTTAACGTACTTGGCTGCCTCATCCGTTAGGACAGTTTTTATCTGGTCCGCTACGAGTAGATCAAGAAGCTGCTCGAAGGATGAGATTTTTCGCGCCTCCACATAAAAGTTGAGGTAGCTTTGCAGTCGCGTTGCGAATGACCTCCATGTCTCAGTCCGTCGCCTAGTGGCCGCAAGGAAGCGCCTTTGATACTCTGCCGCTGACAACTTCAACTCGTCAAGTACGACCTTCTTTAACGCGTCATAATCTCGGTGTTGGGACGGAGTCAGACGTGTTGACAAATATGCCACCCGCTCAGAAATCATAGGGAAAACAATCTGCCCCCACAACTCCTTTGGAACCTCATAAGCCTCCAGTGCGCTCTCCGCTGATTCGAACCAGATAGGCACTTCGCTGTCGGTTGGAAACTTGGGAAAGGTACCAGCTAGCAGTTTAGCATAATGCCTCAGACTCATGGGACTGCTCTGAGATTCCGCCTCGCTCACATCGTCTCGCACTCG
Source organism: Haemaphysalis longicornis (assembly GCF_048455015.1). Taxonomy (NCBI): domain Eukaryota; kingdom Metazoa; phylum Arthropoda; class Arachnida; order Ixodida; family Ixodidae; genus Haemaphysalis; species Haemaphysalis longicornis. The sequence continues at coordinate 54,183,751 of NW_027526361.1, read as the reverse complement.
TGACGCGGCGTCGCTCTTAGTTTGGGCGAGCAATACTTGCGCCTCTACGGTTTTCAGCTTCATCTCGGCCATTTTGAGTTGAAAATCCATCTGCTTATCGGTAAGAGGAATGACCGCTTCAGTGGAAGAAGCGGACGCTTCCTTGTTTTGGTCGTCACCGTTCTCCCCGTTCTCGTTCCCCATCTTTCTAGGACGTTTGTCAGGATTTAGGTGCGCAAAGCGTGTTTCCATCCAATTGGGCCGGCTCAGGCAACAAAGAGTGCGGCAGAAGTGCCAACCAGGGGACTCACCCGGAGCCGGTGGTGCCTAGTTGAATCGGTGGTGGTTGATCGCTCCGCGTTGTCGCTGGGTGGGCGATCTTGCGCTGGGAAGATCTTGCCGCTCCGCCGCCGAGGGTGTGACGCTCGTGCCGTCTCTCTTCCTTGCCCCTTCGGTGGAGCCCGGGAGTTCTTTTGATGGACTCGAACTGCTGTGGATGACGACCCACCGACGATCTTGCTACTCGCCCCCGGAGGTGAAATGCTCGCGCCGACTCCCTGCGCTGTCTCCTGGTGAGGCTGGGGGGCTGTAGATTCGAGCCGTACGTGTGCTCCCCCTGAAGGAACGGCCGGGACTCTCTCGTTGAGCGGTGCTCCTCTCGTTCTCGTTGTCCTCGCAAGTGGACTCGAGCGTTTGGTGATTCCTGTTTTGTCGACTGCGCCAGTAATTTTCAGGTCTTCTCCGTACCCAGGAATGCACCGCGGTGTCTCGTGTCGCCGTGAGGGACGAGGCAGACTCGGATGTCCAAGCTATGTACAGTTCATGTACAGGAATTATTTACAAGGCATATACAACGGGAGCAGAACTAGCCCGCAGTGGGGCTTAGAAGATTGCCGGTGTCTAGCCGGCGCAGGCGGGACTCTCCCCGTGACCTGCGGCAAGTTCAGAGCAAAAAGACCCCATCCTCTCGCCGGGCTCGACATAAATACCCTCGGTGAGGGAAGGGGAAAGGTTAAGAAAAACAAGAAACGGCAAGGCCGGGTACAATACTCCCCGACCGAGCAAGGTGCGTTCGGAGAACCTCCACACGTAGTCGTCGCCGCCAAACTTGTCAAAGGGAGCGGCGCCTTTTTGTCCCGCGCCGGACACGACCCTGCTCGTTTCCGTAGGCGCCATGCGTCGAGACGGCCTAATTGTCTGCGGCACTCCGAAGGGTGACGGCCGCCTCCGCGTCTCCGTCGCTGGGGGGGCGCCCGCAGTGCGACGACCTCCCTGGTCAAACCTTACAGCCATCCTACCACAAACATTTCTGCATGAGTGCTACAAAGCATCGGTGGCGGGAAAAATGTCTCATAAAAACGGAGTGTTCTTTTGCTAGCTAGGTTTTTGTCACTCCGTTCGTTATTTGAGCGCTTATCTTCGGAGTCTGAGACCTGAAAATTAAATAGGCTGTGGTTACAGAGCTGCACACGCCGAAATCAATGTCTCAGTTTAGAACGGTGGCAACGAAGAGTGTGGATTCAAAGTTTTTCACACCATAATGAAAATGAAACTGATAAAAAAAGAGAAGCCAAAAATACACACAGTATCAGCAGAACAATAAAAGCTGCCGTCCAAATAGCAAGGAATTCACTGTCATTTGCACTGCCTGTTGGCTTCCTGCGACCACCGGATGGATTACATACGTACATCATATACATACGCGCATACATACATACATACATACATACATACATACATACATACATACATACATACATACATACATACATACATACATACATACATACATACATACATACATACATACATACATACACACATACATACATACAAACATACATACATACATGCATACATACATGCGTGCGTGCATGTCTGATTTTGCGATGAAATCATGCTGAGCTACACTGAGTGATCAGTTGGTAAAAGATCAAGGTATATTACCTTTCATTACACTTGTCATACCTTAATTACCTTTCATTTCCGATGTCCACGCCTTGTGAACACATTTACGACCATCATCAATCACATATTTCATTCTTTTCCTCTTATATCTAACCCCATTCAATCACAAATTCCATTCCTTTCCTCTTATTTAAAACTTTCTCTCGTATCGGTAAGATTCTTTCTTCCAACGAATCTCCCTTTCCGCATACATCACATGTTTTTCTTTCTCTTCTTCCTGCATACAGTAATAATATCCTGACTCAGCTTCTCGACCGAAACATCCTATCATAATTCTCTTCGATTCTTCCAACCTCAACGCATCCCGTGTTCTCTCTTCTACTTTTTTTCCCTTTCTTTCGCCGCACATTTTTTTCTTCCTCCCTTTTTGGCGTCACACCTTCCTCCGTTCTTGTCATCGTTCGTTTCTTTTCACCAACATCACCGCTCTATCATTTTTTAGATCTTTTGTCAATTATTTGTTTCTTCCCTCATTGTCTATTTTCTTTTGATGTTCATTCTTGTGGAGCTTCATCCGCATCTTTTTTTCCCCTCGAATACATTCTCCCTGGCCGCCCTTTTATCATTATTCTTGACTTGCGAAGGCGAAAAGTTTATAAGGAGAAGAGCTTTTGTGCAACCTTTGCTCCGCAGTATTACTCTGCCATCTATTGCAGGATATTGCACACACGTGTGTGCAACGGCGCCATCTGATGATAGTCCGCGAACAACCAGACGGCGACGGAGCGTCTCTTTCTGGAAAGACCCACCAGGTCGGGCAGCTAGCCAGAGGCCGCTAGAGTTTCTGTATACAGGGTGTTTCAGGGAAGCCTGACGGTGGTAAAAGAGGCTTTCGCGGGTAAACTTGTTTTTCATGCGTGAAGAAGTCAGGGGCCGTGGCTGGGTAAAAAAATGAGTTTAAATATCTAGTAGGGGAATAATTAACCAGTATTTCGCATTAGCTTTTTAAATCTTGCAGTTAGGGGTCGGATTGTAATGCGGAAATTTTAGAGCATCATCAGCCAACTAGATATCCATCCTTAGATTCGCGAAAATGCGATTACCTGCAGAACTAGGGGCTCGAAACTTCAGTCCTCTGCACGCGCGCGTCTCGAGCTCAGCGGCTGCATAGCGCCGCAATGCCCCGTGTTTACGTCAGTCAGAGCTGTACACGCCACATGTAGGGCACGCTACTCTCCTTGCGGGCCAAAGATTAAGCGCGGCGTGCGTGTTCCGTGCACAGCTCCGAGTGACGTCAACACGGGGCATGGCTTTGCGGCGCTCGTCAATGCTAATATGCACGGTAACTTCCAGCTTTGCCACCGGACTGCTTGTGTTCGAACACTCACCGTACGCTACGGTAACGACCGCACCGCCGTATACATGAATGCAGACTCCTACACCGGACTCGCAGGCCACGTAGCCTGTGTGGTTATGAATGCTGGCAAACCTTCATAGATACCGCCGAGGAAACAGCCATTGACCTAGCCGCCACTTTTCACACTAAAGCAGTTACTGTTCGTACTGATTCACAGACAGCCTGCCAAAATTGCCAGACTGGCAGCATCTGTTCATCACCATACGTACCCGCACTATCTTTTCGACTCCCCTAATATCTGCATCATCTGGGCACCTGGACACGCCGCCATCCCAGGCAAAGATGCGGTCCTTAGCGCGTCGTTCCCTTGGCCACGGTGGCCTATCTCCACCCGCACAGCGCCAACCCAATGCACTGACTGGCTATACAGTGATGGTCTCTTATTACCGACAAACTCGCTGCAACCTCCCATCACCACACTGGCGCCTCTTCTGGGAGGAAGCTACAACTTGGCGGTAACTCCAGACGAAAGCCTTGCCTTATTCTGCCCGCCTCGACCTTATCTTTTCCACCCGGCACACTCCCCTCTGCGCTTACTCTCATCAGCCTGTCTCACTATACTACATAGTATGGGCATGCCAATCCACACCACATTTGCCCCCACTTTCTAACCATACGTTCGAGCAGTGGAGGACTTCCCTGGCCAGCCCTGACCCGGATACCCAGCCCAACCTGGCGCCCTGAGCGACATCTTGGGGAACAGCGCGAACTAACAGGGACACAATAAGAAAGAAGTGGACAGGACTAGCGCTGACTTTCAACCCGATTTATTGGAAAAGACGTAACTACTTATACATACACAAAATCCTCCTCCCCCACCACGCCACGTGCCCACACCAGCCAATGACATACTATCACGACCAAAACACTCCACTGTTGACACCGCACCTTTTTTAACACTGGAACACCTTATCGCGATGACCACTCCAAATAACCAAATTCTTTTTCGTGCAGGACAACTGATGTTTCACTGATACAATCACTCCCCCACTTTCTGATGCAGTATGATTCCATCAACTCTCTATACGCCTCGAGATTCGCGATCGCTGCGCCGCCTGCCGCCGCTTCTCCGCGGCGTTTGCGGGATTAGCGCTGCGTGGCTGATAGGTGGTCATGCAGTGTTTTGGTTCTCTTTCGCTTCTCTTTGCCTTTCCGCGCTCTAAACAACTTGTTATGGTGACGTCTGTAAGCTAACTGGACGTTTAGGGCACTTAAAAAAACAGCTGCGTCTTGGTAGAGCGCTCTAACGCCAGCAAGAGCTACCCGGGGAGGCGGTTCTGCGCGCTTCTTGGCCGCTCTTGCGGGCGTCGGCGATGGCAGCAGCATATCACCGCTGTCACCTTCGAACACGTCAGCACAAGTGAAATCTATTTATTGTCGCCTCGTTTAGACCTGATATTGGCACTGTAAGAGGTTGGTTCGTTTTGCAGCGCTGACAACAAATGCGGCTTTGCTTCGAGTATGTACGTCGTAGAAAAATTTGTTTCGGGGACGTGATAACCCAATAGCTGACAAAAACTTGTGCCTTTTATGGGAATATAAGCCACGCGAAAATGTTAAGTACACTGAAAGGCTGTGCATTGTCAGATATGTGCCCACTCATGCCTTATAGTAAGAACCAAGGTATATGTTAATGAAACCACGGGAAAATGAATGGTCTGCAAACAAGGAATAAATAGAATAGTCGTACGGGAATGGAGAAAAAAACCGAGTGCAGCTTCTGAAATGCTAAAGACGTTTGTTTGAGCAAGGTAGTATTCACCAAACCAACTAGATGCGAAATGCACTAATATTTCGCTAGACATGGGGGGGGGGGGGGGAAGGGGGATGAGGAGGAGGACGCTCAACTATCGTTGTTTACAAATGAGGAGCGAAATCAACGAATGATATGTTTAAATAATCACACACACAAGCTGCATGTTCACTTTTCGTTTGTTTTTCGCCTTGAAAAACGGCTGATCACTCGGCGAATTCATTTTTTGAAGAATACAGAGTAGGCAGTTCACAAGCGATACGAGGTGTCGTTGGAAGAGTTGATTGATTGCAGGGTTTAACGCGCCGACGCAACGGAGACGATGAGGACACCGTAGTGGAGGGCTCCGGATTAATTTTGACCACCTGGAGAGACTTAACGTGTGCCGAAATCTCGTACACACGGGCTCGTTGGAAGAGTGTCGTATCTTATAGGGGTCTCTGATTTCGGTTTATGCTATAGATTCTGCAGTCTCCCTGTGTCATGACTCATATGACGATGTTTCGAAGAAGAGTTTGGTCACGGACGCGGATTACTCTATAAGCCCATCTTCGCGCTTCTCTTGGAGGATAAATGTAACAGATGAATCTTTGCGAGCGCTCACATAGGGACAAGACGACCCAGCATTAAATTTGTCGTCGTGTGCTGACTCCGGAGTGTAATTTTGCATTATCCATCGTACTTCTTTGGTACAATGCTTGTGAAATTTATGCCGCATTGGCTTGTTGATGGTACTGATCAATGTCTGATATGTGATATTGGCAGGCGTAACTTGCGTGCTGTCAGGTATGAGTGCTCCGCTAGATTTTGTAAGTGCACAAAGTCGATTTGCATCATAGTGTGTATGGCCGCAACATGACCATCGGAGGAAACACTGCTTACGGAGACATTGTCGCTAAATTTCAGGGCAGCGGAATTGCAATCAGCTGCATGCAAATGCTGGCTTCGGGACGCCGACCTGTGACACACGCCCGGCGCTCATATAGATCTCACCAATCTCACTAAGATCGCGTCATAAACGTTTATACTCTCGTGAACATACCACGCTTGCAAACAGAGTGCCTGATCCACGTTATTCCGTATTTCGAACGCGGACAAACGCTAAATCGCTGCCTTGAACGAGCCCCAAAAGCAACGGCGACAGGGGGGAGCGGGCCGGGGACTCCCGCGCCTGCTTTCGAAACGGGCCGCTAGGGGGATATCAGTGGCGCCCCTACAAGCCGCGCTCGAGGCGTATAGTTGGTGACAGCTTAACTCTGCAGCGGCTTTTCAAGATCAAATGGATTTTGTGTTCATCCGCAACCAATGGCGTCTCGCCGTTTGTGTGACGTCTACGACGTACGTTTGAAAAGAGAACTACTTCCAATATGGCCGCGGTCGCTTCCCCACCGCTGCTGCGCTGGCGAGCGACAACGAGGTTGCCGAGAACCAACAGCTATGTAGGCGATTTGTGTTACGAATGTGCTGTAGTGCATCAAGAAGCCGCTTATCGTTACCTGTCCCGTGTGTGTCTTGCCGCGTCGTGGTTTGTACGTACGTGAGAAAATCGTGGTGGCACTGGTGGGTGTTTTACGTACTCGGAACGTCGTCAACGAACTCGATCTGAGAACGGCAAAGCATCGAAGCTGCATCTCTTGCTGGTGTGATTGTGAAAATTGTGTCGGTGTAACGCAACCTTTGTGAAGAAATAATGCGATTTGCTTTCGTCTACGGCAGTAGCGGTGACAAGTTGCAAGCGTTTTCGTTTGTTGCTGTGAGCATAGGCTGCGCCCGATGTTGAGCGCAGGCCTACGTGGTGTCCGTCCGGCCCGACGCGGATCGTGCAAACGTGTGCGGCGTGTTTTTTGGCCGGATACGGCCGCTCGTACAGCCGAACACGTTATTAAGACGATTGCCAAATCTTACAACGTAAGGTATCTTTCCTTGCCGATTCGCGCATTGCTTTAGCCTGCCGGGGTACGAACGAAGCAGCGGTGTGGCGTTTTTTTCCCCCTGGCGTAAACAGGTATGATTAAACCATTATTGCAGAGACTCGCGAAGAAGTAAACGTTCGTGCACAATTATCCGAGACTGGGTTGGGTAGCTTTAAGACAATCGGTATGAACCAGCCTTCCTGCGAGAGACGGGTGTCTATGGCGTTCTGTTTGTGCCAATGGGCACATTATCGAACATACAAAAGTATGAACGAGTGCGAGTATTGTTGAGGTAATCAAATGTGGTTGCGTTTCGTTTCTTGACTGTCATTGGTTGGCCCTAATAATCAGTAGCATTTTTGAAACGTATAAGAGGGCTCGAAACATCGAAACTGCATGATTGATGTATTTTGAACCACGCCGTTGAAGGAAGCCGGAAATGTGTGGCCCCGCAACATGACCACCTAGTTTTTTATACATTGCCAAAAATACACACGCGCGCAGCTTTTTATTATGTCTGCTAAGCTTATGGTGCGTATGTTCCCATCGCTACACTAAGTGGCATCAGAGAAACTGACTATGCATGTACTGAGGCTGCGTATTTCGTGTGCAGTGTGAAATTTCTCATAAGTGTCGTGAGCTGTTAAAGTTGTTTTGAAATAGCTGAATGCGTTTAGTTGTCATGAACCAATAGTTTATCTTCCCTTTATTTTCATGCACTTTGTGTGATGGGCTTTATGAGTTATAAAAATTTGTCTGTTGCAGCTGTGTTTCATAGTGATGGCTGTAGTTTAACGATTGCATTTTGGTGCTTGTGCAGTTTAAGTTTCAACAAAGGGGTTACTGTGTATTGGCAGACATTCAGATTTCAAGTGTCTCAGTCATGATAGACTGTATTATACAGAGTGGAGGACATGTTTGAGCGTCTTATCATGGAGCATACTTTAATTTAGATTGAACACCGCTTCCCACTTTTAGATGTTTTTATTGTTCCAGCAACTGTGGAGAGCCTTCAAACAGTGACTGGAGGTGGTTCAGGTTGAAGAGCTGCAGTAATAATTGCTAACACTTGTGTATCAGGTAGAAACGAGGTAGGTCACCCCTTCAGAATGCTATGTTCATACTTTTCAAGCATGCACTGTTGATTCTAGTTATACAGCTGCAAGAATAATAGAAATCAGTGATACGGCATATCAAAATGGTTCAACTTCAGGCCTCCAGAGTGTCATGTCGCTGCTTTCTATGCGCACTGTTGCTTCCGGCTGGTTCAGACACAGTAAAAATTGGAAAAACTTACTCAGCAGGTCGCAACGATTTTACGTCACTTCTTCAAGATGCTATGTAACTCCTTTGCAAGGTTGAACTGTTCCTTCTGACTAGAAAGCTATGGTAAGAAGTGAAAGCTCTAATAAAATACGTTGGAATGTGTTTATGCCAGGCCTTCAAGCTGTGATGTCGCTGCTTTTTATGCACACATTGTAGCTTCTAGCCATGAAGTTGTGGTGAGGGTTGAAGACACTAACATAGTACGTTAGAATAAATTCATGCCACACTTTCAGGCTATGAAATCGCTGCTTCTCTCGCACGCACATTGTAGTTTTTGGCCATGAAGTGTGGTGAGAGTTGAAGATGCTTATGTAGTACGTTAGAATGAATTCATGCCACACCTTCACGCTGTGAAGTCACTGCTTTTCACGTACACACTGTTGCTTTTGGCTTTAAAGCTACATTAAGCATTGAAAACACTGGTGCTGCAAATCAAAATGGATCCAATGTCAGGCTTTCAGGTTGACACTTTGCTGCTGCTGGCTGCAAAGTGCGGTAAGAATAGAAAATGCTTGTGCAGTAGCCCATGACACCTTGACAAGGGGCAGTGAGAATTAAATATTTCTTCTCCCTGTTCCAGTTTGGTGATCTGATTGGTTGCAGAAGTGGATAAAATGGAAATGCTTGCATGGAGATGTCGGCACATTTTTAAATAATTCACTTAGATCTCACGTTCATACTCATATTATTGGGCCTGTTGAGTGTGGTTGTCTAAATAGGTGCAGTAAGAATTGAGTGCACTTGTATAGCTGTTCGTTCAAGTTTCGTATGGGGCAGTCAGTGTTCGACGTCACTGCTTGGTGTACATAGGGGAAGATTATTGGCTTCTGGAAGATTATCAGAAATTAAAATGCTTCCGCAAAAGCTTGACATGACATGGCTGCAAAGCAACTACATGTTGAACCGAATATTTTCTTTATGTATGTTATTTCAAAAGCCTCACCAACAATAAAAATATCTTCACGGTAGGCTGCTGCACATCAGTGTAAAGCTAATGAAAGTTGAATGTAACACAACTTGGAAACGAACTTCGGACGGATGCATTTGTAGGTCACTATTCGTTTTTTTCCATAAAAGCTCGCAACAGTAATTTTTTTTAGGTGGCTGCTAGTGCGTAAGGGTGTTTTTCTATCAATTTTCACCGTCAGTTGGGGTTCTCTGCGTTATCATTCCACTGTAAACTGCGCGGTGGTGAAATGACACTAAAGAAACGCCGGCAGCTCTTTTATTACATCGCCGCGAAACACCTCGGAAATGGTCGCCTGGATTGAAAGCATGACACTGTATGCTGTCAATCTAACCAACCGACGTAGAGCGTCTTGCCACTCGCGTGTCTCGTGAAGTAGAAATGATTAGTCTTGTAACGTTTCACATCCCGCAGTTCTCTGCTCGCGCCATACGGTGTTGTCGTCTCGTTTAAGCGGAACAAAATAACGCTTGTTTCTTCGCACCTACAGCTGATTTCGCAAGGCACGACGCCTTATGCGGCATCGCGACCTCCACGGTTGCGTGCGTCGCCGCGATAGGTGTTTGCAGTGCGTCACTACGTTCGAAACAGTCGCATAGAACAATGCGTGGCCCGTTGATATCGCGGCCGATTTCTGAAAGACACCGATGAATTTTCGCCGCTGGTTTCCTTTTCACCCTGGGCTTACACAGTCCGTGCACTGTATCCAGCCATTGCGGCGACGACCCGCCCCTTTCTTCCACCCTGCGTTTACGACGCTTGATTTAGCGGTGATGATGGCTGTGGAAGATATTGTACCGACTACATTTCTTGACAATGATTGCACACGCGAAGTGAAGAAATAGTCGAACTGCGACGAGCCCGACAAAATATAACGACGACCATTATGTTGATTATGTTTTTCCAAGCAGACGACGGCTAAGCGACGTGCAGCGGTCGAAATTCAAACTATTCAGGCCCAAAAAATCGTGTGGGCGTTGTTTATATGTTTATTTCTGTTGTCTAACAGTAAAACAATCACATATAGCTTTGATTTAAGTATAAAATACACCGGGAATAGTTTCTATCAAGAATAACCTTTGTTTTAGTGAGTAATTTTTTTTTATCCTGAGCCAGTTTTCAATGAGGACGACTTTTTCTTTTTCCTGTGAAAATCATTCATTCTTCGGAATGAAACATATATAAACGACATCATAATCAGATTGTTATACTGTCAGCCGCTCATATTAGTAATCATGGGTATAAACAGCTGCAACATAACGAACTATTTTTTCTAACCGCGGAGAGTCAGCTAGCGGCCAAACAACGCTTGTGGGCGGAGCTGCACTCTTACCCTGTCATCAACTATAGTACGCCTGTCTTTATGCTTAAACAGGATATCAGTCTCGCGGAAAAGCGGATAGCAATGGTGCTTACACGTGCGGGAATGTTCAGCCAGACGTGCGTAATCATTTTTTTTAAACTTGTTGCGATGCTCCAGTAATCGAACGTTTAGGCAGCGACCTGTCTGACCAACATACACTTTTTCGCAAGATAAAGGAAAACGAGAGCAGTGAACGGCACATTTCACGTGCAGTACTGCACATTCTGCCATGTCTGACAGCTAAAAACAATATGTAAACTTTCCAGGAACGTGTTCTTAAAAGATGTAATAAATAGCGAATTTCAGTACAATATGTCTTTCACAGCAATCCGGGGAAAAAAATTGTTTTGCTATTGAACTCTTGCCTCCTGTCATACCTTCTTATGGGTTGGATGCATGTTCCTTGAAATCGGGGCGGCAGTGATATGTAGACAAAGATGAAAAATACATTTTTAGCGTCCTGTTCTGTTGTGACTTCATAACCCCGTTTCTGTAGAGTGTCTTATCCTCTTGGTGTGTCTTAAACGCTTTGACCAGCTAGTTTTGTAGTTTTCATCAAATTCTTCCTAGGTCTGGCATAGACCTAGTTGGAGAAAGCTATCCGTACAGGCAGTGGGAGGGGGCCTAACCGGGTCAAGCTTGTAGGCTTCTCACATCAACATAATAATCCCCTTGTTGTTGCTTTTAGATCGACAAAATATCTCCCAAGCAACCTTACTCGTCAAAAGCTTGATAGACCATTTTCCTACAAAACTCAAAGGCACGCGATAAAGTAACAACCGCGGCACATGAAAAGCGGGTCTCGTAATGTAAAAAAAAATACACGGCCTAAATGGAAAGTGATTGTGTTATATCGATATCGTACAATCAAGGAAAATTGAACACGAGGGTTGAAACCGTTATTTGTGCATGGCATTTCACAACAGTTTTACCTGCAAAGCGTGTTGTGACTAAAGCAAGAGCATTCAAAAGATAATGGTGTTCCGCGGTCCTCATGTGCTCTATACCTGACGCGCACGACATTCCCGGCAACATACGGACACGTAAGGGTCAAGTATTTCCGGGAATTTTCTCTCCCTGCGGAGCCTTGCGTTCTCGAGCGTGCGCAAAGTGATAATCATTCAAACCACCGGGATTTTTTAAAGCTGCTGAGCACAAAGACGCGGGTTTGATTCCCGGCCGCGGCGGCCGCTTTTCGACTGGAGGCGAAAAGCGGAAACGCCCGTGTGTACGAGATTTCGGCGCACGTTATAGATCCCCAGGTGGCCAAAATTAATCCGGAGCCCTCCACTACGGCGCGCCTCATAGCCTGCGTTGCGTCGGCCCTTTAAACCCTACAATCAATCAATCAATCAATCAATCAATCAATCAATCAATCAATCAATCAATCAATCAATCAATCAATCAATCAATCAATCAATCAATCAATCAATCAATCAATCAATCAATCAATCAATCAATCAATGGATTTTTAAAAGAACCACGCATGGCTTGTAATAGCTGCCGTAAAGCTGTATTGCAGAAAAAATCGCGTTCGTTCGTGAACTGTTGGTCTGATCCCTTTTCAGTGTACCTACCTGTACGAGGTGCGTAGATTACACGGTGTAGGTATTCACACTAACTGACAGAAACGTGGCTGTTGTCGCATCGTCAAGTCACAAAACAATGAAAGGCTCTCGGCGTCCTTATGTCTATATCTATACTTTCCTAGCACTACTTGATCCACACAGCACTGCATTGCTATTATAAGGTAAGCAAAACAATCTGACAGCAAAAAGGAATGTTCTGGATGCACATTTTTTGTTCATTTCATTCCTTGTGGTAACAAAGCTGAATCCTTTTCAAATGCACCAAGCATGCCATTAGGTTGGAAAAAACTCAGTGTGGAGGGTATCTGAACTTAGTGCAACTGGTCTGCAGCCATTTTTATCGGTTTTCTCTCATATGGTTAGTGCCAGCAAAGTCTGTTCCTCCCCCCCCCCCCCCAAAAAAAAAAAACAAAAAAACAACAACATGCCCCTGTTGAAATATTTTAACAGCATTATGCATTAATTGGTTGAAACTAAATAAACGCAGCGATTTTTTTTGCCAAACCTCATCATGTGAGCTACAGTGCAGTGGGAATTCTATTTAAATGCGATACAATTTATTTTTAGGAATCAGTACGCTTCCACGCCAGTGATAATTAATCCGAAGTTTCAACTCAAAATTGTAAAATTGTACCATATATGTCGCGGGCTGTTCAGTCACGTGGCAAGCGAAAGCTTTATATGGACAAGAAGCATAAAAGAAAATAACCAATGAAGCCAAGTTCGTGAATCGAATTTGGCGCGATATTTCATATGGCCTTGCAGGGAAGCTTGCCCCGCGGCGTGGTAGCGCCACCTTTTGGCGTTGGTGCAAGACGCTCAGTATAGATTTGCGCCGGCGCCGTGAAGTGGCGCAAATGCCTGTGAGTGGGATGCATGCGCTTTGAAGTTGTTCGCGGGCATTTAGGTGAAAAAAAAAACCATTTCGGTAAAGAAAGGATCAAAGATATGTCTGGAAACTTCGAAAGGGCGTCGAGAGACGCGCAGAGAAGTGAATAGTGCGGCAATAGAACCGAGGAAGTAAACGAAAATGATGTACACAGATAACGAATTGGAAAGACCCAGTGTCCGGCCCACTGCCGGTTGCAAATGCAGCAGGGTATGCATTATTTAAGGCCCAAACTTTGCCTTCATCAGGGATATTTTTACTTAGAGCAATTGATCCACGAGCTGCCAAGTTTTTCTTCGAGTTTATTAGCGCTTCTTTGTAAGTTTTTTCCGGGATCCTTATTCTTTCCTACCCACATAAACATAAGCCAGGACTGCTACTTTAATTAAGATATAAGCGGTCACATTCCTGTTCGGGTTTTGCGTCGAAAGTATGCAAGCACGGAGTTCTTACCTCGCGACTTCATCGGTTTACCATCCCTCAACAGGCCAATAAGGTGAGCTGTGAGCGAGTTAACTTGGTTTGACCATCAGAGAAGACAGCTTTTAGTGTATACATATAAAACTCTTGCTGCTGTACTCACAGTTCAGTCCTTTGAAATTAGGGCAGAACAATTAAAAGGAAGTGCATCGGTGTTCGCATAAGTCACTGCTCGTGGTACCGGAAGGCCTGCTAGGTCCGGCAGAAACGAGGAGCACGTTTGCATATTCTGTCTGACGAAAATCAATCAATCAATCAATCAATCAATCAATCAATCAATCAATCAATCAATCAATCAATCAATAAATAAATAAATAAATAAATAAATAAATAAATAAATAAATAAATAAATAAATTGATGGATTGAATAATGAATTAATTACTTTTGTTACGAAAATAACGAAAACTCGATACGGGGCGTCTTAACATTTATATAGATGGATGCCACCTGCTAGAACGAAGTCCCGTTAAGAGGCAAAAATTTTGTGCCCTTTTCCTTCCGAACTATTGACGCGGCCGTAATCCAATGTGATTGTAGCCCTAGCCCATTTCCATCGAACTTGTGAACACCGAGAATAGAAAGACAAATCAACTAACAAAAATCGACTGCGAACCTTTTCAATTAATGGTAGCAGAATACAAAAACAACGTCTCGATACTCATACACCCTCACCAAAAAATGCACGTATTAGTTCGTGTGTTAATTTCGGCAGCGCCTTTTATTTTCTACCGATATAAACAGACACTCCCCTTCAAGCGTTTGCTGCATTAAGCGCATATTTATGCCCCTAAAATGTTGTAAACCAATCCGATTGAGTAGAAATACAAATGTTGAAAATTCCCGGAACCTAGATTATCTTCTTGTACGCTGCGTAGGGTGCTCTGCGCAGCAATATTTCTTTTTACATTACACACAAAACAATATGGTAGAGAGGAATGCTAACTTTACTAATTTATTTATAAATACAGTACTGTCTGATGTCTGAACTGAACACTGTCTGAACAATGAAAAAACTACGGAAACTGTGACCATTCATCAAAAAGGTATTCAGCCCTACAATTCCCCGAGTTTTAAACACGAAGGAAGCGCTAACAAGACTTTTATATTGTCTCCAAGTTCACTGCTGCGTGCAGAGCCGTCACCGACCAAATACTTTTCGCCACTTAGGCAACTACTATGATTTTACAAAAAGAAAAAAATAGGGCACCAGAAGATCGGGACAGAACACTGCATACACAAATAGAACTGAATTGTCGGGAATGCGGTAGGGTTTTATAACACTGCAATCTTTGAGCCGGCCGCTGCGCATCAAGCAGTCGCATCTCCCCAGAGACGCGAAGGCGGGGGTGGGGGTTCAGGGCAAAGCCATTGGGGTGGAGGGTAGTTCTTGGTGCGTCTGGGTCAGTGGAGCGGAATGGGCAGCCTCATTGCATTCCAACTCCATTCCGGGGAATTTGAACTTTCCGCAGTTCCATTCTTTTAAATTCCGCGGAATTCCAAAATATTTCTTATTCTAATTCCTGGAATGAGCCGTAATTACAATTTTATTCCGGTAATTCCTTGACGCACAAACTACTTGGCGGTGGCTGTATAGAGTTACCTACCAACGCAACATAAAGCTGCCCGTTAACAGACGCACTGAGAATTGCGAAATTATGCATGCACGTCTTAAAAGTCGAGAAATGTTCATTATAACCAGACAGTAAGCGAACATGAAAACATATTTGGCTTCAATTCACGCTGTAAGGTGGTTTTACAGTGAAGTTGTGGGTATCACCGGCCATGATTGTTCAACGCACTAAACCAAATGCTGTCAAAGGCCAAATGATTGCAGCTTGGTGAAATCTAGTGCAGAGCAACCGCCATTTTAATTTACAAAGAGCCAGTATTCAAGACGCCTGTTATGGTATTTGCATGATCAGCATGTTTAAATAGCTTGTTCTTGCGCGGCGCTGGAAGAAAAATACGTCGCTGTCTGCTTGTTTCGTTTTACACAGCCTGTCGCGTGTTACCTTGCTAAGCGCTTTGCATGTCATCACACCAGCGCCATTTCACGGCTCTAACTACCTCACAGGCAGGACGTCTGTTCCTTGGTCATGCCTACACGCCCTCTAAACCCTTGGCGTAATTATTTCTAGTGCATATAAAGAGCTGAGCCGAAATGCTATAGTGCCAACGCGAGCATCACTTAACAACTGTGCCAGTTTGGCATTTACCACGTGAAAGTTCCATATCATCCACACAAACCTCATTTCTTTTGTTGATTTTTGTGAAAATATTTTAGCACTAAGGTAGATTTCTGGGCCAGTTGGTTCATGATTTTTTGAAGAGTGAAAACAAGTCGCAAAGGCACTGCGCGGGGGAGAGAAGAAACACACGGACGGCCACTGTCGTCCATCATGAGTACAAGTGGCTACTACGTAAGGCCAACGCATATGCGCGAACACAATTAATAGGGATGTGAGCTCGACGCACACCACTTTTAGAGCGAATGCACAGCCCTTTTGCAGCCACGCGACGCGTCGCAGCCAATGGAAACGTTAGGCCAGCGCATACCCATGTTCGCAGACAATCGGTATTCCGCGCCTGCTTTTCTGGCGTCACCAAGTGGATACGCGGATCCGGGTACAGCACGTTTTTGCCCACCAAGCCCTGCAGCGATTGAGGGATGCTCAAGCGTAACAAAGGTTCCCCGCGTGCCACCCGACCCAGTGCACCGCCTGAAAAAAAGTATTATGTCCGCGTCCCACACCTAACAGCGCATGTCCTGAGCGCGAAGTGAAACTTGTAAACTATTAATTTAATGGAAGCGATCTTCTAAACTGCAATGTGGGAGTGTTAAGGGACCACTGAAATGAAACCACGGCACAGTTGTGCAAAATTTCAGAAATCATGGGATTGCACTGACATTTGTGGGTGTAAACGTACCCTAATCGCACCCAATGTCTTCAAATGTTGCATTTCCTTTGGACGCATTACGTTTGGTTTATCTGAGTGTGACAGCTGGCAGTTAAAATGACACCATCTTCCCGCAGGGGAACCCTGAGTAGTATGCGAAGCAGCCATGGGGTCGATTGAAGTTCCGATTAGTTTTCAGTTCGTCGTTTCCGTTGACGTTCAGCTTCGCGTGCCTTCGTTGTATCAGTAGCTTCTTGACGTAGTTTGAATGAGTGAAGGACATAAGGCGCGTTCGTAGCAGATGCTCCCGTCTCGGTTTGTAGCGCAGTGGGAAGAGCGCCACGTACCTCCCGTTGCGGCCAGAGAGTCGTGGGATCGAAACCGGGCGCCGCCTAACTATTTCTTTTTATAGTGGACTGCGCTGACGTCAGCCCAAACGCTGACGGGGCTGAAGAGACGCGCATGCGCAGTAGAGTGCGGATGGCGGACAACAACAACGAGGGAGTGAGGGACACAGTCCCGAGCAGGAGATGCTTCGCATCTAAAAATTGCTCATTCCCATTGCTGAGCAGAGGTGAGAATCTCCATGGCGGGAAAGAGTGGAAACAGCAAGCTTACTGCTCTGTCCTCTGGCAATTAGGCGGCTGTGGAATACGACGGTAGTCGCACGGAGCAGCCGATTTGGCGCACCGGGAGAATATTGCCTGTCTAAAGCTTCCTTTTTGGTGCATTTGGTTGCACTCATCGTTTTCGTTCCCGAGTTATCATCCACCAAAAAAAAAAAAAAAGGGCGGCGATTGACCGGTTTGGTTGCAGTGATGTTAGTTCAATAGCCAGCTTGGCTGATGCCAGCTGAAGAGAGGCACATCTCGTCTAAAATTCAACCCCATACCATTCCGGGAAAAAGGACGCCTAATTCCATTCCATTCCAGTCCTCCAAGCGTTTTAGTAATTACATTACGATTCCATGCCGGGGTCGCCAATGAGTGGAATGGATCTGGAGTCATTCCACTTCCGGAGTGGTAACTCCGTAGCTACTCTGGGCAGCGGGGCTGAACTATGGATATGTTGTGCGAGCGCTGTTGTGAAGGTAGGTATAAATGTGATAGGTATGTATTTGAAGTGTTCGCTGTGTGCGGGTTTCTGACGTGTTGAGGGACAGGGGTGCGTGCGGGAGTGTTCGGCGGGAAGCTGTGTAATGGTGGAGGATGTCATGTCGGTGGAAGTTGGCAACAAATAGCGTTGCGGGGGGGGGGGGGGGGCAATTAGTCGTCGTGTTCTTCCGCTAGCAAGACCAGGTGGGTGAGCTCGCGGGATGGACTCGTTCACAGGGAGAGATATGTGGGCAGGGGTCCAGAAGTTGTATGCGGGGGAAGATCGGTTCGTTGGGTTAAGATAGCCAGGGCACGGCCGCTCGATGGGACCTAGTTCCCATCGAGCGGCCGTGGCCAGGGCAAGGCGTGGAATTCGTAGTGGCAACAGGCCGATTGTAAAACCGCGATGACGGTGATTTAGGGTGTCGGTGCGTGGGTGACTGCAAGTGCGATGGCAGCCTCATCGGCCACCATGGTTGAGCTGGTGCGTACGATTAGCCTCTTTACCATGCAACAGAATTTTCGAAGTCCTCAGGCATACCAGGACAGACACCAAGGTAAACGAGACTCGTGTATTTTCAAATACATTTGAGCTTTTTCTTCTAATCACACACACTTGCTTTTTTGCCGCGAAGAGCAGTTCACAGAGTGTAATAAAAAAATTCTGATTGTTAACTAAATTGAGCGCTGTTACTGCTTGGAGAGTTTGTAAATTTTAGCATTACCCACTGTCAAAGACACAAGATGGATATTTCTGTGCGACACTATTCGCCTATAAGACTTGCTGATCATAGG